>NC_052625.1:205322686-205633186 GCF_016161935.1 Mauremys reevesii | reverse complement strand
CATCCTGGCCCTCATCAGCATCCCATTGGACAATGACATACTGACAAAATGTACAGATGCTTTTATACCAATACTTGAAGTCTAAATATTAAAATGGGTGAACTAAAGTGCCTGGCATTAAATGAGGATGTTGATATACTAGGCATCATAGAAACGTGGTGGAATGAAGGTAATCAAAGGGATGTGGTAATACCAGGGTACAAAATATATTGGAATGACACAGTAGGTCGTACTGGTGAGGAAGTAGCTCTACATGTGAAAGAAAGCAGAGTCAAATAAAGTAAAAATCTTAAATGAATCAAACTGTTGCATGGCATCTCTATATAGACATACCATGTTTGAACAATAAGAGTTTAGCAGTAGGGATATACTATTGACCCCCTGATCAGGATGGTGATAGTGACTGTGAAATACTCAGGAAGATTAAAGAGGCTACAAAAAAAACAGAAAACCTAATAAAAATAATAATAATGGGGGATTTCAACTATCCCCAAACTGACTGGGAACATGTCACCTCAAGAAGAAATGCAGACATAAAATTTCTAGACACATTAAATGACTGCTTTTGGGGGCAGCTTGTCCTAGAACACAGAAGGAGAGAGCCAGTTTTGATTTAGTCCTAAGTGGAGCACACAATCTGGTCCAAGAAGTGAATATAGCTGAATCACTCAATAATAGTGACCATAATGTAATTACATTTAACATCCTTGTGGGGGGAAAATGCCAAAGAAACTCACCATAGTACCATTTAACTTCACAAAGTGAAACTACACAGAAATGTGGAATCCAGTTAAATGGATATTAAAAAAGAATAGTCAGAAGGGTGAAATGCCTGCAAACTGCATAGAGACTATTTAAAATAAGAGCGATCACACTCAATGTATACCCAATAAAAAAAACTGCAAGAGGACCAAAAAATGCCACCATAGCTAAACATCGAAGAAAAGAGGCATTTAGAAGCAAAAAGTCATCCCTTAAAAATTGGAAGTCAAATGCTAGTGAGGAAAATAGAAAGGAGCATAAACTCTGACAAGTCAAGTATGAAAGCATAATTAGGAAGGCCAAACGAGAATTTGAAGAACAACTAGCTAAGGACACAAACAGCAAAATTTATTTAAGCATATCAGAAGCAGGAAGCCTGCCAAAGAGCCAGTAGGGCCACTGGACCATGGAAGTACTAAAGGAGCACTGAAGGAAGACAGTACTGTTGCGGAGAAGCTAAATTAATGCTTTGCACCTGTCTTCACTGCAGAGGATATGGGGAAGAACTGCACACCCAAGCCATTCTTTTTAGGTGACAAATCTGAGGAACTGTCCCAGATTGAGGTGTCAACAGAGGACATTTTGGAACAAATTGAAAAATTAAACAAGAAGAAGTCACCAGGACCAAACAGTATTCACCCAAGAGTTTGGAAGGAAATCTGAAATTGCAGAACTATTAACTCTGGTATGTAATCTATCACTTAAATCAGCCTCTGTACCAGATGACTGGAGAATAGCTAATATAATGCAGATTTTAAAAAAAAGGTCCAGCGGCAACTGTGGCAATTACAGGCCAGTAAACATAACTTCTGTTCCGGGCAAACTGGTTGAAATTATAGTAAAGAACAGAATTATCAGACACAAACAAACATGACATTGGTGAAGAGCTAACATGGCTTTTGTACAAGGAAATCATGCCTCACCAATCTATTAGGATTCTTTGAGGGGGTGGACAAAGGTGATCTAGTGTACTTGCACTTTCAGAAAGCCTTTAACAAGGCCCCCACCAAAGGCTCTTAAAAAAAGTAAGCGGTCATGTGATAAGAGGGAAGGTCCTCTCATGGATCAGTAACTGGTTAAAAGACAGGAAACAAAGAATAGGAGTAAATGGTCAGTTTTCAGAATGGAGAGAGGTAAATAGCATGGTCCCCACGGATCTGGTGGTTTGGGACGTATGCTGTTCAATACAGATCTGAAAAAGGGGGTAAAAGAGAGGTGGCAGAAGTTTGCAGATAATATAAAATTACTCAAGAAAGTTAAGGCCAACACAGGCTGCAAAGAGGTACAAAGGGATCTCACAAAACTGGGTGACAAAAAGGAAGATAAAATTTGATGTTGACAAGTGCAAAATAACACACATTGGAAAAGAAATAATCCCAGCTATACATAAAAATTGATGAGATCTAATTAGCTGTTACTAATCAAGAAAGATCTTGGGTCATCATGGATAGTGTGACAGGGTCAAGCCAGATGGCTACAGCAGAGTAATAGAAGGCAGATATATTAGCCCAAGGTTAAGTAGGTCCCCTTACCCTGGGTAAGGGAACGGAAGGTTCCAGAACAATCAGGAACTTTCTGGAAACAATTAAGGCAGACAGGCTGATTAGAACACCTGCAGCCAATCAAGAAGCTGCTAGAATCAATTAAGGCAAGCTAATCAGGGCACCTGGGTTTAAAAGGGAGCTCACTTCAGTTTGTGGTGCGCATGCGAGGAGTTGGGAGCAAGAGGTGCAAGGAGCTGAGAGTGAGAGGATGTGCTGCTGGAGGACTGAGGAGTACAAGCGTTATCGGACACCAGGAGGAAGGTCCTGTGGTGAGGATAAAGAAGGTGTTTGGAGGAGGCCATGAGGAAGTAGCCCAGGGAGTTGTAGCTGTCATGCAGCTCTTACAGGAGCCACTATAGACAGCTGCAATCCACAGGGTCCTGGGCTGGAACCTGGAGTAGAGGGTGGGCCCGGGTTGCCCCCAAAACCTCCCAACTCCTGATCCAACACAGGAAGATCTCTGAGGCTAGCAAAATCCACCAATAAGCACAGGACCCACCAAGGTAGAGGAGGAACTTTGTCGCAATAGTTATCTGAAAACATCTGCTCAGTGTGCAGCGGCAGTCAAAAAAGCTAATAGAATGTTAGGAACCATTAGGAAAGGACTAAACAATAAGACAGAAAATATCATAATGCCACTATATAAACCCATGGTACACCCACACCTTGAATACCGCATGTAGTTCTGGTCACCCCATCTCAAAAAAACATGTATTAGAAATGGAAAAAATACCAAAAAAGGACAACAAAGATGATTAGCGGTATGGAACAGCTTCCATATGAGGAGAGATTAAAAAGACTGGGACTGTTCACCTTAGAAAAGGCGACTAAGGGGGAAGATATGAGAGAGGTCTCTAAAATCATGAATGGTGTGGAGAAAGTGAATACGAAGTTTTCTTTAACTCCTTCACATAACACACAAACCAGGGGTCACCAAATGAAATTAATAGGCAGCAGTTTTTAAACAAATGTAAGGAAGTACTTCTTCACACAGCGCAGTCAAGCTGTGGAACTCATTGCCAGGGAAGCTGTGACGGTCAAAAGTATAACTGGGTTCAAAAAACAACTAGATAAGTTCATGGAAGATAGGTCCATTGATGGCTATTAGTCAAGATGGCCAGGGACGCAATCCCATACTCCAGATATCCCTAAACCTCTAACTGACAGAAGCTGAGACTAGACGACAGTGGATGGATCATTTGATAAATTGCCCTCTTCTGTTCATTCTCTGAAGCATCTGGCAGTGGCCACTATTGGAAGATAGAATACCAGGCTAAATGGACCATTGGTCTGACCACTATGGCCTTTCCTATGTTCTTATAGCTGTTCTAGCCTTTTGCCCTCCTGTGCAGGAGCCTCAAGTGCTTGATGCTTTCCTGGAATGGGCTGGAGTCAGCTCAATGTCCACCTGATCCAAAGCTTCTGTGAAATTTCCTGAAATACATGTTCCTTCTGCTTTGGGCAAAGTTGTGGAGGACATTGTACTCCAATCACACATTAATCAGCACCCAAGTGTAGTTGGAGGACCAGGCAGCTGCTCTCAAAGTAGGATCCACATTTACTTATATTGCTCAAAAGAGTATGGCAGAAACCTGTTCTGATATGGTCACCACAGCTCGCTATTATTGGTGAAAACGGGACGACAGGGTCCTTTATAGTTTGAGTAGGACTCAAGAAGAAAAGCATTCAGTGCATTGTGGGACTGGGGGTGGATGAGTACTGACACTCAAGACTGGTACAAGCTCCTTAACTCCACATTGCAAATTGGTATGGATATGGGGTCATGTCCGAGCCTGAGACACGTACTTACCCACACACCTCAGGCACACTAGCTTACTCACCCTCCACTCACCTTCATGCTTTTGGGGTTTAAACAAGGACATTGGGGGATTATGGGACAAGACAGATGGACAGTCGCTATTGTAGACATACCCTCAGTTAAGTAGGTTTTAATGAACCCAATATCTGCATTTTAAATTATGAATAAAACACTCCCTTCTTAGGCCTTGTCTACACACACAAGTTATACCGTTTAACTTAAGTTGTGATGTTGCACCAATTTAGGTCTTGTCTACTTTGCACCACAGTGCAGACTTCGGGGATGTGAAATGGAGAGTGCAATTGTTGCACTCTAAGGCCTGGTCTACACTGGGGGGGAGATCGATCTAAGATACGCAACGTCAGCTACGCTATTCTCGTAGCTGAAGTTGCGTATCTTAGATCGACTTACTTCGCGTCCTCACGGCGCGGGATCGATGGCCGCCGCTCCCCCTGGTGGAGTTCCAGAATCGACGAGGAGTGCATTCGGGGATCGATGTATTGCGTCTAGACGAGACGCAATACATCAATCCTCGATAGATTGATCACTACCCGCTGATCCAGTGGGTAGTGTAGACATACCCTAACTGTCCCACACAACTGCTGCTGTTGCGAACAAAAAGGTACCTAGCTTGTGTTAGCATAGTCTTTTTTGAAAGAGGACTATGTTAAAGCAAACTAGACACCTTTTAGTTAGCGCCAGCAGCATCCATGTGGGACAGTGAGAGCAGAACACTTCGGAGATGTGAACTGAAGAATGCACCAAAGTCTGCGCTGCAGCGCCGCGTAGACATAGCCCTAGTTAAATTGGTGTAATTGTGTGGTCAGTACAGTGTAGTCTACACAGACTTTGTACCAGTATAACTATTTCAGTTAGGGAGTGCTGTATTTAGTAATTACAATAATTGTACTGGTATAACCCCTATTGTACAGGAATTTTACAACTTTTATTCCAGTATAGAGCACCTTTATATTGATGTAATGGTTTCCACAATAGGAGGGTTATAATGTTTTGACCAGACTAATATAGTTGAGTGTCTATTGTGTTTACGCAAGTCGTACATCAATTTAAAGCAATAGCCATAGATGAAATTGCACTGCCTTACCTAAATTGGTACAATATCATATCTTTAGTTACAGTGGTGCGACTTTCTGTTTAATCCAGGCCCTAGTTTCACAAGACTTTTATTTCCTTGGTACTTGCACTGTCATAATCCTAACAGTTTTTCAATTTGTCACCATTCTAAGATAGCCAAAACCTGAATTTCTAATGTAAAAAACAAAAATAAGACTTCCAAAAAGAAGTTTCAGGCCTTCTTTACACTTCAAATACATCATTTATTGCTTAATACTTATTTCCCTTTTTAGCTCAACCTTAAATAATTCACATGAGAAATTCTTAAAACAAGATGGTGTTGCATATTTTGATGTTCTTAGATCCTCCTACCACATTGTGAAAAGCTCAAAATGAGTCTTGAATTTGCATCTTCCACATGACAGGACAGTACAGTACAGTCAGATTTCTGTGCTGAGTCACTGACCAGGCCAAGTTAAATACACTTTATTGTATATTGTTATGTAAGGCTGTCAATCCATGCTTTTGGTTCTTTTGACTCTATCAATGATGTAACCCCACATCGCTGGTGACCTTTCCTTTTTCTTCCTATTATCCATTGTCTGCTGCCCAAGATAAGTCATGCTATATTTTGGTTGGACTGAAACAAAGATTGGTTTACATTTTTCAGAATGTATGCTTGTAAATGGGTATTTTTCTGTCAATATTTTTTGTGTGAGACCCCAAAATAAATTAGGCAGATTCCTTCTCCACACTTGCAAGAATGATACATACATCATGCTTCTAAAATGGTGTAAAAGCGAATCTGAAAACAGTAACTCTACTAGAACAAGCTTTATATTCACCACTGACTTGCCTCCTAGTTAATTACAAATTTTGCTTTATTTACTAAGAGGAAGCTGAGACCCAGCTTCACTTCTTCCTTTTTAGAAATATTTAGCTACCATAATAGAAACCCTGATCTGGAAACTTTCAGAACTTTATCCTTGGGCCATCACGAATGGAACCATAGCAAAAGAGACCATACTAGAAGGTTAAAGCCACCACTTCAGGACACTATCCCTCTACTAGCTATGAGAGAGAGCTGAAAACACAAGCTTTTTAACAAGATAGGTTATAAAAACTATACAAGTAACAGCTAAAAATAAAGAGCTTTGCAAAAATTCTATAAACAGTATCTTGGGCTGATCCAGGGGAAGTATTTTTCACTCACCTCTATGAATTAAGAGGCAATTGTTGTCCTCAGTGCACAGCTAATAATAAATAATTGGAGATATACCAATCTCTTAGAACTGGAAGGGACCTTGAAAGGTCATCAAGTCCAGCCCCCTGCCTTCACTAGCAGGACCAATTTTTGCCCCAGATCCCTAAGTGGCCCCCTCAAGGATTGAACTCACAACCCTGGGTTTAGCAGGCCAATGCTCAAACCACTGAGCTATCCCTCCCCCCATAGCTGATTAAGGGGTTCTCCAAAGGAATGAGAAGAGAGAAAATAATCCTCTCCCAAACCACACAGACAATCCCTTTGGCAGGTGCACCATCCCCCCATTCGATTGCAGCACACAATATTGCACACCTTCTGCACAGGTCCCCGAAGTCATGCTCTGTCTTTCCCCACAACTGAATTACACCAGTTCCACTTTATCTAGGGTCATCCAAGGGAAGGAAGGATTTGTTCTTAAGTCCATAAATCTACTCTGCTTTGTGCTCCACAGCGATCAACACAATAGATTACAAATATAATGCAATAACCTAGCTTGAAGAATTAATGTAAAGACTATTATCATACATTACCCTTGGATTAATCTTTATTAACGAACTATAAGATCAATGAACTGTATGAGAAAACACTGACTAAAATACTACAAAACTTAACTTCTTAGATCATACTGTATGGTAAATATTCATAAGTGAATTATATAATCAGCTAATATTCTACCTAAGATTTCAAGAAGTGCAGATAAATACTGCACATGCCTTAATTTTTAAAATTTCACTTATGTTTTATTAATGATTCCATCACTGTTTTTAATTTCTAAAATAAAGTAAAATCTGTTTTAAACTATAGTTTCCGCAATTGCCAAGATATAATCTTTACTCTTTAAACTTGCATGTATAGCATATTCCCAAATCAAATACATATGTAGTAATCAACCTGCTTATGGAAGGGTACAGTGTTATGACTTACGATTACATCTTTTCTGCACAAATCTCAGTTTGCAGGCAGTCCGATATGTTGAAAGTCTGATGACATCAAAATTCTGAGCCCCTATAAATCAAAATGAAAAAACCCTATTTACTTTTCAACCTTTTTTCTTTAAACATTCAGTTCATGTGGTAAAATATTTCCCTCAAGTACATTATTGCCTGGTGCTAGTTAATCAAATCTAAACCTTTGTCATTTTTCAACTGTGAACTCCTCAAGGTATAGAAATTTAGTATGTGCGATGCTTAGGAAATGTAAGAAAAAGCACATTATAAACTGATGCAAGTTTGGGATAGCTATATTATTTCCAACTGGCAAATTCATATGTGTATTACGAAAATAAGCCCAAGTGACTAATAGTAGAGACTTTCTACTGTCACAAACACTTATTTGTTCATGCCACTTTTGAAAGAGTTTTGAGATTAAAGTCATTTGACTTTACAATATGAGGCAATAGATATTATATTTTAATTTAATTAGTTTGTGCCACCTTCAGAGACAAAACAATTGGAAAAAAATGATTACTTGGTACCTGTATAGCAATTGTTCTTCCAGATGGATTGTCCACAGATACATTCCACTGTTGGTGTATGTGCACCCAGTACACTTGAGTCAGCACGGGTGCAATGATGAGAAGGACAGGGGACCCAGTCTCCCCCCACACATTGGCCCCTGACCAGAGGCAGGTGTCATAACAGCAGAGCCCCTTCCCCACTGGCATAATGGAGAGATGGCCAGGCCAACTCTAAGTGGCATTGCAACCTTATCACCCACCCCGGCATTTGCAGTCCTTCTGACTCCCATGGGCACCAGGCACCCCAACCCCCAGTCCCCAGGAGGGTGGGAGAATTGGATCCAGGCTTTTGGCACCTACTGGGGAAGTAGAGACAGGAGGATGGGGTCTGGGTGTCCCAGAACTGCCTGGCCCCTGGTGGGTATGGTGCTCTCCATGCTGACCATCTCTCTGGATAAGAGCCCAGGACTGGCTGTGGGATAGGGAGGGTGCAGGAGGCAAGCTCAGAGCTGGGTGTGGGGCAATGTTCGGGAAAAGAGTACAGGGCTGGATGTGCAGGCAGAGAGTGTGGGTCTGGGTGCAAAGGCAGCATTGGATAACTCAGGACTGGGCATAGGGGACAGCTGTCAGAGAGCTCAAGGCTGGGTGTGGGGATAGCGGTGGTTGGGAAGGGATCAGAGTGTGCAGCACTAGGAGCAGAGAGAGAACTCTGGGACCCCTCCTTAGGAAAATTCTGGCTGTGCCAGAAATTTTTGGTAACAATATTGTTGGAGCAGTGCACATGCCCTGCCTGTCATGTCTGTAATGGAGGGCTTAAAGAGTGGGACTATCTCAGCTCCTTCATACCAGAAACTTGGTAACAACTCAAGCAATGGGGTACGAGGGAGGGTGTGGAATATACATGTGCACAACACATTTTGAAGAACAGTTACTGTACAGATAACACTTTTTTTCCTCCTTCAAATGACTGTGCATATATACTAGCAGTTCTTATTTCAGGTGGTGGAGTCTACTGGAACAAGGACTGTAAAACTGATTCACCAAAGTCCACAACCAACCTGGGATGCCTGAGTAACAGTGCAGTGTCTCGAGAAGGTATGTACTGATAACCATGTAAGCAGCTTTGTAAACATCCAGGATGGGCACTTTACTGAGAAAGTAGCTTGAAACCTGGTAGAATGGGCATTAGAACATAAGAACGGACATACTGGGTCAAACCAAAGGTCCATCAAGCCCAGTATCCTGTTTTCCGACAGTGGCCAATGCCAGGTGCCCCAGAGGGAATGAACAGAACAGGTTATCATCAAGTGATCCATGCCCTGTCACCCAATCCCAGCTTCTGGCAAACAGAGACTAGGGACACCATTCCTGCCCATGCTGGCTAATAGCCATTCAGGGACCTATCTTCCATGAATCTATCTAGCTCCCATTTGAACCCCATTATAGTACTGGCCTTCACAACACCCACTGGAAAGGAGTTCCAGAGGTTGACAGTGCGTTGCGTGAAAAAATACTTTATTGTGTTTGTTTTAAACCTGTTACCTATTAATCTCATTTGGTGGCCCCTTGTTCCTATATTATGAGAAGGAGTAAATAACAACACTTATTTACTTTCTCTATACCACTCATGATTTTAGAGAACTCTATCATATCCCCCCTTAGTTGCCACTTTTCCAAGCTGAAAAGTCCCAGTCTTATTAATCTCTCCTCATATGGAAACCGTTCTATACTCCTAATCATTTCTGTTGCCCTTTTCTGAACCTTTTCCAATTCCAACATATCTTTTTTGAGATGGGGTGAACACACCTGCACATAGTATTCAAGGTGTAAGCGTACCATGGATTTATATAGAGGCAATATGGTATTTTCTGTCTCATTACCTATCCTTTTCTTGATGATTCCCAACATTCTGTCCACTTTTTTGACTGCTGCTGCACATTGAATGGATGTTTTCAAAGAACTATCCACAATGACTCCAAGATCTCTTTCTTGAGTGGTAACAGCTAATTTAGACCCCATCATTTTATATGTATAGCTGTGATTATGTTTTTCAATGTGCATTACTTTGCATTTATCAACGCTGAATTTCATCAGCCATTTTGTTGCCCAGTCACCTAGTTTTGTGAGATCCTTTTGTAGCTCTTCGCAGTCTGCCTGGGACTTAACTATCTTGAGTAGTTTTTTATCATCTGCAAATTTTGCCACCTCACTGTTTACCCCTTTTTCCAGATCGTTTATGAATATGTTAAATAGGACTAGGCCCAGTACAGATCCTTGGGGGACACCACTATTTACCTCTCTCCATTCTGAAAACTGACCATTTATTCCTACCTTTGTTTCCTATCTTTTAACCAGTTACCAACCCATGAGAGAACCTTCCCTTTTATCCCATGACTGCTTATTTTGCTTAAGAGTCTTTGGTGAGGGACCTTGTCAAAGGCTTTCTGAAAATCTAAATATACTATATCCACTGGATCTCCTTTGTCCACATGCCTGTTGACCCCCTCAAAGAATTCTAGGAGATTGGTGAAGCATGATTTCCCTTTACAAAAACCATGTTGACTATTTCCCAACAAATTATGTTCATCTATGTGTCTGACAATTTTGTTCTTTATGATAGTTTCAACCAATTTCCTGGTACTGAAGTAAGGCTTACTGGCCTGTAGTTGCCAGGGTCACCTCTGGAGCCCTTTTTAAAAATTGGCATCACATTAGCTATCCTCCAGTCATTTGGTACAGAAGCTGATTTAAATGATAGGTTACAGATGACCGTTAATAGTCCTGCAATTTCACATTTGAGTTCCTTCAGAACTCTTGGGTGAATACCATCAGGTGCTGGAGACTTATTACTGCTGAGTTTATCAATTTGTTCCAAAACCTCCTCTAATGACACCTCAACTTGGGACAGTTCCTCAGATCTGTCACCCAGAAAGAATGGCTCAGGTTTGGGAATCTCCCTCACATATTCAACAGTGAAGACCGATGCAAAGAATTCATTTAATTTCTCTCTCTCAGGAGTGGTTAGATAAATCATAACAGGTCCTTATACAAAATGAAATCCACTGAGATTCATTGAGCAGAGCTGCCTTCCCTTTCATTCTTTTGCATAGGTCATGCTCCAAATTGTCTCATACTACTGATATAAAAGGACAGAGCTCTGCAAACATCCAAAGAATGAAGCCTTTTCCCCATGACTGTGTGAATGATGTTTCAGGAGGAAAAATTGGCAAGCAGACAGATTGGTTTTAGTGAAAATCCAGAATGATTTTCAACACACTTTGAACGCAGCCTCAAAGAGACTTTGTCCTTGTGGAGAATCATGTCAGGTGAGTCCGCCATAAGAGCCTGCAACTCAAACTCTCCTGACAGATATGATCACCACCAAAGAATCATTATTTTCGCCAATAGGTGGAAGAGAGAGCAAGAAGCCATTGGCTCAAAAGGGGGGCCCATAAACCACAACAGGAGAACACAGATCCAAGGCGGAACTGGATCCCAAATAAGTGGGTAAACTCTGATAAGCTCTTTGAGAAACATGACCACCATGGGATGTGAAAAAACACAAGGTACCCTATATCAGTGGGTGGATAACTGATATGGAGGCCAATGGAAGTCAAAGACTCAGGACTCTCAGTCCATCCTATTTGAAAACATCAAAAACTTAAGCCTGAGTAGAAAAGAGCTGATAGGACACAGCCCAGGCACAGAAACTTTTCCATTTAGTGAGGTAGGTCGATCTCATAGATGTTTGTCTTCTGCTGATCAGGATATTCTGGACTTCCGGATAGCACAATCTTTCCAAGCAGTTTAACCAATGACAATCCACAGCACGAGATGTAGTGTGTGGGTCACAATGCAGAACTCTGCCCTGATCTCTGGTCTTAATTCAGTGCTGCAGAACTATCTGTGTTGTTCATCCTTGTGCAAAGACTAGGAGCCCTTCTTAGATTTAACTCAGTCTTTTACCAATGATCTCTTACAGAACTTTGATGAAGATCCTGGAGAAGCAAAACAGCATCTAATTTTCACTATGAACTTTGAATGCTCTTCTGAGATGCAACTAAAGGAGCACTTTTTGTAGAGAAGTACTCAAGCTCTATCAACAAAAACAACGAGGAGTCCTTGTGGCACCTTACAGACTAACAAATTTATTTGGGTATAAGCTTTCGTAGGCTAAAACCCACTTTTAGCCCACAAAAGCTTATGCCCAAATAAATGTGTTAGTCTCCAAGGTGCCACAAGGACTCGTTGTTTTTGCTAATACAGACTAACATGGCTACCGCTCTGAAGCTCTATCACGAAGCAGTAAACAGGATCAGAGTAGGGCTGAATCACCTTTCCAAAAGGAGTTCTCTGGACTTCTTAGTTAGAGATAAGGACCTGCAAACTGAACATCTGTCCTTTGCCTAAACAAAATAAACAAACTGAATGCCCATTGTTAGATGGCAACGTATCTCTGCAGGAGTCCTGCTGTTTAAAGCCTGGAGACTTTTGCATATTTACAGCAGTGCAAACTCCAGGAAGGAATTAAAATAAGAGATCATTCTAAGGGATAAACTACTGCTAAGCTAACACTAATTAACTATTTACAATCAGAATTTAACCACACTACCCAGCTAGAAAGAAACTACATCTCCAAGAGACACAGGGCGCTCTGATTCTCATCACAGGCAGTAGGAAGGAATTGCGAGTGAGTCATAGCGGCCCCGCCCTTCATGCCATCAACTGCAAGCATGAGGACACATACGGCACATACAACTACACCAACAGTACTGCTACCCAAAGTCTCTCACTCAAGTGCACTGGGCAGACCCACCAACTGCAGAATGTATAAGTGCACAACCACTTGAAGGCAAACTAAAAAGTGTAAGACTTGAGGAAAACTGTCTAGAATATTTTTTTTTGGTAATCCAATGTGTTAAAATATTAAGACTATATTTCTTTCATGAAAAACTGGGAAAATATACTATTTCTTAGGAATATTACATATGACTATTTCCTATTCAGTCTGATATTGCTTCCTGACCAAATGCATAGAGTTAAATGAAGGAGACTGTAGAGGGGGTTGATAAGGAACCCAGGCAGAGTGAGACAATACAGCTTCTCAGTACCCACGTCAAAAGAATTAAGACGACAATGGCTGGGCCATCAATTGAGAGAAGAAACAACCTGCCTGGCAAATTAAGATGTTTTATCCCTTCCCAAGCCTAGGGTTCAGATCAAAAAACCCTGAGGGGTTAAAAAGGTGCCCGATAGAAAAGAGGAGGGAAAGAAGCGGGGAGAGTGGTCAGCTCAGTTGGAAGCTCACAGAGGGAAGAGAGTCAGCATGCAGTGATCCTGGAAACAGACAAACTGACTTGAGAGCCAGGGTCTGCAGCAAAATAGCTGTAACTTGGTGCCCAGAAGCACAGGCGCCAGAACCAGGGAGGTCGGGGGGGGGCCATAGCCCTCCCACTTTTTGCCATGGCAGACACCACCCCCTTCCCCCTCCTCTCTTCCCCAAAGCCCCGCCCCCCAGCCAGGCCAGCGTCCACCTGCCCGTGGAGGGCCCGAGAACAACCCCCAGCCCATGTCCCTGCCCCCTGGGCTCCCTGCCCGGCCCAGGTCAGGTGGAGGTGGAGGGTCGACGACCCCACATTGGCTCCCCACAGCTGCCTGTGCAGCTCTCCCCAACATGGCTCCGGCTGGGGAGGGGTGGGGAACGACCCTGGAGCTGCAGTCCAGGGTTGTAGTAAGAGACATACAGGCAGCTATAGGGAGCCGTGGACCCTCAACACGAGTTGGGGGCTGCTCTTGGTGGGCCCCCAGCACTAGGGGCAGGTGGAGAGTCCACCACATGTCCCCACAGCTGCCCACGTGGCTCTTATCATGGCTGAGCTGCAGCTCCGAGTCCCCACCCTCTGGCCAGAGTAGGATTAGGGAGAGCTGCATGGGCAGCTGTGGGGAGCGTAGATCCCTCCACTGCCCGGGGCAGAGGACCTGGAGGGGGGACATGAGCAGGGGGCTACTTTCGCCGCCCCCTCGCCCCACGAGGGGAATGCCAAGGGTAGTTTTTGTTATTTCTAAATCTACTTCTCTAAGCTCCAGGTATCTGTCACTGGGAATGTTTTCCCTGTAGTGCCCCCTGCTGACCTAGTGTAGTGCTGCAGGTAGTGCTGTAAATGGTGGCCGCCCCAGACAACACTCCCTTGTGACCTTGCATGGCTCTACAGGTACACAGCCCTCAGGGTTCAAGAATAAGAATATAAGAACGGCCATACTAGGTCAGACCAATGGTCCATCTAGCCCAATATCCTGTCTTCCAACAATGGCCAATGGCAAGTGCTTCAGAGGGAATGAATAGGACAGGTAATCATCAAGTGATCAATCCCCCGTCGCCTATTCCCAGCTTCTGGCAAACAGAGGATAGGGACACCATCCCTGCCCATCCTGGCTAATAGCCACTGATGGACCGATCCTCCAGGAACTTATCTAAGTTCTTTTTTGAAACCTGTTATAGTCATGGCCTTCACAACATACTCTGGCAAAGAGTTCCAGAGGTTGTCTGTGTGTTGTGTGAAGAAATACTGCCTTTTGCTTGTTTTAAACCTGCTGCGTATTAATTTCATTTGGTGACCCCTAATTCTTGTGTTATCAGAAGGACTAAATAACACTTCCTTATTTACTTTCTCCACACCAGTCATGATTTTATAGACCTTAATCATATCCCCCCTTAGTTGTCTCTTTTCCAAGCTGAAAAGTCCCAGTCTTATTAATCTCTCCTCATATGGCAGCCATTCCATACCCCTAATCATTTTTGTTGCTCTTTTATGAACCTTTTCCAATTCAAATATATATTTTTTGAGATGGGGCAACCACATATGCATGCAGTATTCAAGATGTGGGCATACCATGGATTTATGTAAAGGCAATACAATATTTTCTGTCTTATTATCGAGTCCCCACCCTCTGGCCAGAGTAGGATCAGGGATAGCTGCATGGGCAGCTGTGGGGAGTGTAGATCCCTCCACTGCCCGGGGCAGAGGACCTGGAGCGGGGACATGAGCAGGGGTCTGCTTTCACCGTTCCCCCCCGAAACAGCTAATTTAGACCTCATCATTTTATATGTACAGTAGGGATTGTGTTTTCCAATGTGCATTACTTTGCATTTATCAACATTGAATTTCATCTGCCATTTTCTTGCCCAGTCGCACAGTTTTGTGAGATCCTTTTGTAGCTCTTAACTATCTTGAGTAGTTTTGTACCATCTGCAAATTTTGCCACCTCACTGTTTATCCCTTTTTCCAGATCATTTATGAATCTGTTCAATAGGACTGGTCCCAGAACAGACTCCTGGGGGACACCACTATTTACCTCTCTCCATTCTGAAAACTGACCATTTATTCCTACCCTTTGTTTCTTATCTTTTAACCAGTTAACAATCCATGAGAGGACCTTCCCTCTTATTCAATGACAGCTTATTTCACTTAAGAATCTTTGGTGAGGGACCTTGTCAAAGGCTTTCTGAAAATCTAAGTACACTATATCCACTGGAGCATAAGCTTTCATGGGTGAATAGCCACTTCGTCAGACACATGTATTCATCCACAAAAGCTTATACTTCAATACGTCTATTAGTCTATAAGGTGCCACAGGACTCTGTCGCTTTTTACAGATCCAGACTAACACGGCTACCTCTCTGATACTTGTATCCACTGGATTTCTCTTGTCCATATGTTTGTTGACCCTCTCAAAGAATTCTAGTAGATTGGTGAGGCATGATTTCCCTTTATAAAGACCATATTGACTCTTTCCCAACAAATCATGTTCATCTAGCTGTCTGATAATTCTGTTCTTTACTATAGCTTCAACCAATTCTCCTGGTACTGAAGTCAGGCTTACTAGCCTGTAATTGCCAGGATCACCTCTGGAGCCTTTTTTAAAAATTGGCGTCACATTAGCTATCCTCCAGTCATTTGGTACAGAAGCTGATTTAAATGATAGATTACATACCACAGTTAGTAGTTCTGCTATTTCAAATTTGAGTTCCTTCAGCATTCTTGGGTGATACCATCTGGTCCCAGTGACTTATTACTGTTTAATTTATCAATTTGTTCCAAAAACCTCCTCTAATGACACCACAATCTGGGACAGTTCCTCAGATCTGTCACCTAAAAAGAATGGCTCAGGTTTGGGAATTTCCCTCACATCCTCAGCCATGAAGATGCAAAGAATTCATTTAGTTTCTCCACAATGGCCGTATCCCAGTTTAGTGCTCCTTTAGCATTTTGATTGTCCAGTGGCCCCACTGGTGGTTTAGCAGGCTTCCTGCTTCTGAAGTTCCTTAAAAAAAATTGCTAATACTTTTGGAGTCTTTAGCTAGCTGTTCTTCAAATTCTTTTTTGGCATTCCTAATTATATTTTTACACTTCATTTGCCAGAGTTTATGCTCCTTTTTATTTTCCTCATTAGGATTTAACTTCCACTTTTAACTGCTTCTTTTACTTTGTTGTTTAACCATAGTGGCATTTTTTGTTCTCTTATTGTGTTTTTTAATTTGGGGTACACATTACACAAACCCAGAGTCTTTAAGCAATATCCCCTTCCCCTGGGGTCCAAATTATTTAGTTCAAACACTTTCTGCTAAAAACATATCCCCTTTAAGTTCAGGTGTCTTCCCAGCCCTCCTTCTTAGGGTGAGGGGATTTCAGTCTCGGCCTGTAGGCTTGGAGAAGCTAACAGGTAGCAGTTATCCTGCAGCTGCTGGGAGCTCCTCTCTTTTAAGGGAGTGTCCCTCTCCAGAAGCACCTCCCTGCAACTGAAGCATTATAGTCTTATCTGACCAGGAGCTCATCATTCAATTAACAGCCTAGATGGGCTCATTGTCCTTGAATTAGCTCACCACAAGTATGGAACATAAGCACACTAGAATGGCCATACTAGGTCAGGCCAAAAGTACATCTAGCCCAGTACCCTGTCTTCTGACAGTGGCCAATGCCAGGTGCCCCAAAGGGAATGAACAGAACAGGTAATCATCAAGTGATCCATCGCCCTTTCCTAGCTTCTGGCAAACAGAGGCTAGGGACTCTACCCATGCCCATCCTGGCTAATCAGCCATCAATGGACCTATCCTCCATGAATTTATCTAGTTCTTTTTTGAACCCTGTTATAGTCTTGGCCTTCAGAACATCCACTGGCAAGAAGTCCCATGGTTTGTCTGTGTGTTGTGCGAAGAAATACTTCCTTTTGTTTGTTTTAAACCTGCTGCCCATTATTTTCATGTGGTGACCCATAGGTTTTATGTTATGAGAAGGAGTAAACAACACTTCCCTATTCACTCTCTCCACACCAGTCATGATTTTATAGACCTCTATCCTATCTCCCCTTAGCATCTCTTTTCCAAGCTGAAAAGTCCCAGTCTTGTTAATCTCTCCTCATATGGAAGCCGTTCCATACCCCTACTCATTTTTCTTGCCCTTTTATGAACCTTTTCCAATTCCAACATATCTTTTTTGTGATGGGGCGACCACATCTGCACGCAGTATTCAAGATGTGGGCGTACCATGGATTTATAAAGCGGCAATATGATATTTTGTCTTATTATCGATCCCATTCTTAATTATTCCCAACATTCTGTTCGCTTTTTGACTGCCGCTACACATTGAATGGATGTTTTCAGAGAACTATCCACAATGACTCCAAGATCTCTTTCTTGAGTGGTAACAGCTAATTTAGACCTCATCATTTTATATGTATAGTTGGGATTATGTTTTCCAATGTGCATTACTTTGCATTTATCAACAATGAATTTAATCTGCCATTTTCAGACCCAGTCACCCAGTTTTGTGAGATCCCTTTGTAGCTCTTCACAGTCTGCTTTGGACTTAACTTATGTCTTATGGGTCCAGATTCCCCTTAAACGGGCCAGCTCTTCATTTTGAAGAAACTGCTTCTGTGTCACTGCGTATTGTTACTGTCCACAGGCTCCCAAAAGAGAACTTTGGCAGGGTCCAAGCTCAGTTGGATCTGCTAGGAGGTAATAGTTGGAATCGGGGAGGTGTAACTCACAGACCCAGATAGTGGTTGGATTGTGAGATCCCACCCCAAAGAGGAGTAGAGGCATAGGCCTGCCACTTGGAAGGAGTGAACTCTGTGGAGTGGAATACAGTTTCAGAAGAGGTGCTCTACTTCAGGTGAATGTAGAACAGTGCCCCTCAGAAGGCAGGAGGGACGTCGGATTCATTTGAGTCGGATTCATTTAAGTACAGTTAGGCCAACTATGGCATCAGCCCTGAAGTCTTGAGTGATTGCATAGTGCTCAGTGAATGTGTGGACAGAGGCCCAAGTGGCCACCCTACAAATCTCTAATATCAGAACATTGTTAAGGAATGCTATCAAGGTAGAAAAACAAGATCACGTGGAATGCGTTCTGATGTGCATAGAAGGATCCATGTTCCGAATACGATAGCTCTGCTGAATGAATGTGGACATCCATTTAGACAATCTCTGAGTAGATATTACACAACCTTTCAAACGCTTGGTAGTAGAAATGAAAAGTCTAGGACATTTCTGGAAAGGCTTGGCCCTTTCCGGGTAAAATGCTAATGGAAAATGGATTGGTTGGTTCATATGAAAGGATGATGTTACTTTTGGTAGAAATTCTGGGTGTGGACGTAGCGTGACGTTGTCTTTGAAGAATATTGTGTAGGGAGGATCAGCCATGAGCGCCCCAATCTCACTCACCCGTCTGGCAGAAGTAAAAGTGACCAGAAATACCACTTTCATGGATAAATGCAGCAGAGAACAGATGACTAAGGGTTCAAATAGGGGTCCAGTGTGGCATTTCAACACCAGATTGAGATCACAGAATGAGGTAGGTTGGCAAACTTCTACGTAAATGTTCTGGAGACCCGTGAGGAAGCGTTCAGTAATTGGGTGTGCAAAGATCGAGTCCCTGTAAATGTCATGATGGAATGCAGTAATGGCTGCGAGATGGACTTTGACTGAGTTCGTTGCTAAACCCGAGCCTTTCAGCTCCAGCAGGTATTCTAACACTAATGGTGGTGGTGCTGTGGAGGCCATCAAATGTTTTTCTTGACACCAGGAGGAGAATCCCTTCCATTTTTGAAGGTAAGTATTACGTGTGGTCACTTTCCTGCTATTTAGTAACATGTTTAACTTGTTCCAAACAGGTTAGTTCGCCATGATGGAACCATGTAGGAGCCACACTTTTTAATATGGAGATATACCTATCTCATAGAACTGGAAAGGTCATCAAGTCCAGTCCCCTGCCTTCACAGCAGGACCAGGTACTGTCCTTCCCTCTCTCCCCCGATCCCTCAAGGATTGAACTCACAACCTTGGGTTTATCAGGCCAATGCTCAAACAACTGAGCTACCCCTCCCCTCCCAACTTGTAGGTGGAGTTTCTCCAGATTCGGGTGAAGAGCGTGACCGTTGTTCTGAGACAGCAGGTCCAGACGACGAGGGAAAGCTCAAGAGTCGCATATTGCCATGTGCATCAGGTAAGGGTACCATGCTTGTCTGGACCATGTTGGGATAACTCTGGCCTTTGGTCTATTTGTATCTTGTGTATCAAGCGCGATGAGAACAAGTCGATGAGGGGAGTGCCCCACCAGCGAAAAATGAAGAGCAAAACTCTCCCATTCATTTCCCTTTTGAGACCATGAAAGAAGTACCTGCTTAGCATGTCCTCCATCACATTCTGACAGCCCAGAAGGCAGGAGGCTGAAATGTTTATGTTGTGGTGCATGCACCAGTTCCACAGTTTCATGGCTTTGGTGCATAGTGAGTGAGATCGAGCACTCCCTTGTCGATTGATGTAAAACATGCAGGCAATGTTGCAGCCATGATGCAAATGGATTCATTTTTTATGTGCAGTAGGAAGTGTCTGCAGGCATTATGGACCGCGCGTAGTTCTAGGAGATTGATGAGTAACAATCTCTGCAGGAGACCATTTGCCTTGAACCGTGCACAGGTGCATATGGGCGCCCCACCCTATCAGCAAGGCATTCGTCGTGATTACTATTGATGGGGGTTCCTGTTGGAACAGGATACCCATGCATACATTTTCTGGTCTTGTCCACCAGTGTAGAGAGTCCAAGATATGGGGTGGTACTTTAAGTCTTTTGTGAAGGCTGTGCTTGCTGGATATGTATACCGAGCTCAGCCAGCCCTGTAGGCAGTGAATATGTAGTCTTGCATGTCATACCACAAATAATGTGACTGCCATGTGTCCTAGCAGTTGCAGGACAGTATGAGCCAGTATTTGGGGACTGACTCTTACCTCTGAGATAAGGTTTGTCAGAGTTGTGAATCTGTTCAGGGGCAGGGATTCCTTGGCTTCTATGACATTGAGATGTACCCTGAGGAAGTCCAGTTGTTGGACAGGGACTAGAGTGGATTTTCATTCGTTTATCTGTAGTCCTAGATCCCTGAATAGTGTGATCATTGTCTGGACTGAGTCCATTGCTTCCTATTGAGTTGGGACTTTAAGAAGGCAACAATCCAGGTAGGAAAAAATCATTATTCCCTGTTTGTGTGGATGTGCCACTACTACCGCTAGGGTTTTGGGAGAAAACTCTGGGTGCGGTAGATAGGCCAAAAGGTAGTATTCTTTACTGCAAGTGTTTGTATCCTAATGTGAAATGCAGGAATTTCCTGTGAACAGGGTGTATAGTAATATGAAAATATTGGAGGTCATCTTGGAAGTTGAAGACTGAAAACCAGTCCCCCTTTTGCAGTGCTAGAATTATCAGGCCCAGTGTCACCATTTAGAACTTTTGAATGCATATGAACTTGTTCAGTTTCCTGAGATTCAAGATAGGCCTCCATCCTCCATTCTTCTTCTGAGTCGAGAAGCAGTGGGAGTAGAACCCCTTCCCCATGTATTGCAAAGGTACTCATTCCGCGGCACCTAGCTGTAGAAGATGATTGACTTCTTGTCGTAGCAGGAGCTTGTGAGACAGGCCCTTGAAGAGGGACGGGGGTGAGTGGGTAGGGTAGGTGGTCGGGCGGTAAAGGGGATGGTATATCCCGATTGTATGATCTATAACACCCATTGGTCCGTTGTTATTGATGCCCAGATGTGGTAGAATGGGCGAAGGCAATGTCCAAACCATGGAGACAGATCAAGTGAAAGCACTGCTTGGTGAGGGAAGTCATCTAGACCCTCGACCAAAACTTCAAAATTGTGGCTTGGGCGGAGCCTTTAGAGAAGTCGACAGTTGAACTTGAGGTGCTCTCCATCACTGTGATAGTTGGTGATGTCTTTGGTTCTCATATTGCCCCTTTTGTTCTCTTGGTTGGAAGAGGAATCCCTATTCTTCTGATAAGGCTGGTACCGTCTTCTCTTCGCAGGTAGAGCGTAGATCTCAAAAGTGCAAAGGGTGGCTCGAGAGTCCTTCATTGAGTGGACCACCTCATCTGTCTTGTCTGAAAAGAGCTTCTCTCAGTTGAAAGGTAGGTCCTCAACCTTAGTTTGGAGTTCTTTAGGTATGCCAGAGGATTGTAACACAGGATGCCCAGTGCATGACTATGGCTGTGGTTCTGGCTGCCATGTCCATGACGTCCAAAGACACTTGGAGATCTGTTTTGGTTACGAGTTGCTGTTTCTGTGTCGTCCCCTACTTCCTGAGCCTCCACTGGTTGCGGGGTGGGAGATGTAAGATTTAGACCTCAGTTTGCCTCTGTGAGCTGTGAGTGGCCTGGACTGAGGCCCTGGTAAGTTGCCCAGGGTTCCCCATGTGCCCACTGCATTGGGAAGGCCATCGGTGGATACATCCACAGTGGTCTGTACCACGGTTGGGCCAGCTGGTTATGAGGTATTTAGGACCCATCTGGCTCCAGGTTGGTCGGTCTTTCAGTGATGAGTGGTGCGGCGAGAAAGTGCATGGTTCCTGCACAACATCATCATCATCATCACTGGACGAGTGTACCATGCCATGAAAAGTATGGGAATTTCCTCCATAACTTACAGGAGAGCCCTCGGTATCAACGACACAACCAAGTCTCTTTGTTGCAGTAAATTCTGCAGCAATTCTGATGTCAGTGCCATCGACACCGATGGTGGCGCTCTCATTGGTGCCGATGTCAGTGCCGTCAGATGTAGTGTTGATTTAGTCAGCGCAGCCAGTGCCAACTGCAATGTCAGTGCCGGGGGCGGAGGCATGGCTCCTGAGAAGATGCTCGGCACTGGGTCCCTTATGGGCAAATTCAGTGCCATGGAGGAGGCATGCTGCCATCTGTGCCTTGACTCAGTCTCCTTCGCTCGGGATTCGGTGCTGCTCAGAGCATCATAGGTGCTCACCCAGAGCATGGGTTGGCATCGGGGGTAGTGACCTGGCAGGAGCCCATCTATGTTTCCGCAGTGGTCTCTGCGGAGACATCTGCATCCTCTTCCTCAATGTTTTAGAGAAAGGCATGTCTGGGTGAGGGTGCCCTGTGATGTCATCACCAAACAAGGCTGAGGATGATGCCAATGCTGCAGGAACCTCCACGTCCATTGGTGGTCCAGCAGCTTGCTCCCCTGGGTCCTCCTGCACCTGTGGGGTCTTAACCCTGGAACCCTCGAGCACTGGAGGGGAACATGATACCGAGGCCGCTGGCCTCCGAGGCTCCTGACACCGATCGGGCAGCCTGGGAAGGTTGGGTGAACCCCAAGGGTTCCATGGGTACCATGGCGCCAGCCACTGCGCTTGGGGCCACAGGACAGGATTCGGTGCTGATGATGTAGGCAGCACCACAGGTACTGGGATTTGTCCCACAGTCAGGGAATCTCACTCCATGCTGGAGCTATAAGTACCAGGCGACCAGGATTGGGCGGAGCAGTAGCTCTTGTCTGACCGGTGCCGGTTGCTATGTCAAGAAGCCGACCTATCTGAGCAAGATGGACGTCTTGGTCGGAGTCTCAGGGACTGATGGTGTTTGGCAGATCTGCGGTGGACACCCAGCGATCCACACCTCACGCTACTCAACCAGTACTGGGACGTAAAACGGGACCGGGAGCTACTACGGGCTGGTTGTTGGATCTTCCTGAGTAGAGGGATCTCCTTCTTGGAGACGGGCAATGACAGCCCGGCGATCAGCGGTCTCTGATCTCCGATTGGGCCCGAGCCATTGGAGACTGGTCCTGGAGTTCTTACCAGGTGACATGTGCCTCAGAGGGTCTGTGCCAATCTACCAGCAAGGAATACCTGGAGTCCCTCAATTGGTACCCCCAGTGCAGGGACCGAAGAGGACTCCGCTGAGCCTGCCTCTCTAGTCCTGAGGCATGACGGCTTCAGGTGGTCGAGCAATGGCAGGACGCCCCTCTCAATGAGGAACGATGCCGCTAAGTCAGGGACACATGCATAGGTCCCAGCACAGGTTTTCCCTGAGACCGGGGTACCACTGGAACCAGTGTGGGTGGCACTAGGAGTGTTAGGATCTCCTGAGCTGTTTGAAAGGCTTCGGGCATCAACGGCACCTGAAGTCGGCCAAGGCCTACACCTCTATCTGGAGTCACATGCGAAGTATGGGATAGGCTGCACTGCTCGACTTGAGCTGGGACCCGACTTCCTGAAGGAGGCGTTGAGCTGCCAAGCCCGGGTCTTGGCTCACCCCCAGCCTTCTCCTTTCCCTTGCAGGAAGTAGGAGATCTTCCCCTCAGTCTTTTTTGGCTTCTTGACCAGAGCTGTGGAGGGAGACCAGTGCCAGCTTGTGGATGGTGCCCGCGGAGCACTGCGCATGGAGGCCACGGTGCTTGGAGCAGAGTTGGACTGCTGTTCCAGTACCAGAGTGAGTGGTGACTCCATTAGGAGTACTTTAAGACGGATATCGCACTCCTCCTTCGTCCTAGGTTTGAAGGACTTGCAGATACAACACTTGTCATTTATGTGCTACTCGCCTAAGCACCTTAGGCAGCTGGTATGTCAATCACTGACAGGCTTAGGCCGTTTGCAGCGATTGCAGGGCTTAAAGCCTGGGGACTGGGGCATGCCCAGTCCCCCGGCTGAGTCCCATTTGGGACTACAAGAACTTCAAGAACTACTACTAAGGGTAACTAACTGTAATAACAACTACCTACTACTATACTACAAGTCCTACAGAGTTCATAGAACAGAGAATGAGACAACACTAGCCAAAGCAGCAGATGTTCCAGCACCGTCACTGGGTGGCAAGAAGGAACTGAGGGTGGGAGAAGCCGGCGGCACCCCTTATACCGCGGCACATATGCACTGCTCCAGGGGGTGCCAGAGCCAGTCCCTTATGGATACTGTTGAGGGAAAAACTTCCAGCACCAGTGCATGTGGCGAGCACACACCTAACATGAAATGGACATGAGCAAGTACTCAAAGAAAATAGTATGTGATCATGTAAATTAAAGAATACCATAAAAACTGGAAAAAGGAGGAAGAACTAGGGATACATAAGAACTTTAACTCTGACTGAGTTTCCTGACTTGAGTGTTTCCCTTAGAAACTGCTAACACTAAGGTTGCAAGTACTGAAATTATAAATGTATAGTGTTCCATAAATCCACTCTTTCTTTGGAGTGAAAAAAGGTATGGTTATATTGTTGTAGTTTCTTTTAAAACTCTGTAGCAAAGTTACTATTTACTGAGTACATCCTTGTGGCCACATATTTTGTAGGTACCCCACCTCAGTTAACCCCACTCTTGCAGGCCCCTTAAGAACTCCATGCAGCATTTCATGTGGCTAACAGGATCCCCACACAGGGCTGGTTTAATAACACAAGTGGTTCAAGCAATCCTCATGGTCCACATGGCACTCCTCCTCTGTCCCAGTTTGACATCCTTCTGGCAGCCCCACCCTGGCAACTTCCAAAACCCCTGCATATTAGGGTCTTCCCTGCAGAAGCCTCTCTTACTTCCTGCAGTTGCCTAATCTTCCCTCTTCACTGCAGCCATCTTCTGCCCTTAATAGGGAATTACCTTATCCAACATAGGCATGCCTCTTCAGTAATCAGGGTTGGCCAGCCCCACACACTCCAGCAACAAGCCACCCTGTTACAAATACAGACGATTTATCTGCAACACTGTGACTTACTCATTTCCATGAATAGCTGTCTCTTCTCTGCCATTGTCCTTCTCCTCTTCCCACTCTCCTCAATCATTCTACAGACAAAAAAGTTAAAACAGTGTTAATGCTACCAATTCTCCTAGTACAAAACCAACATACTGCAAAGTTTATTTTCTTCATCAAGTGAAAGATTTTGATTTTGATCTGTTCTTGTCAAATCTAGTCAAACAACAGGTGAATACAAAGTAACAGGCAAAATCAGCAAAAAAGAAAATACTACTGTCAAGCAATTACAAAAATTAATCGTGATTAATCGCACTGTTAACAATAGAATATCATTTAAATATTTTGGATGTTTTCTACATTTTCAAATGTATTGATTTCAATTACAACACAAAATACAAAGTGTACAGTGCTCACTTTATACACCTCTACTCCAATATAATGCTGTCCTCGGGAGCCAAAAAATCTTACCGCATTATAGGTGAAACTGTATTATACTGAACTTGCTTTGATCCGCCGGAGCGCGCAGCCCTCCCCCCCCCCCCCGAGCGCTGCTTTACCGCATTATATCCAAATTAGTGTTATATCGGGTCGCGTTATATCCGGGTTGAGGTGTATTTACTTTTATTACAAGTATTTGCACTGTAAAAATGATAAACAAAAGAAATCGTATTTTTCAATTCACCTAATACAAGTACTGTAGTGCAATCTCTTTATCATGAAAGTGCAACTTACAAATGTAGGGGTTTTTTTTGTTATATAATTGCACTCAAAACCAAACACTGTAAAACTTCAGAGCCTACAAGTCTACTCAGTTCTACTTCTTGTTCAGCCAATCGCTCAGACAAACAAGTTTGTTTACATTTGCAGGAGATAATGCTGCCTGCTTCCTGTTTAGAATGCCACCTGAAAGTGAGGACAGGAGTTCTCATGGCACTGTTGAAGCCGGCGTCGCAAGATATTTATGTGCCAAATGCACTAAAAATTCATATGTCCCTTCATACTTCAACCATGATTCCAGGGGACACGAGTCCATGCTCATGACAGGTTCTGCTTGATAACAATCCAAAGCAGTGCAGACTGACGCATGTTCATTTTCATTTTCTGAGTCAGCTGCCACGAGCAGAAGGTTGATTTTCTTTTTTGGTGGTTCGGGTTCTGTAGATTCCATATTGGAGTATTGCTCTTTTAAGACTTTTGAAAGCATGCTCCACACCTCATCTCTCTCAGATTTTGGAAGGGATTTCAGATTCTTAAACCTTGGGTCAAGTGCTGTAGCTATCTTTAGAAAGCTCACATTGGTACCAATCTGCGATTTTTCAAATCTGCAGTGAAAGTGTTCTTAAAATGAACAACCTGTGCTGGGTCATCATCTGAGACTGCTATAACATGAAATATATGGCAGAATGCAGGTAAAATAGAGCAGGGGACATACAATTCTCCCTCAAGGAGTTCAGTCACAAATGTAATTAACACATTTTTTTTAAACGATAGTCATCAGCATGGAAGTATGTCCTGTGGAATGGTGGCCAAAGCATGAAGGGGCATACGAATGTTTAGCATATCTGGTATGTATATACCTTGCCTGTTCTCACTTTCTGGTGACACTGTAAATAAGAAAAGGGAAGCATTCTCCTGTAAATGTAAACAAACTTGTTTGTCTTAGCAATTGGCTGAACAAGAAGTAGGACTGAGTGGACTTATAGGCGCTGAAGTTTTACATTGTTTTGTTTTTGAGTGCAGTTATACAACAAAAACACCACTACATTTGTAAGTTTCACTTTCACAACGAAGACTGTACTACGGTACTCGTATGAGGTGAATTGAAAAATACTATTTATCATTTTTACAGTGCAAATATTTATAATAAAAAATAATATATACTTTGATTTCAGTTACAACACAGAATAGTATATAAAAATGTAGAAAAACTCAAAATATTTAATAAATTTTAATTGGTATTCTATTGTTTAAAAGTGCAATTAAAACTGCAATTAATCGTGATTAATGTTTTTGAGTTAACCGTGATTAATTGACAGCCCTAGAAAATACATATTTTTAATCTAGTACTCTTTGGAACAGAGAATTATCTTATGTTTTTGAAGTGCCTTTCACGCTTTTGGGTGCCATATTAAAATTATTAGCCTATTCAGAATGGCAAAAGTGATCTAAATTGGAAAACTCCTAAAGAAACATTGTATCAAGTAATATTATTGAAAGTATCTATATTGAGATTTTGCTTCTGCTAATTCAGATTTCCCAAAATTCCAAAGCATGCAAGAAAGCACCAATTTACATCGATATTTAAATAAAAAAACACTTTTCCAACTTGGTGAAATCAAGATTGGATGTTTTCTAAAAGATATGCTTTAGGAATTATTTTTGGGAAGTTCTATGGCCTGTTCTATACAGTTGGTCTGACTAGATGATCACAATGGTCCCTTCTGGATTTAAAAATCTATGAATTCCATTTAACATCTCTTACTGACCATGATAACATTATTATATTCTCCTTAGTGACTGATACCAGATTTGAATCAACCCTAAAGAAGAGCAAGTGTAAGTGACTCAGCTTGATGTTGATAAAAAACCAAAGATTTCATACAGGCAAATGTTAACACAATATTCATCAACTACTTAAATATAAATGTATTGAAGATGCTTCAGGGCTTTATTGTTATTAAGTGAAAATAGCAGATTAAATTACTCCATGATATTAGAATCATTTTGATTGAAAGGAACTTCTTAAGTTAGAGATCTAGTTCACTGTCATGCAACATGGCAGGACTGATTTCATTACGCCTCTAATGCATAATAAAAAATGAATAAGTATATAGTCTTGGCACTAAACTCATTCAGTGATAGACTTTCTACAGCTTCCCTTGGCAGCTTCTTCCACTACCTGTTAATATTTATTTTCTGGAAAGGATCTTGCATTATATGACACTGCATCTTGAAGGATCCCGAACCAATTTAATTACCCATTGACAATACAAACCATACACACACAAAGTACATTGCCCATATTTCTTTAATTTCTACATTTATATACATATTTAAGAAATCTTTTAACTCAGAACCATCAAGTTGTGCATGTAAATTGTCCAGTTTTCTGATGACAAGTTCAATAGTCTTTCAGAAACAGCAGCAGCATACTGTATAATTGTTGTTGCTCTTCTCTGGACTCTCTCCACATTTTTCTTAAAAGTGAATTGGACACAACACTCCAACAGAGACCTCATCTGTGTGGGGGAGAGCAGGAAAATTACCTCTCCTGTCTTATATACAACACTTCTGTTAATACATGCCAGAATATTATCCTTTTTGTGCAACTGCAACACATTATTGACCCTCACTCAATTAGTGATCCACTATAATCCCCAGATCTTTTTCAGGAGTATTGCCTAGCCAGTTATTCCCCATTTTGTGGCTGTGCGTTTGATTTTTCCACCTTGAGTGTAGTACTTTGTACTTGGCTTTACTGAATTTCATCAGATTGATGCAACCAGAGGCGCTAGTGAACAGGAGCAGCTAACAGGGGAATTTTGCAAGGGAACTTTGCAAGAGAGGGGAGATACACTTAACATTCTTTAAATTTAAAGCCAAAAACACCCTCTGATAAAAACAAAACATCAACAAAGGAATGAGCTGCAGCAGTAAAAAGAAATGCAGGCAGAAGTCCAGCACGAGAGTGGGGGCTATCCAGTTGTATTTCAGGCTCCAGTTGAGCCTCTTGCACCAGTTGAACTGCTGGTGTAGGCTCTGTGGCGCCCTTTGGCGCTGGCTCCCCTAACTCTGGTGGGGTTGCAAACACTGCTCCGCCAGTTCCGATCCTTGGGCTGGTTCTGGCTGGGTCCCAGGAACTGGATCTACAACCGCTGCCATAGACTCTGGTCTGGTTCCCCCACCTCTGGCTCAGTCCCTGGGCCTGTGGTATCAGGGGACCCAGATGGGGTCCTTGTAGGAGGCTCAGGAATGGAGTTATGTGTGAGGGCCTGTTTAGCCTGGCTGCGGGTGACTATCCCCTCCCTTTTTGTTAGCCTCACATGGTTGGCTAAGTCTTCTCCCAGCAGCATGGGAATGGGATAATTGTCATAGACTGCACAAGTCCATATTACTGACCAGCCCTTGTACTGGACAGGCAACTTGGCTATAGGCAAGTTAAAGGAGTTGGCCTTAAAGGGTTGCACTGTCACTTGGGCCTCTAGGTTGATGAATTTGGGGTCCATCAGGGATTGGTGGATAGCTGACACCTGTGCTCCAGTGTCTCTCCACCCTGTAATCTTTCTCCTGCCCACACACAGAGTTTCCCTTCACTCTGGGGGTATTTGTGAGACTTCTGGGCCTGAAGGCTCTCAGTGGGATCCCGGGGTGATGAGTCAGTTGGTGCTCTTGGGCACGGGCAGCTCTAGCAATTTCGCCACCCCAAGCACAGCGGCACGCTGCGGGGGGCGCTCTGCCGGTCACCGGTCCCGCGGCTCCGGTGGACCTCCCACGCCTGCGGGAGGTCCACCGGAGCCGCCTGCCGCCCTCCTGGCAACAGGGAGAGCGCCCCCCGCGGCATGCCGCCCCAAGCAGGCGCTTGGCGCGCTGGGGTCTGGAGCAGGCCCTGCTCCTGGGGCAGTTGGCCTTCACATGCCTGAGCTCATTACATTTAAAGCATCGCCCAGCTGACTGTGGGCTGGGGTGAGGTGGGTGGATGGAGAGTAGGGTGGTGGGATGAGCGGGCATCTGGAGTTTCCCTGGCTGTGTGGAGGGCTCCTCCTTGTGAGATGGGGCCTTGGACTGACTCTGATGGTGGGGTGTCATCTCAGGTTGCCCCTTCTGGTATACCCATCAACTGCTACTAGCTTTCTTCTTCTCTGCCACCTGCACCCATTTGGCTCCAATCTCCCTCGTCTCAATTACCGTTTTGGGCTTCCCATCTAGGATGTGCCTTTCTATTTCCTCAGGAACACCCTCTAAGAACTGCTCCATTTGTATTAGGAGAGACAGATCTTCCAGAGATTTAACACTTGCTCCTGATATCCAGGCATCCCAATTTTTTTACAATGTGGTAGGCGTGTCAGGAAAATGCCACATCTGGTTTCCACTTTAGGGCTCTGAACTGCCGACGGGCATGCTCGGGTGTTAGCCCCATCCTAATTCCGGCCTTTTGTTTAAAAAGTTTGTACTCGTTCATGTGTTCTTTAGGCATTTCAGCTGCCACCTCTGCTAAGGGTCCACTGAGTTGTGGCCTAAGCTCCACCATATACTGGTCTGGAGGAATGTTGTACCCAAGGCAGGCCTTTTCAAAATTTTCTAAGAAGGCCTCTGTATCACCACCTACCTTGTATGTGGGGAATTTCTTGGAATGGGAAGCAGTACATGGAGGACGACAGTTAGGGCTACCTGGCTGACCCAGCTTAGCCCTTTCCAGCTCTAGGCGCTTCAGCTCTGTCTCCTCCTCCAAGTGCTTCGCCTCCACTTCCAAGCACTTCATCTGTAGGAAGAAATTCCTGTCTTCCGCAGTTAGAACTCAGTCTGGATTAAGGGCTTCCCTCCATCTTGGCACCTGGATCTTGGGTTGGGGTGGGCTGACCATTCCCTTCAGGGAAATCTCTGGTCCCCCATCCCCTCCCTGCATTTCTGTCATAGAGCTCGATGTCTGGGCTTGATCTGGGTCTGCCTTCTCCATGGCGTGCCGCTTTGGGAAGCCTGATTGCTTTAGGGTTTCGGTGCCCGACCACAACCTCATGCACAGGGCTGCCCTACTCTAGCCTAGCTATTTCATTGCCACAAAGCTAGGCAAAAAAAAAAATAAACGGCTTGTTGGACTCCCTGGCTTTGCAAGCTGAACCCTTTGTGTGCCTGTTCTCCTTCAGGCAGCAAATAAATGAAAGAAGGAAAAAACAAAAACCTCCTTGGCTTTGCAGGCTGCCAAAAGGAAAAATGTGTCTTTTTAAAATCCTGAGGTCTGTGCCTCTGGTTCAAAATGATCCCACCGCTCTGCCACCATGTCAAGGCTGATTTCCCACTCTGGCATTTCGAGTGCAGAAGGTGGGGGGCCCGCAAGGATTCTAAAAATTAATACTGGCTACTTCAGGCTTGTATTAAACTCCCAAGGTTACAGCTTCTCTCTGACCTTGGATTGGTAGAAGCTGCCACCACCCAAGTGCATAACCCCTTTGAAAGCCCAGGAAGGCGCACTTGGGAATTCCTTCCTGTGGGTACCCTCAAGCCCTTTCACCATCCCTCTGGGGAAGAGTTAAGAAAAACAAAGGAAATTAGCTGTTGCCGCCAGCTAATTAAACAACGTGCACAAACCTCTTAAGACACAAAAATTCAGTTGTTCTTAAAAAAGGTAAATTTTATTAATTAAGAAAAAGAAAATACATCTTGGAATTTAGGCATTTGCTAGATTAAAAAAAACAACTACAAGGATTAAGCATCAAGAATAGCTTTCTTGAGATCCAGCTTAGAGATTGCAAGCAAAACAAAAGCACTTGGGTTAGCATAGAGTTCACAAGCCATAAAGAAATAAAAAGAGATCAATCTAATCGTGTCTTCCTAGACATTTCCTGATCCACTTACATACCTGGGATTCAAATGAGTAGTTTCTAGGTATAATACTGAGAATTTTTCATACCTGGCCCCAAGCTTCTTACAGCATAACTGCACTGTCTTTTTTCTGCAGGAGAACAACCTCAGAGAGACAAAAGGGAAGCTGTTTTTCCATTTTAAAAAATTCTAGCCTTCCAATTGGCTCTTTTGGCCAAGTGTCCACTCACTTCCTTTTACCTGTGCATAGCAGTGAGACTTTTTAACCCTTTACAGGTAGAGCAATTAGAGAACAGCTACTCAGAGGGATTTTATAGCTACTGGCTGGCTAGGTGTTCATAAAAGGGAGCTCCCCCCTTCATTTATCACACCCATATTAAAAAAAAAAAAGAGTCTTACAAGCCATTTTGTTTAGAGGCTTTAGTTCACTCAGGCAGCATGGAGGAGGAAGCAGCTTATTTGGAATGCAGAGGAGACAAGAGCTGGGCCTGGGAAAGGGTGGAATGAGTAGACTGGGACAATGATCCTGGAGGGAAACGACATCAGGATGTGGCAGTGGGAGGGAGGAGGAGCATACTGAGAGAAATTGGATGAGGAGCCCAGGGCAGGAACGAGGACTGGAAGCCAAGATAGAGAAGACTGGAACTGGGATGAGGAATGGGCATGGAGTGGAGGCAGGGTGGATAAAAATCAATGATTTTTTTTATTATTTAAATCAAATTTTTTGATAAAATGCTTTTTGAGGAAAAACCCTATCTAAAGATAAAGATATATTATAGCTCAAAGATATCTTAACATGGAATAGGGATTATACATGCTAATTCTCTAGTATGAGACAACATATTCATGTAATGTTTAAGAACAGTTTTGTAAATGAGTTCCAATAGTTCATGGATTAGGGACCCAATCTTATGTGGTTCCAGGGGTTTCTGTATAGATTATTTAGGTTAATCTTTCTATCTACCCACTGGGACTCAGTCCGCAGTCTAGAAGATACCATCAGAGATGCTTAGTTTTGCAGTTCTCAAACTGTGGATTTGTGTCGCCAGAGATAACATGCTTGTTAACAGCAAAAATGTTTTTAAATAAATAATATATAGAGGTGAGAAATAACAGACCTCAACCCTATTGTCCCTCTGCAAATTTGTGTAAACCGAGTCAATCCCTTACCTCTATCTAAAAGTGCAAAGTTTCAAGAAGTTCAGTGAATAGAAGATTGTTGGGGGCGGAATAGATCTGGACAAGGAGAAGAAGTCTGGAGATAAATGTGAGAAGGTAGGGACAGGCAGTAGAAACAAAAGTGAAACTGCGGCACATTCCAGAAGTCTTGAGGTCTTTCAGAGTGTAGCCTTCATTGATTTGAGATCTACTATACCATTCTCTCACTAGAAGGGAAAACCTATAATGGCAGCAGGCAGTAAGAGAGACCCAGTTTGGGAATAAGAACCATTCAAGAAATGTGTGTGCTGATGATGTTTTAAAGAAAGTCACACCAGTGAACTGCTGGAAGTCACTTAAGCACTCAGGCCTGGTCTATACTACAATTTTAGGTCGAATTTAGCAGCGTTACCTCGATTTAACCCTGGACCGTCCACAAGACAAAGCCCTTTTTTTCGACTTAATGGGCTCTTTAAATCGATTTCTTTACTCCACCTCCGACAAGGGGATTAGCGCTGAAATCGGCCTTGCCAGGTCGAATTTGGGGTAGCGTGGATGCAATTTGACGGTATTGGCCTCCAGGAGCTATCCCAGAGTGCTCCATTGTGACCACTCTGGACAACGTTCTCAACTCAGATAAACTGGCCAGGTAAAAGCAGCAAAGAGTCCTGTGGCACCTTATAGACTAACAGACGTATTGGAGCATGAGCTTTTGTGGGTGAATACATGCATGCATCCGACGAAGTGAGTATTCACCCATGAAAGCTCATGCTCCAATACGTCTGTTAGTCTATAAGGTGCCACAGGACTCTTTGCTGCTTTTACAGATCCAGACTAACACGGCTACCACTCTGATACTTGACTGGCCAGGTAGACAGGAAAAGGCCCATGAAATTTTGAATTTCATTTCCTGTTTGGCCAGGGTGGTGAGCTGATCAGCACAGGTGACCATGCAGAGCTCGTCAGCATGATGTGCACATTACTGGGGCACGTTGCCCCGCCCGTACTTTGTGAGAAGTCTATGTCCATGTCTATGTCCTCATCACTGCACTGCCATCGCCTCCTCGCCTAGTTTTGCTTTTGCCCCTTCTGGTTCTGCATAGACTCCAGGATAATGCAGGTGGTGTTTACAGTGCACATAATTGCCACAGTGATCTGAGCGGGCTCCATGATCCCAGTGCTATGGCGTCTGCGCTGAAAAAAGGCGCGAAACTATTGTCTGCCGTTGGTCTGATGGAGGGAGGGACGACTGACGACATGGCTTACAGGGAATTAAATTCAACAAATGGGTGGCTTTGCATCAAGGAGAAACACAAACAACTGTCACACAGAATGGCCCCCTCAAGGATTGAACTCAAAACCCTGGGTTTAGCAGGCCATTGATTTCACAAAACAAATCGGGTCAATTTCTTGTTTTGATCCCCTCCATCTATCTTTTACATCTTAGGCTGTCTGCAGATGGTGCAGTACGACTGCTAGCCATCGTCATCTCCTGGGTGCTCGGCCAAAGATGGGAATGACCTGTCTGAGTCACTCCCATGTCTGCCCAGGCACTCCTGACCGACCTCACTGAGGTCAGCTAAAAGAGCACGCAGGAGTATGATGATGGCTACCAATAATAACGCACCATCTGCTGCCAAAAGGCAACGAGCTGCTGCTGTGTAGCAATGCAGTCCCACATCTGCCAGCACCCAGGAGACGTACAGTGATGGTGAGCTGAGTGGGCTCCATGCTTGCCGTGGTATGGCGTCTGCTCAGGTAAAAAAGGCACGAAACGATTGTCTGCCGTTGCTTTCACGGAGGGAGGGAGGAAAGGAGAGGAGGGCCTGACGACATGTACCCAGAACCACCCACAACACTATTTTTGCCCCATCAGGCATTGAGATCTCAACCCAGAATTCCAATGGGCAGCGGAGACTGCGGGAACTGTGGGATAGCTACCCACAGCTACTCACAGTGCAGCGCTCCAGAAGTCGATGCTAGCCTCGGTACTGTGGACGCAGTCCACCGACTTAATGCACTTAGAGCATTTTATGTGGGGACACACACAATCGACTGTATAAAAACAATTTCTAAAAAACGACTTCTATAAATTCGACCTAATTTCGTAGTGTAGACATACCCTTAGATTCAGAGACTGTTGAAGTGATAATCTCACTTTTAACAGCAGTAGCTTCTTCTGCCCGTGTAGAAAGAATATTTTCTTCCTTTGGACTAATTAATTCCAAATTGAGAAATTGTTCAGGACCTGAAAAAGCAGGAAAGCTTGTTTTTCTTTTCCAGATTATGAACAAACAGGAAAATGAAGGTGAAGACGACTGCGTTAGCTGCAGAAGCCAGTATTTTAAGTTTTTCCATGTTGACCTGGCTGACATAGTAGATTTGATTTTTTTTTAATATTTCATTTAACTATTTTAGTTAAAAACAATTTTAATGAAAACAAACCTGATTTTAAAAAACTTGAATGTTTAAATTCAAAAATTCATATACTTGTTTTGTTAAAATATTATATGTTTGCTGTTGAAGAAAAAAATCCAGAATACATAACGTTGTTTTAGTTAAATAAAACAATTTAAATGTCTGTCTGGTGAGGTTTTCCTCCTAATACACCATGACAAGAAAATCCTCCAAATATTAATGATTAACCTGTTGAATTGGAGATAGTTCCCCTCCCAATGACTTCATAAATATCTGCTTCAGTTACCTTTGGTAAATGAAATAATCAAACAATCATTCATTTTCTGATATAGCTGTAAAACTAATCTGAAAAGTTTTCAAAATAAATAAGTTGAAAAATGTATCGTGTGTACCTTCTAAAAATGAAACCTACATCTACCTCTGAGTTGTGAAGAATATGTATTAAGGTTATAACAACCAACAAGAATGTACTTTTATGTAGAAATTCATGATTAAATCGAGTCTTCCTGACTAGTGATTTTAATCATGACTTAAATCAATTCGATTTAAATCACATGCACCCTGGGTGGAGGAGAGAACACAAAACTACGCTGGGACAGGCTGGAAAGGAGGAGATGGGGACACAGAGGCAGAAGCATCTATGACTACTAGAATTCATTCCTCTCAGTATACGGAATTGAATTCAAGATTTCTGAGCATCAGCATACATTTGCAGACAGCAAATATATAAAGCCGCGCACAAGCGACCAGGGAGCTTTGCGAACAGGGGCTGCTAACAGTGAGTTTCGCAAGGGAGTTTAGAAGGGGAGTGGGAAGGGAGTGGGAGCCCCTCGCTAGCCCTAACCCCTTCCCCGTGGCCCCCCCCTAAAACCTATAAACCGAACCACATTCCAAAACTACTTTCCGTAAACCACCCTTTCACTAACTAGGAGACAATGCAGGCAGAAGCCCAGCAGCAGAGTGGGGGCTATCCAGTTTATTGCACCGACTGTCGCATGTATGATTACCTGCCCTATGGGCGGATGGCGGATGTGTGCGGTCAGTGCAAGGAGCTCCTGGCCCTCAGAGACCATGTATGGGCTTTGGAGGCCAGGGTGGTGGAACTGGAGGAGCTGAGAGAGGCAGAGAGGTATGTTGATGAGGCTTTCCGGGACACTGTAGAATTGTCCCACCTCCGCTTAGACAGCTCCTGTGCTGTTGAGGAGGAAGAAGGGCCCAGGGAAGTAGAGCAGTCAATGGGAGCAGAGGGAAACCTTCCCGTAGTTGGGACCCTCCTTCCAGATGGTGCTGGGGTTGCCTCTCGCACTGAGGTTGCCTCTCCGGGGGAGGGAACTCCAGTTTCTAGGAAAAGGCAGGTGTTAGTAATGGGAGATTCGATTATTAGAAATGTAGATAGCTGGGTCTGTGATGACTGGGAGAACCGTATGGTGACTTGCCTGCCTGGTGCGAAGGTTGCGGAACTCTCGAGGCATCTAGATAGACTTATGTGTAGTGCTGGGGAGGAGCCGGTGGTCGTGGTACATGTAGGTACCAATGACATAGGGAAGGGTAGGAGAGATGTCCTGGAAGCCAAATTTAGTCTGCTAGGGAAGAGACTGAAATCCAGGACCTCTATGGTGGCATTTTCAGAAATGCTCCCAGTTCCATGCGCAGGGCCAGGTAGGCAGGCAGAGCTTCAGAGTCTCAATGCGTGGATGAGACGATGGTGTAGAGAGGAGGGGTTCACGTTCATTAGGAACTGGGGAAACTTCTGGGATGGGAGGAGCCTATACAGGAGAGATGGGCTCCACCTAAACCAAAGTGGAACCAGACTGCTGGCACTAAACATTAAAAAGGTTGTAGAGCAGTTTTTAAACTAGGAGATGGGGGAAAGCCGACTGCTGCAGAGGAGCGTGTGGATCTGACACAGACTTCTCTTAGGGGAGAGTCTGATGATAGAGAATCTCCAGGTTATAGTCAGGAGCAGAGGAATGAGAAGTATAATGTAAGGGCCGGATCAGATGATAAACAGTCACATAAAAAAGAATCTGGCACATCAGAAAAAGGCAGGCTAATAAACAGGGACAAGTTTTTAAACTGCTTGTACACAAATGCCAGAAGTCTAAATAATAAGATGGGTGAACTAGAGTGCCTTGTGATAAAGGAGGATATAGATATAATAGGCATCACAGAAACCTGGTGGACTGAGAGAAATCAATGGGACACAATCATTCCGGGGTACAAAATATATCGGAAGGACAGAACAGGCCGTGCAGGGGGAGGAGTGGCACTATATGTTAAAGAAAGTGTAGATTCAAATGAAGTAAAAATCTTAAGCGAATCCACAGGTTCCATAGAGTCTCTATGGATAGAAATTTCATGCTCTAGTAAAAATATAACAGTAGGGATCTATTATCGACCACCTGACCAGGACAGTAATAGTGATGATGAAATGCTAAGAGAAATTAGAGAGGCTATCAAAATTAAGAACCCAATAATAGTGGGGGATTTCAATTATCCCCATATTGACTGGGAACATTTCACTTCAGGACGAAATGCAGAGATAAAATTTCTCGATACTTTAAATGACTGCTTCATGGAGCAGCTGGTACGGAACCCACAAGGAGAGGCGACTCTAGATTTAATCCTGAGTGGAGCGCAGGAGCTGGTCCAAGAGGTAACTATAGCAGGACCGCTTGGAAATAGTGACCATAATACAATAGCATTCAACATCCCTGTGGTGGGAAGAACATCTCAACTGCCCAACACTGTGGCCTTTAATTTCAAAAGGGGGAAACTATACAAAAATGAGGGGGTTAGTTAGACAAAAGTTAAAAGGTACAGTGACTAAAGTGAAATCCCTGCAAGTTGCGTGGGCCCTTTTTAAAGACACCATAATAGAGGCCCAACTTCAATGTATACCCCAAATTAAGAAAAACAGTAAAAGAACTAAAAAAGAGCCACCGTGGCTTAACAACCATGTAAAAGAAGCAGTGAGAGATAAAAAGACTTCCTTTAAAAAGTGGAAGTCAAATCCTAGTGAGGCAAATAGAAAGGAGCACAAACACTGCCAACTTAAGTGCAAGAGTGTAATAAGAAAAGCCAAAGAGGAGTTTGAAGAACGGCTAGCCAAAAACTCCAAAAGTAATAACAAAATGTTTTTTAAGTACATCAGAAGCAGGAAGCCTGCTAAACAACCAGTGGGGCCCCTTGACGATCAAAATACAAAAGGAGCGATTAAAGACGATAAAGTCATTGCAGAGAAACTAAATGGATTCTTTGCTTCAGTCTTCACGGCTGAGGATGTTAGGGAGATTCCCAAACCTGAGCTGGATTTTGTAGGTGACTAATCTGAGGAACTGTCACAGATTGAAGTGTCACTAGAGGAGGTTTTGGAATTAATTGATAAACTCAACATTAACAAGTCACCGGGACCAGATGGCATTCACCCAAGAGTTCTGAAAGAACTCAAATGTGAAGTTGCGGAACTATTAACTAAGGTTTGTAACCTGTCCTTTAAATCGGCTTCGGTACCCAATGACTGGAAGTTAGCTAATGTAACGCCAATATTTAAAAAGGGCTCTAGGGGTGATCCCGGCAGTTACAGACTGGTAAGTCTAACGTCGGTACCGGGCAAATTAGTTGAAACAATAGTAAAGAATAAAATTGTCAGACACATAGAAAAACAAACTCTTGAGCAATAGTCAACATGGTTTCTGTAAAGGGAAATCGTGTCTTACTAATCTATTAGAGTTCTTTGAAGGGGTCAACAAACATGTGGACAAGGGGGATCCGGTGGACATAGTGTACTTAGATTTCCAGAAAGCCTTTGACAAGGTCCCTCACCAAAGGCTCTTACGTAAATTAAGCTGTCATGGGATAAAAGGAAAGGTCCTTTCATGGATTGAGAACTGGTTAAAGGACAGGGAACAAAGGGTAGGAATTAATGGTAAATTCTCAGAATGGAGAGGGGTAACTAGTGGTGTTCCCCAAGGGTCAGTCCTAGGACCAATCCTATTCAATTTATTCATAAATGATCTGGAGAAAGGGGTAAACAGTGAGGTGGCAAAGTTTGCAGATGATACTAAACTACTCAAGATAGTTAAGACCAAAGCAGATTGTGAAGAACTTCAAAAAGATCTCACAAAACTAAGTGATTGGGCAACAAAATGGCAAATGAAATTTAATGTGGATAAATGTAAAGTAATGCACATTGGAAAAAATAACCCCAACTATACATACAACATGATGGGGGCTAATTTAGCTACAACGAGTCAGGAAAAGATCTTGGAGTTATCGTGGATAGTTCTCTGAAGATGTCACGCAGTGTGCAGAGGCGGTCAAAAAGCAAACAGGATGTTAGGAATCATTAAAAAGGGGATAGAGAATAAGACTGAGAATATATTATTGCCCTTATATAAATCTATGGAACGCCCACATCTCGAATACTGTGTACAGATGTGGTCTCCTCACCTCAAAAAAGATATTCTAGCACTAGAAAAGGTTCAGAAAAGAGCAACTAAAATGATTAGGGGTTTAGAGAGGGTCCCATATGAGGAAAGATTAAAGAGGCTAGGACTCTTCAGTTTGGAAAAGAGAAGACTAAGGGGGGACATGATAGAGGTATATAAAATCATGAGTGATGTTGAGAAAGTGGATAAGGAAAAGTTATTTACTTATTCCCATAATACAAGAACTAGGGGTCACCAAATGAAATTAATAGGCAGCAGGTTTAAAACAAATAAAAGGAAGTTCTTCTTCACGCAGCGCACAGTCAACTTGTGGAACTCCTTACCTGAGGAGGTTGTGAAGGCTAGGACTATAACAATGTTTAAAAGGGGACTGGATAAATTCATGGTGGCTAAGTCCATAAATGGCTATTAGCCAGGATGGGTAAGAATGGTGTCCCTAGCCTCTGTTCGTCAGAGGATGGAGATGGATGGCAGGAGAGAGATCACTTGATCATTGCCTGTTGGGTTCACTCCCTCAGGGGCACCTGGCATTGGCCACTGTCGGTAGACAGATACTGGGCTAGATGGACCTTTGGTCTGACCCGGTACGGCCTTTATGTTCTTATGTTAAATATCTATAAAATGTATTAGCAAGGTATATGATATTCCCGTCTAGTGGCTAGTCCAGATGACAATTTACTATCGGTATCAGTTACTCCATAAGGTTAATTGGTAAAAGTCTGTGTTGCAGATCTAAAGGTTCAAAACCTGCTGATGACCCATGTGGAAGTCGATACGGTTCCACCTGATGCAATGTTTTCTTCAGTAGATTATAGAATCGCAGGACTGGAAGAGACCTTGAGAGGTCTTTAGTCCAGTCCCCTGAACTCATGGCAGAACTAAGTATTATCTAGACCATCCCTGACAAGTATTTGTTTAAAGTATTCTTAAAAAACACCAATGACTGAGATTCCACAACTTCCCTAGACAATTTATTCCATTGCTTAACTACCCTGATAGTTAGGAATTTTTTCCTAATGTCCAACCTAAACCACCCTTGCTGCAATTTAAGCCCATTGCGTCTCATCCTGTGCTCAGAGGTTAACGAGAACACATTTTCCTCCTCCTCCTCGTAACAACCTTTTATGTACGTGAAAACTGTTATGTCCTCCCTGCATGGACATTTCATCCTCGGGTTCATGAATCTCCAATTTGGAGTGGAGGAATTTGACTCAGACTCATAGACTTTAAGGTCAGAAGGGACCATTATGATCATCTAGTCTGACCTCCTGCACAATGCAGGTCACAGAATCTCACCAACCCACTCCTGTAACAAACTCCTAACCTATGTCTGAGTTACTGAAGTCCTCAAATCGTGGTTTAAAGACTTCAAGGTGCAGAGAATCCTCCAGCAAGTGACCCGTGCCCCATGCTGCAGAGGAAGGCAAAAACCCTCCAGGGCCTCTGCCTATCTGCCCTGGAGGAAAATTCTTTCCGGACCCCAAATATGGCGATCAGTTAAACCCTGAGCATGTTGGCAAGACTCACCAGCCAGCACCCAGGAAATAATTCTCTGTAGTAACTCAGATCCCACCCCATCTAACATCCCATCACAGACCATTGGGCATATTTACCCACTAATAATCAAAGATCAATTAATTGCCAAAGTTAGGCTATCCCATCATACCATCCCCCCCATAAACTTATCAAGCTTGGTCTTGAAGCCAGATATGTCTTTTGCCCCCCTTGGAAGGCTGTTCCAGAACTTCACTCCTCTAATGGTTAGAAACCTTCATCTAATTTCAAGTCTAAACTTCATAGTGTCCAGTTTATACCCATTTGTTCTTGTGTCCACATTGGTATTAAGCTTAAATAATTCCTCTCCCTCCTGATATTTATTCCTCTGATAAATTTGTAAAGAGCAATCATATCTCCTCTCAGCCTTCTTTTGTTAGACTAAACAAGCCAAGCTCTTGGAGTCTCCTTTCGTAAGACAGGTTTTCCATTCCTCGGATCATCCTAGTAGCCCTTCTCTGTACCTGTTCCAGTTTGAATTCATCCTTCTTAAACATGGGAGACCAGAACTGCACACAATATTACAGATGAGGTCTCATCGGTGCCTTGTATAACGGTACTAACACCTCCTTATCTTTACTGGAAATACTTCACCTGATGCATCCCAAGACCGCATTAGCTTTTTTAACGGCCATATCACATTGGCGGCTCATAGTCATCCTGTGATCAACCAATACTCCGAGGTCCTTCTCCTCCTCTGTTACTTCCAACTGATGCGTCCCCAATTTATAACCAAAATTCTTGTTATTAATCCCTAAATGCATGACCTTGCACTTTTCACTATTAAATTTCATCCTATTACTATTACTCCAGTTTACAAGGTCATCCAGATCTTCCTGTATGACATCCTGGTCCTGGTCCTTTGTGTCATCTGCAAACTTTATTAGCACATTCCCACTTTTTGTGCCAAGGTCAGTAATAAAAAGATTAAATAAAATTGGTCCCTGAGGAACTCCACTAGTAACCTCCTTCCAGCTTGACAGTTCACCTTTCAGTATGACCCGTTGTAGTCTCCCCTTTAACCAGTTCCTTATCCACCTTTCAATTTTCATATTGATCCCCATCTTTTCCAATTTAACTAATAATTCCCCATGTGGAACCGTATCAAATGCCTTACTGAAATTGAGGTAAATTAGGTCCACTGAGTTTCCTTTGTCTAAAAAATCTGTTACGTTCTCAAAGAAGGAGATCAGGTTGGTTTGGCACGATCTACCTTTTGTAAAACCATGTTGTATTTTGTCCCAATTACCTTTAACCTCAATGTCCTTAACTACTTTCTCCTTCAAAAAATTTTCCAAGACTTTGCATACTACAGATGTCAAACTAACAAGCCTATAGTTACTCAGATCACCTTTTTTTCCTTTCTTAAAAATAGGAACTATGTTAGTAATTCTCCAATCGTACGGTAAAACCCCTGAGTTTACTGATTCATTAAAAATTCTTGCTAATGGGCTTGCAATTTCATGTGCCAGTTCCTTTAATATTCTTGGATGAAGATTATCTGGGCCCTCCGATTTTGTCCCATTAAGCTGTTCGAGTTTGGCTTCTACCTCGGATGTAGTAATATTTACCTCCATATCCTCATTCCCATTTGTCATCCTACCACTATCTCTAAGCTCCTAATTAGCCTCATTAAAGACTGAGGCAAAGTATTTGTTTAGATATTGGGTCATGCCTAGATTATCCTTAACCTCCACTCCATCCTCAGTGTTTAGTGGTCCCACTTCTTCTTTCTTTGTTTTCTTCTTATTGATATGGCTATAGAACCTTTTACTGTTGGTTTAATCTCCTTTGCAAGGTCCAACTCTGCATGGCTTTTGGCCTTTCTCACTTTATCCCTATATGTTCTGTCCTCAATAAGGTAGCTTTCCTTGCTAATCTCTCCCATCTTCCACTCCTTGTAGGCTTTCTGCTTTTTCTTAATCACCTCTCTGAGATGCTTGCTCATCCAGCTTGGTCTACAACTCTTGCTTATGAATTTTTTCCCCTTTCTTGGGATGCAGGCTTCTGATAGTTTCTGCAACTTTAACTTGAAGTAATTCCAGGCCTCCTCTGCCTTTAGATCCACAAGTTCTTCAGTCCAATCCACTTCCCTAACTAATTTCCTTAATTCTTTAAAGTTAGCCCTTTTGAAATCAAAAACCCTAGTCCCAGATCTATTTTTGTTTATCCTTCCATCTAGTTTGAACTGAATTAGCTCATGATCACTCGAACCAAGGTTATCCCCTACAACCATTTCTTCTATGAGGTCCTCACTACTCACCAAAACCAAATCTAAAATGGCATCCCCTCTTGTTGGTTCTTCAACTACCTGGCGAAAGAATCCATCAGCTATCACATCCAGAAAAATCTGAGCCCTATTATTATTATTACTACTACTTGTTCTCCAGTCTATATCTGGGAAGTTAAACTCTCCCATTATCACACAATTCCCATTAATGTTTACTTCATTAACAACATTAAAGAGGTCTCTATCCATATCCAAATCGGATCCTGGTGGTCTGTAGCACACCCCAAGCACTATCTCAGGGGAGACTCTAGTAGCTTTCTTTCCCAATGTGATTTTTGCCCAGACAGACTCTGTCTTATCCATTCCATCACTTCTTATTTCTTTACAGTCTACCTCATCATTGATACAGTGCTACTCCACCACCTTTGCCTTTATTTTTGTCTTTCCTAAACATCACATACCCTTCAATACCTGTACTCAAGTCATGACTACTATTCCACCATGTTTCTGTTATCCCTATAATATCTGGCTTCACTTCTTGCACCAGTAGCTCTAGTTCCTCCATTTTCTTACCTAGGCTCCTTGCATTAGTGTACAAACATCTTAATTTTTGCCGTTTGGCTTCACTGTCATTCTCTACCCGATTAGGCACAGACAGTCTACCACCAGTATCACTTATTAGACTGGTATCTACACTACCCTTCCTCCTTATGTCCATTCTCCTGCCCACGGTTGTATCCTTTCTTACTTTGTTTTTTTCCCTCTCAATGTTAAATTCTGGCGTGGAGATTACCTGAACATCTCCCAACCATCTCCCCCAAATTCCTAGTTTAAAGCTCTCTTAATCAGTTGCGACAGCCTCCATCCTAGAAGTCTATTTCCATCCTTACTCAGGTGAAGTCCATCCCAAGAGAACAGTCCTCTGTCCATGAATGCTTCCCAGTGGCCATACATTTCAAAGCCCTCCTTATAGCACCACTGTCTGAGCCATCTGTTGATCACCATAATCTTGTCACACCTTTGTTGCCCTTCTCTAGGAACAGGCAGAATCCCACTGAAGATCACCTGAGTCTCAATTTCATTAAGCGTCTTCCCCAGCCTGGCATAGTCTCCCTTGATACGTTCCAGCGAGAATCTAGCCGTATCATTTGTTCCCACATGAAGGACAATCAGCGGATTCTTTCCCGCTCCCATTAGGATCCTTTTCAGCCTCAGGTCCACATCCCGTATCTTAGCACCCGGCAGACAGCATACACTTCTGTTCTCCGGATCAGCTCTAGTTACAGGCCTGTCTATTCTTCACAGTAGAGAGTCCCCAATCTTGTAGACCTGTCTTTTCCTGGTGATAGTGCAATTCTCCGGTCTATCCCCTGTTCCATCTCACTGCAAGTCCTCTTGATTTCTATTGTCCCTTGCAGTCCTCCGCAACCCATCCCCTATCCTCCTGGGGCTCATATTTGGCGGTGTTGTCTCCATTGACTCTTCCCCTCTTCCTATAGGACTAGCTGCTTTTCTCTTCTTCCTTGCCCTCTCACCTTCAGCGACCACCTGCTGTGCCCCTTCTTCATTTTCCAACTCTGCAAACCTGTTCCTGAGCTCTATTTCTCCTTCACTGGCCCGTCTTTTTCCTCTGCCTGGTTCTCTTTGTCACATGCTTCCACCGTCCACTTTCCTCACCCAGCAGTCTCCCCTCAGAATTCTTTGGTCCTGCTTCCATCTGCAAGTCTGAGCTTTTCCCTTCAGCCTCCTCATGTCTCTGCTCCATCATCTGCTCGAACCCCTTTCTAAACTCAACCAGAGTTTCCACCTGCATCTCTAATCCTCGGATCTTTTCTTCCATCAGCTCTATCAGGCAGCACTTCATGCAGACGAAACTCTTTTCAGGTACCCCCTCCAGGATCATGTACATGCCGCAGCTTCCACATACGGTTATCCTCATTGTGTCTTCCACTGCTGCCCCTGTATCGGTCACAGCCTTCTCACCTAAAACCTGTTAGTCCAGGAAACACAAAGCAAAGCAAACCACCACCACTTACAGCAAAACAAACCCTCCAATGGGCACCAGAACACCGGCAGAACACCACCCACTCCCTTCACTGGCCTGTCTATTCCTCTGCCTAGCTCTCTTAGTCTCCCCCGCAAACTCCTTCAACAGAACTCCCACTGAAACTTCACTGTTTACAGCTCTGTTTGCTGGCTCCTGTGCCGCTGCAGCTGTCTATGCCGTTCATCCCAAAGCCAGTTTGTACTTGGACTGCCAGCAGTCCAGTCCAGCTCAGCTCACAGATCACCCCATCACTCAGATGTGATGCAGGCACCTGTGTATCAGTTGAAATTACTAATACCTCAGGATCCACAAAGGTTGTCAAATATGGATGCTTTCCATGAGTACTATGAAAACTGCTGTAGGCATTTGATCTACCCTCTTTGTTCACACCTACTGACCTTGGTACCTGAAAGAAAAGACAAAAATAGAACAGACACAGAAGTCAATTGTGCAGGTGTCTCAGTGCAGTGGGAGCTATGAAAACCAAAATCCTAATGCATTGGGCAACACAAGTTTCATCAAGCACCAGAAAAGCCCTGAATCTCCAGGCAAGAACAAACAACACTTCAAGGTGTGAAGCCCCTAGTGTGTCCAAACCGGGAGTTGTTAGTACTGCTGAACAACAGCAAACCAACAACTCACTGGGGTGAGAGCTCCAGCCTAAGGACACTATACAACGAGAAAAGTTGAAGTGGTGTCAATTGAGACACTAGGCAGCCCTAACAGCAACCCAGCGAAGCTTATTACTAGTTGTAGCCTGAAAAACTCTGACTTGAAGCAACAAGAGGGTTGTTGGTTCAAGATGCCTATTGTTTAAACCAACAGATTTAGAAAGTTTGGAGAGGTACCACCTTCACTATACGGCAAAGCACATACCTATGAAAAGAAATCCACATACCTATATGTCTTTTGAAGAACGGCCTCTCACTTGAAGCACTAAAATGTATTTATTAATTTTACCTACAATTTGGATTTACAAATTACAAAATCCTGAAGCATTTTTTTAATTCAGCACTTTTCAGTCTTTCCCTTCAAAATAAGAACACGTGTACAGTGAATCTTAAAAAATAGCATTACATATTTTACCCCTGTGAGAATTCTGCACCACTGCACATGCACAGAATTCATGTCCCCTGAAGATATTTTTTTCCCCTGTAGAAAATACATTCTGCTCAGGAGGTGCTACAATTACACCTTTCACCCACTAGGGCTGCTGTGGTGCCAGAAGATGGGGTGGCCAGCTCCGGGCTGGAGAAGCCAACTATGGAAGGGGAGGAGGAGAGGCTGCTTTCCTCATTGTGCCCTGCCCATGGGGTCAGGCAAGGAGGCCTGGGATGGGGCAGGGGGGGACAGAACAGGGCATACAGGGGTGATGGGGGGGTCACAGACTGCAGTTCAGAAGAGCTATTGGAGAGGATGGTGACTGAATTTTGGTGCAGGGACGGATGGGGCAGATGTGCCTGACTGAATTGGAGAGGACAGAGATCAGCCAGGGTCTGCATGGGAGAAGCTCCCCAGCTCCCTAACAATCCTCTCAAAAAAAAAAAATAATAATCTGTTGTATACCTCTCACCCGCACCAGCAACCCTCCAGGTTCACTCCCATGCTCCTTCCCAGCAACTTCACTCTCCGTCAGCTCCTCTGTTACCTGTGACTCCCCCAAGCCTTTGCACTGCTTCTGAGGGGTGCAGGAAACATTTCTGTATTGTAGTTTAAAGGAATTATTACTCAAAGTTCTTTATTAATATCCCTAGTAAGGAATCTTATTTATCAAAAATCATTTCCTGAATCTGTTCTGTTGTCTGCATTGTTACAGCTATACTTGCTGACAGGTATTTTGAAATAAATTACCAAAATAATTGAAACTGGTGTAATTATAACTATGCAGAATTTTAATACATTGTGCACAGAATTTTTAATTTTTTGGCACAGAATTCCCCCAGGAGTAATATTTTACTGATCTATAGTCATGCATTCCCACATCAAAGCCCTGAAAGAATATCAAAGCTACTTGATTGCGTCCTGAATTATCACTTTGCCAGACTCCTCAGGAAATGCAGTTTATGAATTTCACATAGGGAAAAATGGAAATAACTTTTATATAGTCATTTTTACTATTAAAAGGGTCTGAAAACTTCTTAAAATCCTTTTACTTTTCTTCTCCCACTTTTCCTCCCTTCCCTGTTTTCTATTTCTTTTTTTCCCCCTCATGTCTCTCCCCCTACCTTTATCCTTTAATTTATCTCGTCCCCAAACCCACTCTGTGTGTACCTTACTTTCCAAAGCTGCACTTCTCTGGTTAGAAAAGCCCCTACTTGGTTTCAACTTCAGTCACTGCTCATTCTAGATTGTTTCTGTGCTACTTTTGTTCCTGGCTTTATAAAAGCACAAGAAAGAAAGAAAGCAACTCACATCCAACCTCCTTAGGCCAATACTACAGGACCTATTTTAAAAGGTTTCGCTCTTCTTGGAGCTCATCAGCTGTAGGTAACGGCTTAAGTTTTAAGTACTTTTCCCCTTCAAATTGCAAGGAGGGAGCATGATGGTGCAATTATTTTTTCACCTCAGTGAGCATACTTAGTCCTTCGGCTAGTAAGTATCAAACTTTTCAAGCATTTAAGTATAAGTCACACCTTCCATACTTTTCTTCCACTCCTGCACCCTGGAGAAAAATCAAGACCAACACTAACTCAATTACTATTTTTTTTTCATAAATTAAATACATCTCCCTTATTAAAATCCCACATGTGCAATCATAGATGTTTGTCACCCTTTAAATTCTGCCTAATCTACTCACCTACAATGAGAAATTGAACAAGATCCACAAAAAGATTCACTCACTTCTCTTTTCTCCCCTTCCTTTCCTTATCTCCCTCAATATCAGGTTTAAACTAGTGTAAAAGATGAATTGTCTGTAACTTAAAGTCTTTCAACCATGATTTGAGGACTTCAGCAGTTCAGCCAGAGGTTAGGGGTCTATTACAGAAGTGGGTGGGTAAGGTTCTGTGGCCTGCAATGTGCAGGAGGTCAGACTAGATGATCATGATGATCCCTTCTGACCTTGAAGTCTATGAATATCTCATTCACTATCTCCACCCCACAACCTAACACTATATTCCCTTACCCTCCCCACTTCTTACCGGCTTCTCCTTATCCCTTTCATCTTCAACCATTCTGATTCCCAGGTCATTTCCCTCAGCAACTATGGACACTAGTATGCTTTAAATTCTTTGATGAGACGAGACTGTCACTTTGGGGAAACAGTCAAGTTTAGAGGTTAGTTCAGATGAAAATTTAACACCACTTTAGACAGAAATTTAGGATGAAAACATAGGACCATCTTACTCTTATGAAACAAGTAAGTCACCTTGCAGGCGCAGCTCAATGTTTTGTCTGTTTGAAGCAATTGGCACAAAAAAGGTTGTTTTGCTAGATAAGTAATAAGGGGAACAGTCTTCCTAATAGCTCAAACTGTGTGCCCGTAAGTTTTTTGAACAACAAATCGAAGAGTAGAAGATAGTGTACACATACAAATCATGCAATACTGTTAAATATCTGTAGTTGAATCCAGCATGTGAACCTTTCCTATATCATTAATGTCTTCGGTGACTTCTCATGGTTGGTCCACCGGAGCTCTGCTTAGTTGTTTCTACCAGACTGTTGTTCTTCCCATCCAAGCGTATTGTTAATAGGCATCTCTTGTGAAAGATGCACCATTCCTGCAACACCATTGCCCTTGCATAGCTGAGAAAAACATGTACTTCCCTTGCTTGTTTAAGTAAAACTTTGTAGTGGTATTGTCTATTACCACCTGAACTACTTTGTGTTGGAGACGGGCTTTGAAAGCATTCCTGCCTCATCAGATTGCTCTTCGTTCCAGAAAAGTTACATGCAGTGGGAATATGCAGAGGCCGCTCAAAGAACCATCAATTTCTGCCCCTCACCCACAACAAAAATATCTTCTCTGGTGCAGTCAATACAAAAATCTGTAGTATAATGAAAGGTTAAAATTTGGTGTCAATGTAAAATAAAATAAAAAAAATCAAAATCAATAAGTACAAAGAATACTATACTGCTTTTTTATTCTGATGGGAAGGAGGGAGGGATGAACTCTTACTGACAGTTATAGTCAAGGCCTGATTTCCTTTGGGGGCACATTAGACCACAGAGACACAATGGAGACAACAGAATTGTATGTTGGGCACACCTGAATTACATGGCCTTCTCCATACCCAAAACACATTTCAGGTATAATTTGCTCTTCTCTACTGGAGGACTTCAGAGCAAGTAATTTTTTAAATACGTATATAACACAGTACACCTACAACTCCGAATCTATAATTTGTCATCTATCCTCCTACATAAACCGAAAGACTGTATGCTATATTACTGACACTAAAACCAAGCCATGTTTTCATAACATCTTGCCCCTTGTTTTGTTCACTAATGAAAATATGCTTCTGGGTTTATACTTGTTTTATGTAAGCAATATATAAATGAGTAAAGATTTCAAAAGAGTGCTAGGACAGATTAAATTATATGAAACTTCTACAAATTCTCAAAATGATGTTCTGAGTATTAGAATAGTTTTATTAATAGAATTGAAATGACATCTATTTGGAGTTATGAAATGAGTTGATTATAAGGTGTTGCAGACTTATGCAAACATGCAATCTTTGCATTTTAGTTAGACTGTGTAACAATTAGCAGGCAGTTTTTTGTGGTGACCAATATTGTAAGAAATTCGTAAAATAATGTTATATCATAGAAATGTAAGGTTGGAAGGGACTTCAAGAGGTCATCTAGTCCATTTCCCCATACTGAGGCAAGACCAAGTATACCTAGACCAGTATTGATCAGTATTTGTCTAACCTGGTCTTAAAAACCTCAAATGATGGGGATTCCACAACATCTCTTGGTAACGTATTCCAGTACTTAACCATTCTTACAGATAGAAAGTTTTACCTAGTATTAACCTAACCTTCCCCTGCTGCAGATTAAGGCCATTACTTGTCCTACTTTCACTGGATATGGAGAACAATTGATCATCATGCTCTTTGCAACAGCCCTCAACATATTTGAAAATTATTGGTAGGTATCCCCTCAGTCTTCTTTTCTCAAGATTGAACATGCCCAACCTGTTTAATCCTTCTTCATGGATCATGTGTTCTAAGCCTTTTATTATTTTTGTTCTCCTCTTTTGAACCGTCTCCAATTTATCCAAATCTTTCCTAAGATGTGACACCTAGAACTGGACACTGTCCTCCAGCTGAGGCCCAACTAGTGCTGAATAGAGCAGGACAATTAACTTCAGCGTCTTGCATACAATGCTGCTGTTAATATACACCAAAATTATATTAACCGTTTCCACACCTACATCACATTGTAGATTCATTCAGTTGGTGATCCACTGTAACCCCTAGAGCCTTTTCAGCAGTACCACCATCTAGCAAGTTATTTCTGATTTTATAGTTGTGCATCTGATTTTTCCTTCCTAACTGTAGTACTTTGCACTTGTCTTTATTTAATTTCATCTTGTTGATTTCAGACCAACTCTCCAATTTATCGAGGTCATTTTGAATTCTAATCCTATCCTCCAAAATGCTAGCAATCCCTACTAGTTTGGTGTCATCCACAAATTTTATAAGCACACTCTCTACTCCATTATCCAAGTTGTTAACAAAAACACTGAATAGTACTGGATCCAGGATTGATCCCTGGGGGATCCCACCAGACATATCCTCCGAGTTTGATACAGAATCATTAATAACTATTCCTTGAGCATGGTCTTTCAACCAGTTGTGCACCCACCTTATAGTAATTTCATCCAGACCACATTTTCCTAGTTTGCTTATGAGAATATCACATGGGACTGTGTCAAAAGACTTACTAAAATCAAGATCTATTACAAGATATAAATAAGAGATACAATCAAGATATATTACTGCTTCCCTCTATTCATTAGGCCAGTAACCCTGTCAAACAAGAAAATTAGGTTAGGTTGTCATGATTTGTTCTTAACAAATACATGTGGGCTATTACTTAACACTATTACCCTCTGGTTGCTTATAAAGTGATTGTTTTTTAATAATGTGGTCCAGTATCTTTCCAGGAACTGAAGTGAAGCTGACTGGTCTGTAATTCCTGGAGTCCTCTTTGTTCTCTTTTTAAAAAGGCAGGAAACTTATGTTGGTAACCTTTTAATACAAAATGGATCGATTATTTACTATTTTAACCTTTACATGCATTTTTGAAGTTTTTGGGAAAATAGGTAAGGATGGCTGCTTTAAGTCTGATGGAGCAATACTGACCAATGAAAGATTTCATGGTAGCAGAACTAGATAGATCCCTTGGGTGTGCATTTTCAGACTAATGTTTTGAAGTTGGTGCTGAACTCAGTAGGAACACTTTCAACCTTAACTCTTTTAAACTAAATATTTCTGTTTGGCAACATGTTTCAGGGAGGGGGTAATGACTCGTATATTTAAAAACTTTCTGCCATTAAAAAAATTTTTTATAAGAGGTTTTCTTTTTTGTTTTTTTAGAAGAGCCCTAGTGCTGTTATGGTTTTCAGCAGTAACTTGAAATTTGTAGGAGACCATGCCTGGGGTCAGGGAGGCAGCTAATACTGGCTTCTTGAAAATCTATTTATTTTGGGCAGGTTATGAGCTGTCAAAATTGCCACTTCCTGGTGGTATTTTGCTCATTAGTTTGTTCCTGGCTTGCTGCCAGAAATGCCAAATTAGCACTGTGCATGCACCATCTCAGCGAATCACTTCAGCATGCCACACAGAACTAATGCAATGTAGCAGCAGCAGCTGCTTTTCCTTCATCAAAGTACCATTTGGCCTAGAGAAAAGTATAGTAGGATGGCAACCAGGGGAGCAATAGTTCTGGACTCACTTTTTCTACTTTAAGAAGTTAATAATTCTGCATCCTTCACAACCTTTATTATTGAGTAAAGAACCTTATAAACCTTCCCTACCAAGAGATTACACAAGCCAGAAACAGCATCCAGATTTTTACTGTAACAGACGCTAGTCTTAATTACTGAACAACACCGTCCCTCAGAAAAAAATCTGTTAAACCTAAGTTCTCATCTATGCTGTCTATAAAATGGGGCTGTTCATGCTTATATAACCCACTGTTTCACCGTATTAAGGATCCTCCTCTAGTGGCTGGTCCACAGAAGGTAACAGTACATCAGAGTCAGCAATGGATTCAGTTTCACACATCATAAAAACAGAAATTCCAGCAATATAGTGTCACCCAACCTAGTACTCAGTCAGGAGGGTCCTAGAGGAAGGGTGCCACCAACTGAATCAATAACACTTTCCATACCATCAAGATTTTCCTTGGAGGTCTCCCTATAAATATTCATCAGGCTTAAATTTGGTGACATGACCTCAAGCATGTTTGTACTTTTACACAGAACTGCAGCCCACAGAGTATATTTCACATGAGTTGATCTCTTACTTAGATGCACTTTGTATTGTGCATTTGTCATGAAGAACAGATCAAATGTAAATTACAAGAAGCTGATTCAATAATTTCATATATCTATATATCTCTGTTCATGCACATAGTCCTGTGTTCAATACCACACGATATTTAGAACAATCAAGATTACCTGGATTACACAAAAACTCTCTAGAGGCAACTTTCACGTTTCTATCCTTAATTCCTTTTTGAATCTTTAAAGGCTACTTTAAAAAGAAAAAAGTTTGCTCTTTGTTTCTTTATGTTGCATAAATATGGCCTGAATTTTTTTCCTGTTTGCTTCTCACCTTAAGAGTCTCAGGAAATGTCAAACCTAGTTTTCACTTGAGGATGTGGAGATCTCTGGGAGGGACTATGAGCTCCCCTCATCTTTAACAGAAGGGGTGGAATCTTCATACACAATTTAAAAGCAGTCTTCATAACAGTCACTTCCCCTCACAATCCAATGTCAATCCCACTAGCAACCTACTTACATTGGGACAAACGTAAGAAAAGACTTGTTTCTCTCATAGGAAAAACAAAAACAAAAAAAAGCACTTTTTCCCCTGTGAAGGTCAGCCTTCGCCTATCACTAAGAATATAAATATTTCTGCCCTGAGCATATCTGACAGAGCCAGGGAGACAAGATGGGTGAAGTAATAACTTTTATTGGACCAACTTCTGTAGGTGAGAGAGAGAAGCTTTCGAGCCAGGAACTGAAGTCTGCAGCAATTTCACTACCTTATGGTCAATAGTGTTCAGTTCAGAGTGGAAGAGAAACAGCAGAGACCTCTAGAGAGCCAGGACAGTTCCAGAGAGGAGCCAAATACACTCCCTCCTAGAAAATCAATGAGGATCGCGAAAGAGAAGTGCAGGGTGCACACAGATCTATGCAATGGCAGTCTCTCCCCCTAACGCATGGGGGGGCGGCAATCTCGAGAGCATGAACGAAGCGTCCACCCCCTTTCTGTCTCCAGGCCGATGCGCAGCATTAGGAGAGATGATCCTCGCAACAAGGCATCAGGGCCCCCGTACACAGCAACCCTTATTGCCCCCCAAAAACTCAGGGGCCCACGCAAGGCACCACCCCGGAGCGCTCCGTGCCGGAGCTTTCCCGCTAGCCGGAAGAGCGGCGGGGTCGACACAGGGGTCTGGCAGCGATCGCTGCATCGGCCCCTGCAGGCACCCGAGTACGGCGGGGAGCTCCTCGCCCCAGCCACTGGCGGCACCTCCCACGGGTCAGCCAAGCCTGGCTAGTTCTCCCCGAACGGTGCTGGACCAGCTCCGTGACGCGCCTCGACCCTGCGTGATACCTCAGACGGGGCGACGGGCCCGACTAGCCCACGGTTCCGTCCGCCTCCCCCAGCAGCTGCCCCGGTTCCCCTCGGCCCCAGCTCCGCCCGCCCCGGCAGCGCCTGGTGTCGTCCCCAGCGCACTCACTTTTCCCGGTGGCTGCGACCAGCGGGTCCCCGGGGCCGCTATCCTGGAAGGAGAAGGCAGCGGCCAGGCCTCCGGAAGCCACCTGACTCCGGCTCCGCTACCTACTCCGCAAAACCGCCGGGTCCCCGAACGCCTCAGCGTCTCTGCTCCAACGGACCCTCCCCGGCGGCCTCGCTAGGGCCAACTCCGACCAATCCGAGGAGGCCGCCACAGGGGCGCGCGCGCGCGCGCTCACTCAAACCAAACCGACATCGCCTCGACCTGCCCCCTCGCGCTCTGACCGCTCTAGCCAACCCGCGGCCAACTCCGCTGGCCCCGCCCCTGCTTGTCAAGCCAACTAGCGGAAGCTGATTTTTTTTTCCGAGGGGGAGCGAGCGCTTCAGCCAATCAGCAACCAAGTCTGTACGGCTCGCGCCCGCGCCTCGCCGTATATCTCCGGCCCTCGTGCTTCCGCAGCCAATCAGCGAGCACGTCTCCTCGCGCGTTCGCGGTCCCCTCTAACGGTCCTCTCTCCGTCAGTAGACCGGAGCTCGCGTCTCCTCACGCTCGTCGTTCAGCGCTCTGGCGCAAGGGTTGTTGCTGTGGGGTTGGAAGCAGGTCTGTGGTGGTGGCGGCTGTGAGGGGAATTTCCCTCACGTAGTCTCTGTCCGAGTCCGCGCAGGGAGCCCCTAGCGCGCAGGGCACCATGAGGCCCAACCTGGGCACGATGGAGTCCTGAACTGGTGAAACCTGTGGTGCCTCCCCTTGTGGGCCTGAGCCAGAGGTGAAAGTAGGCCAGTACGGAGGACCGGTAAAAAAAAGGAGACTGGCTGAGGAGGGGAGAAGCTTGCTCCCTGCATAAGAATAGTTTAAACTCAGCTGTTCCCTGAGTGGTTCAGCTCTCAGGGTTAGGAGTAGTTTCTGACATCCTTGTTAATGTCACTCACAGTAGCTGTGGGGAGGGTGTGTTTGACCACGGCAGGGGCAGTCCTTGAGGGGATCATGTCTCCAATACTACTAATATACACAACAAGTACAAGCATTTGGCTCCACGGCTTAAATCCAGAGCTAATAAAAGCAGGTGGAAGGGGAAAACTCACTTTCACATTGGTTTCTTGTCTTCTCCCTCCCCGTCCTCCAGCCAGGCTGCAGACAAGGCTCTGCATTCCTCCCCCACCCCCAACAAGGGTTCTCCTTTAGGCTCTAGCTTGCAGTAGGGACACTGGCTGAGATGCCTGCTGCTCCTGCCTGCATAAGAACAGTGCGTGACCATGGCAGGGGAAGTTCTTTTCTGCCCCTGGGATGAAGGGATCTTCTATACACAAAAAACACAATCAAAATCAGGAACCATTTCCAAGTGCAAATCTATCCCATTCCCTTCCCAGCAGAGGATCATGGTTGTGATGTCCAAACTGCTTGCAGATCCTCTTTGAAATGTTACTGAACTGCACAGGGAACAGCTGAGTTTAAACTGTTCTTATGCAGGAGGCAGGCTTCTCCCTCCCTCAGCCAGTCTCCCTGCTGCAAGCTAGAAGGAAGCCCCTGCAGCTGCTGCTCAGTGCCAGGCAGGGAGAAAGCATGGAGCCTAGTGTCTACAGCCTGGCTGGAGGAGGAGGGAAGACACAGAGAAAAATGTGACAGTGAGTTTTCACTTTTTCAGGCTTATTCCAGTAGTAAAGTTTTATTACAGACAGTACTGGTAGTAGTAATAGTAGCTTTATTTTTTCTATCCATGTCATGCAATGGGAGGGATCCATGAAGTACGTAGGAGAGATGGGTTGCATGCGATTGGACCATATGGGTAAGAAATGTAAATTACTTTCACCTCTGCCCAAACCCCAGGGCTCCCAGCCGCCTCTGCAGCTAGTAGCTCCGGGGGTGATTTAAAGGGCCTAGCTTCAGCTGAATCCCTGAGCCCTTTAAATCCTGATTTAAAAGCCCTGGGATTTAAATGCCACGCCTCTTCCGGTTGAGGCCCCTCCCCCTCCACAGGACTCTGGAGTACTGGCAAGCCCTTTAAGTTATTTTCACCCCAGGCCTGAGCCCTTTGCTGGGGAGTGACACGTTTTCCTGCCCAACTCCTGCAACCCAGCACTGCCCTGGCATTCCCCAGCCAGCTGGTGCCCTGGTGCCAACTTTGTGATTTATGGCATGTCTCATAATGGTGTTTTTCTCTCAGTGCTAGCTCCTGGCTTCAGGGAAGAAGTTCAGCTTTCTTTCTTTCATTTTTTTTTAAGTAAGTTTCTTAGGCTCCTGGGTGCTGAGAAAAGCTTAAATATGTGCCCCAAGTTCACCCTAAAACCTCAGAATCTAGCAAATAAATTAACTCGGATATATATATATAATGTTTTTTTTAATCTCATGATTAAGCCAGTCTCATGATTTTTGAGCATTTAGGGCTTGCAGTATTCTGGTAGGGCTTGTGGGAGTTCTCAGCATAGGCGTGGGAACTAGGGGTGCTGCAGCACCCCCAGGCTGCCAGCCCTGCCTGCCCTGGCTCGCAACTGCTGGCCCTCACACACTGGGTTCCCAGCTGCCAGCCTCAGCTCTGGGGTGGACAGAGGTAAGGGGGTTGGCTTTCAGCACCCCCACTATTAAAAATGATCCAGCACCACTGGTTCTCAGTGACTAAACCCCAAAGCTCCTCCAATCACATGATCTCCAGCCAAGGCAGGGCACCATGAGAGCCAGGGAAAGAACATTGCCAGGAAGCTGCAACCTGAGGACAAAGAGTAAAATACAGGAATGCTGGGGCATACCAGCGGGTCATATTGAGCCAGAGTTTCAATAACTGTAGTAAATTAGTAGTAGGGCCTTTTTTTCTTGTCTGTATCTCCTCTGTTACAGGTACACTGTGGGACTAGAGACCATCTTTATCATCAGGTCAGTGATCTAAATGACTGTTACCCAGTGATGGTAATTACAGTGAAGCAATGGCTTTACTATGGTTAATTGAGAGTCACTGTTTAAAATATTACTATTCTTAGGGCTCTAAAATCCACATGATGGCCAAGAATACATTGAAATTTTCTGTGTTTCATAAAGGTGAAGGATTGAGTTAGTGGTGCAAATTTGGGGACATTTGAGCAAGGATTTCCCAAGATACAGGGTTCCAGATCCCCCCGCACCCTCCAAAAATCAGCCATTTACAAAACCACCTGGTTCTTCTAATCTTAGGGCAGGTCTACACTACAGCAGGAATCGAAGCTCTGAGATCAATCTACCGGAAGTTGATTTAGCAGGTCTAGTAAAGACCCACCAGATCGCTCTCTAGTCAACCCCTGTATTCTACTCCCAATGAGAAGAGTAAGGTAAGTTAACAGGAGATTTTCTCCCGTCGACCCCCTGCAGTGTAGACCCCGCAGTAATTTGACCTAAGGTATATCGACACCAGCTATGTTATTCACCTAGCTGGAGTTGTGTAGCATAGGACAACTTACCGCGATAGTGTAGACATAGCCTTAGTTTATCCATACTGGGGGTTCAAAGTACTGTATTGGTCTGATCCTCCCCAAACTGATATAATCTGTTGGGATTTATCTCAGCTGGAGACAGCACACACTCTTCGGGGAAGCAATATTGAAAAAACTTGGGAGAATACTTCTACCTTTTTTATTTGTCCCATTGAAAAAAGCTGCACTCGAGAAGTCTCAAAGAATCTAGCAAAGCATCTGAGCTCCACCTTCTGAAGAGGCCAGTTGGGCATTATAGCCATTCTAAGGGAAAGCAATTTAGCAGAGTATGCACAATCATTCTGAATAACTGGACAATCTAATGTCTTATTTTGGTGTTGTCATAAACAGTTAAGGGTTTTTTTCTACCTGTAAAGGGTTAACAAGCAGTACCTGTGGACACCTGACCAGAGGACCAATCAGGGACAAGATAATTTCAAATCCCTGTGGAGGGAAGTTTTTTTTTCTGTTCTTTGTTTTTAGAGAGTCTCTCTTGGGAGTTGAGGGAGTCCAGACATCTTAACCAAGTCCTCCCAGGTTTCTGCAATAAATTCTTCTATTCAAGCTAGTGAGTATTAGCAAGGAACTAGTATTCTTATACTTTTATTTCTGTATTTGCAATTCTGTGTTTTGCTATAGAATTTCTTTAATTCTGTACTGTTATTGCTTTTACTGAGAAAGAAGGGAGGGGGAATTCTCTCCAGAGATTGATAAGTTTAGACCCTGTGTATTGTTCCATCTTGGTTACAGAGACAGTTGCTTTCTTTTTATTCTTTAATAAATCTTTTCTGTAAAAGACTTGGTTATGATGTCTGGACTCCCTCAACTCCCAAGAGAGACTCTCTAAAAACAAAGAACAGAAAAAAAAACTTCCCTCCACAGGGATTTGAAATTATCTTGTCTCGTTATCTCTAGCTTGCTTCTTGCTTGCTTATATATACCTGCCCCTGGAAATTTCCACTACTTGCATCCGAAGAAGTGGGTATTCGCCCACGAAAGCTCATGCTGCAAAACGTCTGTTAGTCTATAAGGTGCCACAGGATTCTTTGCTGCTTCTAAAGAACCAGACTAACACGGCTACCCCTCTGATACTTGATATCTTGTCCCTGATTGGTCCTCTGGTCAGGTGTCCACAGGTACTGCTTGTTAACCCTTTACAGGTAGAAAAAAACCCTTAACTAACTGTTTATGACAGGTGTCTCGGGCAAAATTTAGTTTCCACACACATCTTAGAACTGTATCACTGATTTTTTGTTTCCAGTTTGACTCCTGCCTAAAACAGCTTACAACCAACACAATTTCCATATGAGAATTAAAAACCGTGCTGTCCACAGATTTAATACATAGCACTTTGATATGTTTATAAAAGAACAAGTAAAAGTTTATTTAACAAAGCATAGAGATTCAGGTGAAATCAAGTAGAAATATTGGAAAGAAAGGGTTACATATAGCATAAAATCGTAACACGCATTCCAGAGCCTAGACTTAATTACAAAGCTCTTCTCTTATCTAATAAAGTTTACCTCACCCAAAGTCTTTCTCCCAGCATTTTATAGTGTAACTAGCTCTGACCCTCCATTTATAAGACATGCGCACTAGCAGCTTGTCTCCTAGGTGAAAGATATCAGGGTGTCCCTTGGCAATCCCAGATATATCAGAACAGTCCTTTGATATTTATTCATAAACCATACACCCTCCTGCTGTGTCTTGTTACTTCTAGATTTCACAATCTCTCATCAGTGTCTCAGTCTTGATTAAGTGGTAACTCAGTATGCAAATAGACTTACATTGAGAGACAGACACGAGGCATGTAACTTCTTTCTGACTTGCCTTTAACCTTCAAGGCTTTAAAAACATAATTTCCAGCATAGGTACATAACTTTTAAAATATTGTTGTTACATACATTTCACAATGATTATGACGACCACTGGCTCTTGGTAGAGACCTTACATGCCACCCTTTGGTGAACTATTCTGTAGCTATTGGACCCAGAGGATCCCTGTAAACCTCCACGTACCTTTTATGCCCTCTTCCTGTTGGCACCATGGGGTCCCTGCATCACAACCTCTGAAGTCAGGGTCTGGTTCATAAGCCATGGCAGAAGAGGGCATGCAGGGTTCCCTAGAATAACAGTGAGGACAGAGACTCCATTTACAACAGTCTCTCTTGAAGGGAATAAGGTCCTTATTGCTTATCCAAGAAGTTATAGTCCTGAGCTCTAAAAAATCCTGACATCATGCACCCTGCTAGTACATCCCACTTTGATGTCCATGAACCTGCTTCTGTGGTCCACCAAGGTCTATATAATAATGTAGCACCATTTGTGGTTTATGGGCGTATGAGTCCCATCAATAGCCCCAACACAATTTGGGAAGCCCATTCTTTCAAAGCCCACCACCTCTGTGGAAACAACAGTCCTGATTGCTTCAGGAACCTCCACAACCCCCGCAGCTGACTTGCCAACATCAAAGTGGTTTGCCATGGACCTGTAGCAGTCTGGGGTTGCCAGCTCCCAGATGGTTATAGCAACCCACTGGTATGGCCTGATTCCAGCAGCAGGAAGCATGTAGACCTGAAGTGGGTCAGCTGGATCCACTGGCAGGCAAGGAGCACTTCCGGTCAAATGCCACAGGATGGACAGACAAGGTCTCTCACGATATACCATGAACCAAGCCTTAGAGCAGCTACAGCTAGCAGGGTGCTCAGAATCCTGGGATGCACCCAGAGAAGGCACAGAATCTGACACATGTCTGCATACCACAGTATGGATATGCTGGCATGGTTATGAGGCATGCATAGCCATGTGGTGTGGCTGCCCAAAAATGAGCTTTGAAAGAATGGGTTTGCAAGTATGGGTCACGTGCACCCAGGTTTACTATGCAATATAGACCTAACCTTGCAGTGGGCTAGCCAACTTCAGCTCATGTTCAAGTCAATGGATAATTAAGGGTGCTTTGCCCCTCACAGACTGGGTCCTCTACAACTGTTGCTTCAAGTTGTGTGCAAATTCAGGAATGCCCTTCTGCATTCATTCGTAGATTCCAAGGCCAGAAGGGACCACTGTGATTATCTAGTTGATCTCCTGTTCTCAAGTTCTGCAGTGTAATCCAGACCAGTGAAGGGTTGTGTGTCATTGTGACATTCCCCTGGTGTTATCTGGTCGGTCACTCCAATCCTCGACTCTGGGGAAGAGAAACAGGAACTGGATTGTCATAGGGGTTTCTTTAACTCCCTACTCCTGGGGGGATTTTTTTTATGTGTCTGTATTGTTACAGACTTACTTGCTGACAGTATTTTGAAATAAATTACCAAAATAATTGAAACTGGCATGATTATGTAGTGTTACATAAAATAAAATTTGACAAATAAAATGACAAATAAAATTTGCAGAATTTTGCAATATTATATGCAAATTTTTAATTTTTTGGTGCAGAATTCCCATAGGAGTAACCCTAACAGCATCCCAATGCAAGAGGGCAAGGGGCTAATTGGTATCTAGTAATGTGTTTCAGCTGGTCTGACCAGATCAGCGCACAAAAAGCTGTCATGTAAGATATCATTTGAAAGCTAATAACATAGTGATCATTAATATTATTGCAGAGCACACGGTTTTGGGAAATTTGGGACTAGAGGCCGTTGAGGTCATCTTGCCAAATATAACCAAGGTTGGTGAAGGCCAACGTGTAGCTGTGGTGTAACAAGAAGGCTGCTGGAGTCAGAGTTGCTGGTCCAGAGCTGCTTGTCACACAGACATTCAGTGCATGCTTGTATGCTGGCTAGGAGTGTCCACACAAGAGAGCTCCAGCAACTGGGCATTTTAAGGCACCCAGGGTTATAAGGCAGGTGATGACTGCGACACTATGTACCGCGGGGGAACAGCCTGCATCCCCATGTTCATTCTTATAATATGATTGTGTGGTATCCAATGCAAAGTTTGTCATGTTGGGTGTCTTTGGAAGGCTCATGATGCCCTGAGCATTGTTGTTATAGTAATGTTATAGGTTGCAATTTCATGTATATAGTTATGAGGCTGAAAATGTGTCCTTGTAGCTTAAAACAAGCCCAGGCAAAAATCTCCAGGAGCAGAGGGGTAGTTCACACCTCATCAGGGCATGTATGGGACAAACCCAGCCCAGCCTCACAGGAACAAAGGACACTGGCTTCTGCAGAAACAAAGGATCTGTTGGACTCTCCCACTGATCTTCCTTTGGTCACTTTGGGACTACAATGAGGTAATGTTCACCTGACTCTGAGGTGCGGGGGGCAAAGCCAAGAGGGAAGAAAGAACAGGGTAAAAGGGAGAGACTTTGCCATGCTCTCTCTCTTCCACCTCCATCTACAGACACCACCATCAAGTGACTGAAGCGTTGATCAAAGGAGAGAGTCTGGCTGAAGGGCAACCAGCCAGCCTGTGGTGAGAAGCATCTAAGTTTGTAAGGGCGCTGAAAGTGTTAAGATCATCTTAGAATGCATTTTGCTTTTTTTTCATTTGACCTAATCTGAGTTGTTGTGCTTTGACTTATAATTACTTAAAATCTATCCTTTATAGTTAATAAATTTGTCTGTTTATTCTACCTGAAGCAATGCATTTGGTTTGAACCATGTCAAAGACTCCCCTTGGGATAACAAGCCTGGTACATATCAATTTCTTTGTTAAATTGATGAACTCATACAAGCTTGCAGTGTCCAGCAGGCATAACCGGATACTGCAAGATGGAGGTTCCTAGGGTTGTGTGTGGGATTGGGGAGGGATAGCTCAGTGGGTTGAGCATTGGCCTACTAAACCTAGGGTTGTGAGCTCAATCCTTGAGGGGGCCACTTAAAGATCTAGGGCAAAATCAGTACTTGGTCCTCCTCGTGAAGGCAGGGGGGCTGGACTCAATGACCTTTTAGGGTCCCTTCCAGTTCTGTGAGATAGGTATATCTCCATATATTATATTTTTCCACCCAGCCAAGGGGCCTGACACAACCCCTCCCCACCAGAACCCATCTGCAGGGCCTTCCCCAGCCAATACACCTGTCCCCCTCCCCTCCAGAGTCCAGCTGTGGCCCCCCCCAGCCCAGACACCCACTGCCACAGAGTCCAGCTATGGGGGACCCCCAGCCCAAATACCTGCACCACCCCCAGAGTCCAGCCACATGGCCTCCCCAGCCTAGACACCCACTCCTTACCCCTCAGAGCCCAGAGATCCAGAGGGAGAAACATCCTGATGCTGGGTTAAAAACAAAAGAACAGCCATACTGGGTCAGATCAGAGGTCCATCTAGCCCAATATCCTGTCTTCCCACAGTGGTCAATGCTAGGTGTCCCATGAGGAATGAACAGAACAGGTAATCATCAAGTGAGCCATCCACTGTCGTCCATTATCATAGAATCATAGGCTATTAGGGTTGGAAGAGACCTCAGGAGGTCATCTAGTCCAATCCCCTGCTCAAAGCAGGACCAACACCAACTAAATCATCCCAGCCAGGGCTTTATCAAGCCAGGCCTTAAAAATCTCTAAGGATGGAGATTCCACCACCTCCCTAGGTAACCCATTCCAGTGCTTCATCACTTTTCTAGTGAAATAGTGTTTCCTAATATCCAACCTAGACCTCCCCCACAGCAACTTGAGACCACTGCTGCTTGGTCTCTCATCTGCCACCACTGAGAATAGCCTAGCTCCATCCTCTTTGAAGCCCCCCTTCAGGTAGTTGAAGGCTGCTATCAAATCCCCCCTCACTCTTGTCTTCTGCAGACTAAATAAGCCCAGTTCCCTCAGCCTCTCCTCAGAAGTCATGTGCCCCAGCCCCCTAATCATTTTCGTTGCCCTCCGCTGGACTCTCTCCAATTTGTCCACATCCCTTCTGTACTGGGGGGCCCGAAAGTGGACAGAATACTCCAGATGTGGCCTCACCAGTTCCGAATAGAGGGGAATAATCACTTCCCTCAATCTGCTGGCAATGCTCCTACTAATGCAGCCCAAAATGCCATTAGCCTTCTTGGCAACAAGAGCACACTGCTGACTCATATCCAGCTTCTCAACCACTGTAATCCCCAGGTCCTTTTCTGCAGAACTGCTGCTTAGCCAGTTGGTTCCCAGGCTGTTGCGGTGCATGGGATTCTTTCATCCTAAGTACAGGACTGTGCACTTGTCCTTGTTGAACCTCATCAGATTTCTTTTTGCCCAATCCTCTAATTTGTCTAGGTCACTCTGGACCCTATCCCTACCCTCCAGCGTATCTACCTCTCTCCCCAGTTTAGTGTCATCTGCAAACTTGCTGAGGGTGCAATCCATCCCATCATCCAGATCATTAATAAAAATGTTGAATAAAACCAGCCCCAGGACTGACCCCTGGGGCACTCTGCTTGATACCAGCTTCCAAATAGACATTGAGCCATTGATCACTACCCGTTGAGCCCGACGATCTAGCCAGCATTCTATCCACCTGAGAGTCCATTCATCCAATCCATACTTTTTTAACTTGCTGGCAAGAATACTATTGGAGACCATATCAAAAACTTTGCTAAAGTCAAGATATATCACGTCCACTGCTTTCCCCATATCCACAGAGCAAGTAATCTCATCATAGAAGGCAATCAGGTTGGTCAGACATGACTTGCCCATGGTGAATCCATGTTGACTGTTCTTGATCACCTTCCTCTCCTCCAACTGCTTCAAAATGGTTTCCTTGTGGACCTGCTCTATGATTTTTCCAGAGAATGAGGTGAGGCTGACTGGTCTGTAGTTTCCCGGGGTTCTCCTTCTTCCCTTTTTTTAAATATGGTCACAATATTTGCCTTTTTCCAATTGTCCGAGATCCTCTCCCAATCCACACAAGTTTTCAAAGAGAATGGCTCTGCAATCACATCAACCAATCCCTTAGCACCCTCAGATGCATTAGATCCAGACCCATGGACTGGTGCATGTCCAGCTTTTCTAAATAGTCCTTAACCTGTTCTTTCATCACTGAGGGCTGATCACCTCCTCCCCATACTGTGTTGCCCAGGACAGCAGTGTGGGAGCTGACCTTGTCTGTGAAAACAGGCAAAAAAAGCATTGAGTACTTCAGCTTTTTCCACATCATTTGTCACTATGTTGCTGCCCCCATTCAGTAAGGGTCCCACACTTCCCTGACTACCTTCTTGTTGCTAACATACCTGTAAAAACCCTTCTTGTTACTCTTCACATCCCTTGCTAGGTGCAACTCCAGTTGTGTTTTGGCCTCCCTGATTACACCCCTGCATGCTCAAGCAATATTTTTATACTCCTCTCTAGTCATCTGTCCAAGTTTCCACTTCTTGTAAGCTTCCTTTTTGTGTTTAAAGCTCATCAAAGATTTCACTGTTAAGCCAAGCTTTTCACCTGCCATATTTGCTATTCTTTCTGCACATCAGGAATGTTTTGTTCCTGCACCCTCAATAAGGCTTCTTTAAAATACAGCCAGCTTTCCTGGACTCCTTTCCCCTCATATTAGCCTCCCAGAGGATCCTGCCCATCAGTTCCCTAAGGGAGTTAAAGTCTGCTTTTCTGAAGTCCAGGGTCTGTATTTTGCTACTCTCCTTTCTTCTTTTTGTGAGGATCCTGAACTCAACCATCTCATTGTCACTGCTGCCCAGGTTGCCACCCACTTCTACTTCCCCTACCAATTCTTCCCTGTTTGTAAGCAGCAGGTCAAGAGGAGAACGGCCCCCGATTGGTTCCTCCAGTAGTTGCATTCCCGGTTTCTGGCAAACAGAAGCTAGGGACACCATCCCTGCCCATCCTGGCTAATAGCCATTGATGGACCTATCCTCCATGAATTTATCTAGTTCTTTTTTGAACCCTATTCTAGTCTTGGCCTTCACAACATCCTCTGGCAAGGAGTTCTACAGGTTGACTGTGCGTTGTGTGAAAAAATACTTCCTTTTGTTTGTTTTAAACCTGCTGCCTTTTATATCCCCAATATAACGCGGTCCTCGGGGGCCAAAAAATCTTACCGCGTTATAGGGGAAACTGCATTATATCGAACTTGCTTTGGCCTTGAGCATTTCCGTTATTAATAGTCAGCGAACATGCCTGGCCCTGCCCCCTATCCGACTCCCACCTACTTCCCACCCCCTGACTGACCCCTCAGAACCCCTAACCCATCCAACCCCCCCAGCTCCTTGTCCCCTGACTACCCCCTCTAGAGACCCCCCTGCCCCTAACCACCTCTCCCAAGACCCCACTCCCTATATAAGCCCCCCTGCTCCTTGTTCCCTGACCGTCCCATCTAGAGAACCCCCCATCCCTAATCACCCCCTGGACTCCCACGCCCTATCCAACACCCCCGTTTCCCATCCCCTGACTGCCCTGCCCCCAGAACCTCCGAACCATCCAACCCTCACTGCTCGCTGTCCCCTGACTGCCCCCCCGAGACCCTCTGCCCCTTATCCAACCCCTTGGCCCTGGCCTGGCACCGTTAACATGCTGCTCAGAGCAGCGTGTCGGAGCCAGACACGCTGACGCGCCGAGCCGCCAGAGCGCACAGACCCGCCCCCCAGAGTGCTGCTTTACCACGTTATATCCGAATTCATGTTATATCGGGTGGCGTTATATAGGGGTAGAGGTGTAATTTCATTTCGTGGCCCCAAGTTCTTGTTTTTTGAGAAGGAATAAATAACACTTCCTTATTTACTTTCTCCACACAAGGCAGGATTTTATAGACTTCTATCATATTCCCCTTAGTCATCTCTTTTCCAAGCTGAAAAGTCCCTGTCTTATTAATCTCTCCTCATACAGCAAACATTCCATACCCCTAATCATTTTTGTTGCCCTTTTCTGAACCTTTTCCAATTCCAATATATCTTTTTTGAGATGGGGCGACCACATCTGCACACAGTATTCAAGCTCTGGGCGTACCATGGATTTATATAAAGGCAATATGATATTTTTTGTCTCGTTATGTATTCTTTTCTTAATGATTCCCAACATTCTGTTCGCTTTTTTGACTGCCGGTGCACATTGAGTGGATGTTTTCAGAGAACTATCCACAGTGACTCCAAGATCTCTTTCTTGAGTGGTAACAGCTAATTTAGACCTCATTATTTTATACGTAGAGCTGAGATTATGTTTTCAAATGTGCATTACTTTGCATTTATCAACACTGAACTTCATCTGCCATTTTCAGACCCAGTCGCCCAGTTTTGGGAGATCTTTTTACAGGTCTTCGCAGTCTGCTTGGGACTTAACTATCTTGAGTAGTTTTGTATCATCTGCAAATTTTGCCACTTCACTGTTTCTCTCTTTTTCCAGATAATTTATGAAATGTTGAATAGGACTGGTCCCAGTACAGACCCCTGGGGAACACCGCTATTTACCTTTCTCCATTCTGAAAACTGACCATTTATTCCTTTGTTTCCTAACTTTTAACCAGTTACCAATCCATGAGAGAACCTTCCTTCTTATCCCATGACTGCCTACTTTCCATAAGAGCCTTTGGTGAGGGACCTTGTCAAAGGCTTTCTGAAAATCTAAATACACTATATCCACTGGATCTACATGCTTGTTGACCCACTCAACAAATTATGTTCATCTATGTGTCTGACAATTTTGTTCTTTACTATAATTTCAACCAGTTTGCCCGGTACTGAAGTCAGGCTTACAGGCCTGTAATTGCCAGGGTCACCTCTGGAGCCCTTTTTAAAAATTGTCATCACATTAGCTATCCTACAGTCATTTGGTACAGAAGCTGATTTAAATGATAGGTTACAGACGACAGTTAGTAGTCCTGCAATTTCATATTTGAGTTCCTTCAGAACTCTTGGGTGAATACCATCAGATCCTGGTGACTTATTACTGTTTAGTTTATCAATTTGTTCCATAATCTCCTCTAATGACATCTCAATCTGGGACAGTTCCTCAGATTTGTCACCTAAAAAGAATTGCTCAGGTTTGGGAATCTCCCTCACATCCTCTACCGTGAAGACTGATGCAAATAATTAATTTTGTTTCTCGTTAATGGCTTTATCATCCTTGAGTGCTCCTTTAGCGTCTTGATTGTCCAGCGGCCCCACTGGTTGTTTAGCAGGTTCCTGCTTTTGATGTACTTAAAAAAAATTTGCTATTACTTTTTGAGTCTTTGGCTAACTGTTCCTCAAATTCTTTTTTGGCCTTCATAATTATATTTTTACACTTCGTTTGCCAGAGTTTATACTCCTATTTTTCTCATTAGGATTTAACTTTCACTTTTTAAAGGATGCCTTTTTGCCTCTCACTGCTTCTTTGACTTTATTGTTTAGCCACGGTGGCTCTTTTTGGGTTCTTTTACTATGTTTTTTAATTGGGGATATACATTTAAGTTCAGCCTCTATTATGGTGTCTTTAGAAAGTTTCCATGCGGCTAGCAGGGATTTTAGTTTTGGTGCTGTATCTTTTAATTTCTGTTTAACTAACCTCATTTTTGTGTAGTTCCTCTTTCTGAAATTAAATGCTACCATGTTGGGCCACTCTGGTGTTTTCCCTGCCACAGGGATGTTAAATTTAATTTTATTATGGTCACTGTTACCAAGTGGTCCAGCTATATTCACCCATTGGACCTGATCCTGTGCTCCATTTAGGACTAAATCAAGAATTGCCTCTCCTCTTGTGGGTTCCAGAACTAGCTGCTCCAAGAAGCAGTTTTTTAAGGTGTCAAGAAACTTTAGCTCTGCATCCCTTCCTGAGGTGATATGTACCCAGTCAATATGGGGATAATTGAAATCCCCAATTATTATTATTGCGTTTTTATTTTAATAGCCTCTCTAATCTCCCTGAGCACAGCGGTCGGTAGGTATTCAGTATAGGGTGGTGTTAATGTGACCATCACTTATTTGCACCATGGTGTCTAGGAAGTGGACCTCCCTTTACAATAGCAGATGTAAAGGTAGCCATCCTGCAGCAAAAAAACTTCAGGACCAGACTTCAAAGAGAAACTGCTGAGCTCCAGTTGATCTGCAAATTTGACACCATCAGCTCAGGATTAAACAAAGACTGTGAATGGCTAGCCAACTACAAAAGCAGTTTCTCCTCCCTTGGTTTTCACACCTCAACTGCTAGAAGAGGGCTTCATCCTCCCTGATTGAATTAACCTCGTTATCTCTAGCCTGCTTCTTGCTTGCATATATATATCTGCCCCTGGATATTTCCACTACATGCATTCGACGAAATGGGTATTCATCCACGAAAGCTCATACTCCAATACGTCTGTTAGTCTATAAGGTGCCACAGGACTCTTTGCTGCTTTCACATATAGTGCCACTCCCCAATCAGGACGACCTGTTCTGTTAAGAACATAATAAGAACATAAGAATGGCTGTACCGGGTCAGACCAAAGATCCATCTAGCCCAGTATCTGTCTACCGACAGTGGCCAATGCCAGGTGCCCCAGAGGGAGTGAACCTAACAGGCAATGATCAAGTTATCTCTCTCCTGCCATCTATCTCCATCCTCTGACGAACAGAGGCTAGGGACACCATTCTTACCCATCCTGGCTAATAGCCATTTATGGACTTAGCCACCATGAATTTATCCAGTTCCTTTTTAAACATTGTTATAGTCCTAGCCTTCACAACATCCTCAGGTAAGGAGTTCCACAAGTTGACTGTGCACTGCGTGAAGAAGAACTTCCTTTTATTTGTTTTAAACCTGCTGCCTATTAATTTCATGTGGTGACCCCCTAGTTCTTGTATTATGGGAATAAGTAAATAACTTTTCCTTATCCACTTTCTCAACATCACTCATGATTTTATATACCTCTATCATATCCCCGCTTAGTCTCCTCTTTTCCAAGCTGAAGAGTCCTAGCCTCTTTAATCTTTCCTCGTATGGGACCCTCTCCAAACCCCTAATCATTTTAGTTGCCCTTTTCTGAACCTTTTCTAGTGCTAGAATATCACAGTATTCGAGATGTGGGCGTACCATGGATTTATATAAGGGCAATAATATATTCCTAGAATATCACAGTATTCGAGATGTGGGCGTACCATGGATTTATATAAGGGCAATAATATATTCTGTCTTGTTCTCTATCCTCTTTTTAATGATTCCTAATATCCTGTTTGCTTTTTTGACCACCTCTGCACACTGCGTGGACATCTTCAGAGAATTATCCACGATGACTCCAAGATCTTTTTCCTGACTCGTTGTAGCTAAATTAGCCCCCATCATATTGTATGTATAGTTGGGGTTATTTTTTCCAATGTGCATTACTTGAAATTTAATGTGGATAAATGTAATTTGCCATTTTGATGCCCAATCACTTAGTTTTGTGAGATCTTTTTGAAGTTCTTCACAATCTGCTTTGGTCTTAACTATCTTGAGTAGTTTAGTGTCATCTGCAAACTTTGCCACCTCACTGTTTACCCCTTTCTCCAGATCATTTATGAATAAATTGAATAGAATTGGTCCTAGGACTGACCCTTGGGGAACATCACTAGTTACCCCTCTCTATTCTGAGAATTTACCATTAATTCCTACCCTTTGTTCCCTGTCCTTTAACCAGTTCTCAATCCATGAAAGGACCTTTCCTTTTATCCCATGACAGCTTAATTTACGTAAGAGCCTTTGGTGAGGGACCTTGTCAAAGGCTTTCTGGAAATTTAAGTACACTATGTCCACCGGATCCCCCTTGTCCACATGTTTGTTGACCCCTTCAAAGAACTCTAATAGATTAGTAAGCCATGATTTCCCTTTACAGAAACCATGTTGACTGTTGCTCAACAGTTTATGTATTTCTATGTGTCTGACAATTTTATTCTTAACTATTGTTTCAACTAATTTGCCCAGTACCGATGATAGACTTACCGGTCTGTAATTGCCGGGATCACCTCTAGAGCCCTTTTTAAATATTGGCGTTACATTAGCTAACTTCCAGTCATTGGGTACCGAAGCCGATTTAAAGGACAGGTTACAAACCTTAGTTAATAGTTCCGCAACTTCACATTTGAGTTCTTTCAGAACTCTTGGGTGAATGCCATCTGGTCCCGGTGACTTGTTAATGTTGAGTTTATCAATTAATTCCAAAACCTCCTCTAGTGACACTTCAATCTGTGACAGTTCCTCAGATTTGTCACCTACAAAAGCCAGCTCAGGTTTGGGAATCTCCCTAACATCCTCTGCTGTGAAGACTGAAGCAAAGAATCCATTTAGTTTCTCCGCAATGACTTTATTGTCTTTAAGCGCTCCTTTTGTATTTTGATCGTCAAGGGGACCCAATGGTTGTTTAGCAGGCTTCCTGCTTCTGATGTACTTAAAAAACATTTTGTTATTACCTTTGGAGTTTTTGGCTAGCCGTTCTTCAAACTCCTCTTTGGCTTTTCTTATTACACTCTTGCACTTAAGTTGGCAGTGTTTGTGCTCCTTTCTATTTGCCTCACTAGGATTTGACTTCCACTTTTTAAAGGAAGTCTTTTTATCTCTCACTGCTTCTTTTACATGGTTGTTAAGCCGCGGTGGCTCTTTTTTAGTTCTTTTACTGTGTTTCTTAATTTGGAGTATACATTGAAGTTGGGCCTCTATTATGGTGTCTTTAAAAAGGGCCCATGCAGCTTGCAGGGATTTCACTTTAGTCACTGTACCTTTTAACTTTTGTTTAACTAACCCCCTCATTTTTGTATAGTTCCCACTTTTGAAATTAAATGCCACAGTGTTGGGCTGTTGAGGTGTTCTTCCCAACACAGGGATGTTGAATGCTATTGTATTATGGTCACTATTTCCAAGCGGTCCTGCTATAGTTATCTCTTGGACCAGCTCCTGCACGCCACTCAGGATTAAATCTAGAGTTGCCTCTCCCCTTGTGGGTTCCTGTACCAGCTGCTCCATGAAGCAGTCATTTAAAGTATCGAGAAATTTTATCTCTGCATTTCGTCCTGAAGTGAAATGTTCCCAGTCAATATGGGGATAATTGAAATTCCCCACTATTATTGTGTTCTTAATTTTGATAGCCTCTCTAATTTCCCTTAGCATTTCATCATCACTATTACTGTCCTGGTCAGGTGGTCGATAATAGATCCCTAATGTTATATTTTTATTAGAGCTTAAAATTTTTATCCATAGAGATTCTATGGAACATGTGGATTCGCTTAAGATTTTTACTTCATTTGAATCTACATTTTCTTTCACATATAGTGCCACTCCTCCCCCTGCCCGACCTGTTCTGTCCTTCCGATATATTTTGTACCCCGGAATGATTGTGTCCCATTGATTGCTCTCAGTCCACCAGGTTTCTGTGATGCCTATTATATCAATATCCTCCTTGATCACAAGGCACTCTAGTTCACCCATCTTATTATTTAGACTTCTAGCATTTGTGTACAAGCACTTTAAAAACTTGTCACTGTTTATTTGTCTGCCCTTTTCTGATGTGCCAGATTCTTTTTTATGTGACTGTTCATCATCTGATCCAGCCCTTACATTATCCTCTTCCGTCCTCTGCTCCTGACTATAATCTGGAGATTCTCTATCATCAGACTCTCCCTTAAGAGAAGTCTGTGTCCGATCCACATGCTCCTCTGCAGCAGTCGGCTTTCCCCCATCTCCTAGTTTAAAAATTGCTCTACAACCTTTTTAATGTTTAGTGCCAGCAGTCTGGTTCCACTTTGGTTTAGGTGGAGCCCATCTCTCCTGTATAGGCTCCTCCCATCCCAGAAGTTTCCCCAGTTCCTAATGAACGTGAACCCCTCCTCTCTACACCATTGTCTCATCCACGCATTGAGACTCTGAAGCTCCGCCTGCCTATCTGGCCCTGCGCGTGGAACTGGGAGCATTTCTGAGAATGCCACCATAGAGGTCCTGGATTTCAGTCTCTTCCCTAGCAGCCTAAATTTGGCTTCCAGGACATCTCTCCTACCCTTCCCTATGTCATTGGTACCTACATGTACCACGACCACCGGCTCCTCCCCAGCACTACACATAAGTCTGTCTAGATGCCTCGAGAGATCCGCAACCTTCGCACCAGGCAGGCAAGTCACCATACGGTTCTCCCGGTCATCACAAACCCAGCTATCTACGTTTCTAATAATCGAATCTCCCATTACTAACACCTGCCTTTTCCTAGAAACTGGAGTTCCCTCCCCCGGAGAAGTAACCTCAGTGCGAGAGGCAACCCCAGCACCATCTGGAAGGAGGGTCCCAACTACGGGAAGGTTTCCCTCTGCTCCCATTGACTGCTCTGCTTCCCTGGGCCGTTCTTCCTCCTCAACAGCGCAGGGGCTGTCTGAGCGGAGGTGGGACAATTCTACAGTGTCCCGGAAAGCCTCATCAACATACCTCTCTGCCTCTCTTAGCTCCTCCAGTTCTGCCACCCTGGCCTCCAAAGTCCATACATGGTCTCTGAGGGCCAGGAGCTCCTTGCACCGACTACGCACATACGCCACCCGCCCACAGGGCAGGTAATCATACATGCAACACTCAGTGCAATAAACTGGATAGCCCCCACTCTGCTGCTGGGCTTCTGCCTGCATTGTCTTCTAGTTAATGGAAGGGTGGTTTACAGAAAGGGGTTTGAAATGTGGTTTGGTTTATAGGTTTTAAGGGGAGTACAGGCGAAGGGTTAGGACCAACGAGGGTCTCCTGCTCCCTTCCCACTCCCCTTCCAAACTCCCTTGCGAAACTCCCTGTTAGCAGCCCCTGTTCACAAAGCTCCCTGGTCGCTTGTGCGCGGCTTTATAAAGTCCTGGCCTGAGTGAATGCCCCACCCACTGATTAAGGCTCAGCCAATTACCAGAGGCTTTGAGCTTTCAAACTGTCCTTTGAAGCTCACGGCCTCCAACTGCCAGCCACAGCATACAGTCCTTCAAACAAACAAACAAACAGACTAACAAACACAAGCTCAGCACACAGCAAGTAACCCCCAAACACAAACAAACACACACTACAGACAGTCACTTACCCCACAGATGCTGTATTTGCTCCTCCTTCACCTGGAGAACTCCCTTGCGAAACTCCCTGTTAGCAGCCCCTGTTCACAAAGCCTGTTCTTCCGATATATTTTGTAACCTGGTATTACTGTGTCCCATTGATTATCCTCATTACACCAAGTTTCTGTGATGAGTATTATATCAATATCCTTGTTTAATACGAGGCATTCTAGTTCACCCATCTTATTATTTAGATTTCTGGCATTGGTCTATAAGTACTTTAAAAACTTGTCACTTTTTAGCTGTCTGCCATTACACGATGTAATTGAATGGTCCTTTTTTTTTTTTTTCCCCCACTGTTTCTCATCAGATCCTACCTGTATTTTATCATCTTCCAACCTCTCCTTATTAGGCCATAGGGAATCTCCATTTATAGATCCTCCTCTAAGGGATGTCCGAACCACGTGCTCCTCCCCCCACCCCTTCAGCTTTCCCCCAGCCCTTAGTTTAAAAACTGCTCTACAACCTTTTTAATGTTAAGTGCCAGCAATCTGGTTCCATTTGGGTTTAGGTGGAGCCCACCCTTCTTGTATAGGCTCCCCCTTTCCCCAAAGTTTCCCCAGTTCCTAATAAATCTAAACCCCTCCTCCCTACACCATCCTCTCATTCACGCATTGAGATGCTGCAGTTCTGCCTGTCTAACTGGCCCTGCGCGTGGAACTGGAAGCATTTCAGATAATGCTACCATGGAGGTCCTGGACTTCAGTCTCTTACTTAGCAGCCTAAATTTGGCCTTCAGGACCTCTCTTTGATCCTTCCCTATGTCATTGGTACCTACATGTACCACGACCACCGGCTCCTCCCCAGCACTACACATAAGCCTATCTAGATGTCTCAAGAGATCCACAACGTTTACACCAGGCAAGCAAGTCACCATGCGGTTCCAACCTTGTGTGGAGTTTCCTGCGTGCCACCATCTCCTTACCTCATGGTGTGTGAGGAATTGCAGCTGCTGGGAACTCTTTAGTTTCCCCCTCTTCCCCACAGTGTCTTCTATGTGCAAGTTGGCTCTGCGAGGTCCAGCAACCACTAGTGGCAGCCAGCAGAACTGCAGCCCATTTCTGTGGGGTAAAGGAAATTCTGCCCGCACAACGTTAATTTCTGCAAAATTCTGTATTGTGCAGTGGTGCAGAAAGTCACCCAGGCCATAGAACTTCCCCAAAATAATTCCTATAGCATATCCTTTAGAAAAACATCTAATCTAGATTTAAAAATCACCTGGATGGAGAATCCACCATGACCCTTAATAAACTGTTTCAGTGGTTAATTTCCAGTCAGATTTTGACTAGCTGCCACTTTCAGTCACTGGATCATGTTATACCTTTCTCTGCTAGATTGAAGAGCCCATTATTAAATATTAGTTTATAAGTGCCTAGAGGGAGAACAGTGATCAAATCACCCCTTAACCTCTCTTTGTTAAGCTAAATAGGTTGAGGTCCTTGTGTCTATCACTGTAAAGCATGTTTTCTAATCATTTTTCACTCTCATGGATCTTCTCTGAACCATCTCCAATTTTTCAATAGCCTTCTTGAATTGTGGACACCACAACTGGACACAATATTCCAGCAGTGGTCACACCAGTGCCAAATACAGAGGTGAAATAACCTCTCTACTCCTATTCGAGATTCCCCTCTGTATACATCCCACGATCACATTATCCCTTTTGGCCACAGTTGGAAACTCATGTTCAGTTGATGTTCAAGATTCAGTTGATAAGTGAAGATATTCATCATGAACTCCAAATTTTATTCAGTCAGTGCTTGCCGGGTTAGAATCCGCCCTCCTGGTTACATTCAACTCATATTTGGAAGGTTTTCTTCACAACCTCAAGGAATAGACTTTTTTCAGAGCTTTAATTTGGATGAAATTTTTGAAGGAGGACATCTGCTCAGGAGACCTGTCACTGTCTCAGGCCTCATAGGAGAAGATCTTCCTCTCTCTTCAGTGCAACAGTTCCTTCCTGAGAAGGGAGTCTGCTCTCTTGACTAATGAACCCAAGACACTTTCTTGTTCCTAGCTCAGGGAAATGTTATTTCCCAAAGATATGCCCTTCCATTTCCAATTGTATAGGGATCTCCTCTCCTGCTGTCTCAGGGAAAATTTCAAACAGGAAATACTTTCATTTTTAGAGGTGGTGGGGTAGGAAATCAAATGAATCGGATGCAGCAAGGACCAATTAGACCAGCTAGTCCATTCCTGCTAGCCACTATAAGATTGGTCCCACAGCCTCTGTTGCTTTATCCAGTCCAGTTTATGCCCAATGTGTATTCTACAAGATATATAGAATTTGCTACCCTCATGCATACAGTAGTCTAATATAAACTACTTAAGAGTGTTTCCTCTGTGAAATGGACTAGAAGTAAAGCTGAGCAATTTATTAGTTTACACTAGTGAAATGCATAAAGTAAATAAACATCAAATAGTAAAAAACATCAAATAAGTAAAAAAGTCTTATTTTTAAAATTTTTAATCATCTTAAATTAAAGATTCCTTAGAAATTGTTTTACCCTGACATTGTCCCTTTAATGGTTTGCATTGGGGATAACAGGTGCCTGGAGAACTATTTCACTGCTATCTTTGTCTAAGAGCACCGGTCAGAATGTGTAGGAGACAGAAGATGCCATTCTCACAGATAAGAAATACAAAGAAAACAAAAATTCTTCCAAATTCAAAGCTACTATTTACAGCTGCCTCCCACAGCAGCTGCTAGCCCTGTATGATGCTAATAAAATCTGTTTATAGAGGCTACATGTTAAACAGAGTTCATTTTCCTCTCAGTATGCATAAGTCTTTTTAGTGTTTGTGGGAATTAAGTGTGTGCATCAAGAAGAGAGTAAGACTCCTATAAATACTTTTTCTGAATTCAAAATAGCATTTGTTTTAAAAGGTGAATGACTGGATTAGTGCTGGTAATATCAAACAGCTTTCAGCAGTCCCACTGAGATGCAAAGGCAGCTATGTATAGGAGAAGAAGAGGCCAGAGACACTCTTATGGAGGAGTATGTTTTAATCTTTGATGATGCAGTTTTGACTGAGGTTTTTAATCAGAGAAATATACTTATCATTCCAAGAGGAGTGCTGCTAGCTAAAAACATAAAAGGGGGCTCCAAATTTACTCTTTCTTCTTGCTAAGATCAGCAATTTAATGCCACTATGCATTATTTTGTCCATTTGTGAACAAAGTGCAAAAAGAATAGAAAGACTTCGGTTGATATTATCTCAGATCTGAATACAGAAGCCATTCATATCTTCAGGCTGTCACAAAGATGTTAGAAAAACAAAAGCAAACAAAAAAAAAAGATGTGGTAGAAAGGTTCTAATATTCTTTAACAGCAACCTCTGGGTCAGAGTCAAGGTTGTTCTGTTTAGGTTCTCAGATTATGCTTATCACTCTGATATCTGTTATGTTGTGATGACATCTATTTCTTTATACTTAGTATAAAGCTCTTACATAAATTATGTTGTCATGGGATAAGAAGGAAGATCCTTTTATGGACTGAGAACTGGTTAAAAGTTAGGGAACAAAGGGTAGGAATAAATGGTAAATTGTCAGAATGGAGAGGGGTAACTGGTGGTGTTCCCCAAGGGTCAGTCCTAGGACCAATCCTATTAAATCTATTCATAAATGATCTGGAGAAAGGGGTAAACAGTGAGGTGGCAAAGTTTGCAGATGATACTAAACTGCTCAAGATAGTTAAGACCAAAGCGGACTGTGAAGAACTTCAAAAAGATCTCACAAAACTAAGTGATTGGACAACAAAATGGCAAATGAAATTTAATGTGGATAAATGTAAAGTAATGCACATTGGAAAAAATAACCCCAACTATACATACAATATGATGGGGGCTAATTTAGCTACAACGAGTCAGGAAAAAGATCTTGGAGTCATCGTGGACAGTTCTCTGAAGATGTCCACGCAGTGTGCAGAGGCGGTCAAAAAAGCAAACAGGATGTTAGGAATCATTAAAAAGAGGATACAGAATAAGACAGACTATATTATTGCCCTTATATAAATCCATGGTACGCCCACATCTTGAATACTGCGTACAGATGTGGTCTCCTCATCTCAAAAAAAGATATTCTGGCATTAGAAAAGGTTCAGAGAAGGGCAACTAAAATGATTAGGGGTTTGGAACAGGTCCCATATGAGGAGAGATTAAAGAGGCTAGGACTTTTCAGCTTGGAAAAGAGGAGACTAAGGGGGGATATGATAGAGGTTTATAAAATCATGAGTGGTGTAGAGAAAGTGGATAAGGAAAAGTTATTTACTTATTCCCATAATATAAGAACTAGGGGCCACCAAATGAAATTGATGGGCAGCAGGTTTAAAACAAATAAAAGGAAGTTCTTCTTCACACAGTGCACAGTCAATCTGTGGAACTCCTGGCCTGAGGATGTTGTGAAGGCTAGCACTATAACAGGATTTAAAAGAGAACTAGATAAATTCATGGAGGTTAAGTCCATCAATGGCTATTACTCAGGATGGGTAAGGAATGGTGTCCCTAGCCTCTGTCAGAGGGTGGAGAAGGGTGACAGGAGAGAGATCACTTGATCGTTACCTGTTAGGTTCACTCCCTCTGGGACACCTGGCATTGGTCATTGTCAGTAGACACGATACTGGGCTGGATGGACCTTTGGTCTGACCCAGTATAGCCATTCGTATGTTCTTAGTAGGAGTAATATCTTTATCATATGGGCAGCATAAAATTATGTTCATTTACTTTATTTCTAAGTATTTGGTCTTTATATGTGATGTGACATAACTATACTTAGCAACCTTAACAGTGCCTTGAAATGAAGATTTTTATTCATCTCCTCTATGCAGGATTAGTCCTAAAATATATTTTCTAATGCTTTGGTCAGTCCAATTTTGGTGTGTCTTTCCTTCTCTTTAACTGTTTACTTATCTCTCACTCTCTGTCTCCAAGCTTCTCTATCTTTCCCTTGTTCTAGTGGATCTTTTCTTATTTGCATATGGTGCCTTTGAGTGTTACACCAAAGTAATGAGGTGTTCTCCCATGTGGAGTGTCTCTGTTATACTTAGTCCTAATGAAATAGAATGTGACAATGAGAGTACATTCTTATTAGTAAAGTGAGTGACTTCCTTTCTGTTGATAATGGTCAGCCACACAGAAAGTGCCTCAGTCTGGAGTATTTCCTAGTTTCTGCAGCACTGAGGAAGGGGAACTAGTGGGCTAGCTAACAACGGCTTTGCATTTTATCAGCAGTGACTTTTGGTCATAATGATTTTTTTTCAAGCAAGCATCTCCTAATAGAGTATCTGGGATGTTGTACAAAAAAAATTCAAATAAAATATGTGACCACATCTATCTTACGGCCCTCATTACTATAGTGTCCAAGCACCTCATGATTTGTTAATGTATTTATCCTCACCTGAGATGGGGAACTGTTATCATCATCCCCCTTTTATAGATGGTGAACTGAGACACAGAGAGCCTAAATGATTTTCCTAAAGTCACATGATAGGAATTTTGTGCCAAAGCAGGGACTTGAACTTAGGTCTTCTAATGCTTATGCTAGTGTCTTAATCACTAGACCATCCTTCCTTTCCAAATGTGGTCATCCCAGATGCAGCTAGCCAACAAAACCAGAAATAACTCAAAACCTGTGACAAAAGTGAGACCAATCCAGCTAAGAAAAGTCTTGCACTGAGTTCTAAGAATAGTGTAATTGAAGGATGTTTTCATGGTGAGAAAGTTCCATACAGAGTCTGTGAACCAAGAAGGCCCTTCCCCAAACCCCATCCAGACAGAACCTCGATGATGGGGCAGCATGTTGACTGTGTGTTCTAATATTGCTTACTATCAAGTAAGCTCCCGTAGATAGAACATAGCATAGCTTCACTGTGTAACAGCTTAGGGCAAGAAATGAAGTATACCATATTCATTTGAAACTGCAGAGGAAAATTTATTGAAGTAGAATATAAGCACCAAATTGGTAGTTAGTCCAAACACCAGAACTAACTACTCTTAACTCTTGTGAAAAGTACTATGGGATTGTCAATAACCACTAATGGTCAGACATCGTTTTTACATGTTAGCTGAAAGACAGGACCTCCAACAATATGGCAGTCCTTAGTACCATACTGGGGCATTGATTCAGTGCTGACTTGACTCTGCTGAATCACCAACACCACTTCCTGCATCATACATCACACTGGTTATTTCCTTAGAATTTTGCCATTCAATTACTGACCAGGTCTACGCTGCTTAGCTTTATCATCACTTTCATTGTCATAATTTTCCATTCTTCAGAGGTAGAGATATTTTTGTTGAAAGTGCCAATTTTAATTACAAGGAGGGTTTCTCATGTATGAGCCCTCTTAACTGAGGAAAGTTTCAGTGGAACCGTTGACTTTTGTTTCAAGTTGGCAACAGTCATTGTTATGCTAAGAATTGGTTTTGTTTCATTTGTGGATTTCCTGTTTTCTTGCAATGTTCATTTCTCCATAAAAGTGGATTGGATCTCTGTATTTTTTAACATTCCTTTATTGAAATACCTATACAAAGAATATCATAGGGATTGTATTCACAAGAAAATTAAGTTTGTAAAACAGGACTTTGAGGAGTCATGTTAAGTAACAAAATATTAAATACAACTTTGCAGGGACAAGCTGTGTTTATCATGTTATCTACTTGTGAGTAAACCCTACCAGAACTAAATTCACTGCTCAGTTATAGATTTGTGGGGTAGTACAGAATTCAGGGATGCTGAATGCTCTGAGATCAGACCAGGAAGGTCTAAGCCAAGTAGGCTTTTTGCCCTGGACAACGTGCCCTGAGGGGAGTCACACTACCCAGAGTCCTGGCTGGCTTCATACAGAGCAGTTCCAGAGCATCAGACCTTTGACTGCGTCACACTTGCGTGCTTGACCACATACCTGAATAAGGAAGAAAGCCTGAGGGGACCTTGGATCCAGACTATCAGCATTAAACTCTTTTGAATCAAAATAAGAAAAATGTTTGCACACAATTTTGGGGGGAGGGATAGCTCAGTGGTTTGAACATTGGCCTGCTAAACCCAGGGTTGTAAATTTAATCCTTGAGGGGACCATTTGGGGCAAAAATCTGTCTGGGGATTGGTCCTGCTTTGAGCAGGGGGTTGGACTAGATGACCTCCTGAGGTCCCTTCCAACCCTGATATTCTATTATTATTATAAAAAAAAGTGGGGCAGGTTTAGGTTGGGCGGGGGAGGTTTACATTGGATATTAGGAAAAACTTTTTCACTAGGAGGGAGGTGAAGCACTGGAATGGGTTACCTAGGGAACTGGTGGAATTTCCCTCCTTAGAGGTTTTTAAGGTCAGGGCTTGACAAAGCCCTGGCTGGGATGATTTAGTTGGGATTGGTCCTGCTTTGAGCAGGGGGGTGGACTAGATGACCTCCTGAGGTCCCTTCCAACCCTGATATTCTGTGATTCTAAGTGGTTCTGTTCAGTATTAAAGGACTATTAAGATTGCAGTTTCTGAAGGAACCACAAAGAAATCAGAAAAGGGAAGGGTCAAAGCTGACACAGAAGAATTTGCCCACTACTATACTGAGCAAACAACAATGAAGTCTCAAATACTGCTGACCCAGCACACTAACCCAAACCAGACGCAATGTAAGGACAATTGATTAAGCAAAGATACATTGTGAAAATCATGGGGAAAAATTGTGGTCTATGGGGGAAGAGAGAAGTGGGGAAGCAAAATCTTCTATATTCTTCCAGTTAAAGACTGTTGCTTTCCTCACTGACAGGCAGGGTTCCACAGATATTTAAAAAATATAAGTTTTAATATCTTGAAATAGGAATGATTAGATGCTTCAAAGTATAACCAATGGGCTATGGATCTTTCCCCTCCAGACCACTGGTTCCAATCCATTCTAACTCATCAGTCACTGAAAATTGCTTCTATCTGACTAGCGTTCAATGGGCTTATGTCAAATCATTTGAAAATCTCAGTCTAGTTCTTAGTGGGACACATTTTCACATCACAAAATCCACCGCTACAATTGAACCTTTTGTTTGTAGTCTCACCAAAGAAACCAATGACTGAATCTGCCCTAGAGAATAAACTATCTTATCTCTCTGTGTGGTACCTCTAGTTGTGAAGCACATTGGTAGAGGATGATTGTGATGGGGCGGCTGCCCCTCACTCACAGAAAGGGGGTTAAAAGGAGCCCAAGGGAGGCTGTGCCAGAGGCAGCCAATCAAAAAGGGGCTGAGAGGAGTAGCCAGTCATGACCCGGCAGGCCCAGATAAGAAGGGCTGCAGGCAGAGCAAAGTTCAGTAGCTGACTGGAACTCGAGGGAAGAAGAGCAGGCTCCTAGCAGGGGGAAGAAGCCCCAGCAGCTGGGACAATTCAGTGCAGCCAGCAGGAACTGGAAAGCTAGAGAGAGCTCCTGGCTGGCTGCTAGGGCCTGCTGGCTGAGGCCCTGAGGTAAGAGCAGAAGAGGGTGCTGGAGCTGAATGGCATGCGGCCCCGGGACAATGGACTGCAGTTACCACTGAGGGAAGTGGCTAGGCAGAGATTGCAGGTTCCCCAGAAGAGGAGAACACAGTGTGTGGCACAGCCAGAGGGCAGTGTCATGAAGAGAACACCACGGTCCTGGGAGTGATGTAGGTCCAGGAGCAGAGGTGATGGTGGGTGAGATACCACCAGAAGAGAGTGCAGAGCTAATTCCCAAGACAGCCAGTAGGAGGTGCTGCAGTGGTGAGTCGCACCCTGTCACACATCGTGGAGAATGCGGGCACACGGTCACACAGGGGGATGATAGAGGACTGTAGGCACTATTGCCTGTCTCAGAGATTTGAGAGATTGAGGGACACGGAACATGGAGACAATGGAGGCAGGGTATACAGAGGCCTTCTTTGTGGAGGGTTCTGAGACCTTCCCAGACTGGACTCTGGAGTCAGTGCCCCTGCAAAAAGGGGCTGACGAGCATCACGGGCGGCTTCAGGAGTACCTGCAGGCCTATATGACCTGGTTAGCAGAGCAGCAGCTGTACCTGTTCAAGTCGCTGCGAGGGGGAGTTTGTAGGAATCGCAGGGAGCAAGAGGGGAAGCCAGGCACCAGGACCAGAAGGCTGGGAGGATGTTATGCCTGTGGGCGAGAAGGACACTGGAAGGCAGAGTGTCCCTATTGGGATGGATGACAGAGACCCTACCTGGAGGATGGGAAGAAAATAGAGCCCAAGAGAACCCCAGCTGTGAGGAGAACAGGGAGGGGATGAATTTATAGAGCAATCATATGTCCCCTCAGCCTTTGTTTGATTAGACTAACCATGCCAAGCTCCTTAAGTCTCTTCTTGTAAGGTAGGTTCTCCATTCTTCTGATCATCCCAATAACCCTTCTCTGCATCTGTTCCAGTTTGAATTCATCTTTCTTAAACATGGGAGACCAGAATTGCACACAGTATTCCAGCTAATGTTTCTCCAGTGCCAAATTCTCATTGTTAGTCCTTAAGTGCACGACCTTGCACTTCGCACTATTAAATTTCATCCTATTTCTATTACTCCAATTTTCAAGGTCATCCAGATCTTCTAGTATGATATTCCAGTCCTCCTCCATATTGGCAATACCTCCCAACTTCATGTCATCTGCAAATTTTATTAGCACACTCCCACTTTTTGTTCTAAGGTCATTAATGAAAATGTTCAATCAGACTGGTCCCAAGACTGATTCTTGAGGAACTCTGTTAGTAAGCTCCCTCCAGCCTGACAGTTCACCTTTCATTATGACTTGTTGTAGTCCATCCTTTAACCCAGTGGTCCCCAATCTTTTTGTGGCCACTAGCACATTTGTGTTTTCAGAACAGTGTGGCGGGCGTCAACAATTACTCACATACAGGGCCAGCTCCAAGCACCAGTGGAGCAAGCACGTGCCTGGGGCAGCACATGCTACGGGGTGGCATTCCGTCCATTCTGCAGAGTTGGAGCGTTTGGATTTGGTTTTGTTTTTTGGGTTTTTTTGGCGCCAGTTCTGGGCAGTGCAGAGAGAAGCTGGGAGGACAGAGAACACTGGCGCCCGCAGCCTGCAGCCCTGGAGTTCTCTGTCCCTGGCAGGCGTGGGGCTGCATATTCTCTCCCCTGCTGGGCACTAGGCGGGCGCACATAAATGCCATGGCACCTGCAGGCACCACGTTGGGGACCACTGCTTTAACCAGTTCCTTACTCACCTTTCAATTCTCATATTAATCCCCATCTTTTTCAATTTAACTAATAATTTCCCTCCCATGCAGAATTCTATCAAATGCCTTACTGAAATCCAGGTAGATTAGATCTACAGCATTTCCTTTGTCTAAAAAATGAAAGAAAGATCAGGTTGGTTCAGCATGATCTAGCTTTTACCATTGAAGTATCTTCTTTAAAGATTGAATAGTAACATTTGAAATAATGAATACAAAATTCAGACAGGGAAAGAAGGGGGAAAATATTTACAATCTGCCAAAATTCTTCCGTTACACAGGGAACTGTTAACAGCAGAATTTCCTTGGGAGTTTGTAGTAAGTGGTTTAGGGGCCTTGCTTTATAGGTACAGCTTTTCTTCAGCAACATAGGGCTAGTCTACACTTACCAGCCGGGTCGACGCGGTGAGTTCGACTTCTCGGAGTTCGAACTATCGCGTCTAATCTGGACGCGATAGTTCGAACTCCGGAAGCGCCGCGGTCGACTCCAGTACTCCACCACTGCAAATGGCGGTGGCGGAGTCGACCTTGGAGCCGCGGACTTCGATTCCGCGGCATCTGGACGGGTGAGTAGTTCGAACTAGGGTACTTCGAATTCAGCTACGCTATTCACGTAGCTGAACTTGCGTACCCTAGTTCAACCCCCGCCCTTAGCGTAGACCTGCCCATAGATGTACATAGCAGCATCCGTCTTTGTGACCTACACTGGATATGCCATGTTTCATTTCCTGCATAAAGAGAGAAGAGACTTTGCATGCAGTGCAAGCTGGGAGCTCTGATGAAGGAGAAGGAATGTGGTTTTGAGGAACAGACCTCCTGCATAACAACATGGGCCATAGGATTTCCCTGAAATAATTCCTGTTTCAACTAGAATATAATATATATCTTTTAAAAAAACATTAGTCTTTTGAAGACTGAGATGCTTTCGTCTAAACCAAGTTATTAGGTCCAACATACAGATATCTGTGTGAAATGTAATGGCCTATGATACACAGAGGTCAGACTAGATGATCTGATTGTCCTTTTTGGACTTGTTCAGAAATCTCTGAGAATTTTGCAGTATTCTCTCTTAGGTCTGAGATTAAATACACTGTCAGCACTCTTCTGCTTCTAAGGGAACCTCTACACTCCAAACAAACAAACCAACCAACCAACCTGAGCAACAAGTCTCAGAACCCAGGTCAACTGACAGGCTTGTGCTACAGGGCTAAAAATAGCAGTGTAGACATCCCTTTCTGGACTGGAACCTGGGCTCTGAACCCAGCATGGGAGATGGGCCTAAGAGCCTAGGCTCCAGTCCTAGTGGGAACATCTGCACTGCTATTTTTATCCCTGTAGCACAAGCTCAAGTCAATTGACCTGGGCTCTGAGACTCGCTGCCACAGGGTTTTGATGGTTTTTTGCACTGTAAACATACCCTAGGGCAGGGGTTCTCAATCTTTTTCTTTCTGAGGCCCCCCTCGACATGCTAGAAAAACTCCAGCGGGGAGTTTGACTTCTATTTTGGGGGGGTGCAAGGGCTGGTGGGGCTCTGGCCAGCTCCACACAGCAGAGTCCAGGGAGGAAGTGCCATCTGCACCCCTGACTCACTTCAGCAAGCCACCCACCTGTCTAGGGCTGTGTGCTGGGGACTACTCCCCAAGGGCTCTGCTGGGCCCAGAGCCACCCGGGCAGCTCTGACTGCCTGTGTGAGCAGTCAAAGGGGGCTGGGAGCTGAGGAGCAGCCACAACCCCAGGCACCAGCAGCAGATGGGGAACTCCACAGCTGCCCACTCCATGGCACCACCAGCCAGAGAAGCAGCTGCCTGCCACACTGCCTGTCTCTGGTTTCCTGCCTACGACCTGGCCAGAGGGGGACTGTGAGAGAGGAGGAGGTGGGTGGTAGAGCTGCCCCCAGAACTGCTCACTTTGCATAAGACACTTCAGTTGGCGGGGGCAACACCCTTGTGCTCACTCAACTCTGCCCATGGGCTCAAGGTTTCTGCCAAAATCAGGGTTTCAGCTGCCCCCCCCCCACTCCCAGCTTCAGCGGGAGGGGGGAGGGAGAGCTCAAGGTTTCAGCCCTGCACAGCTCCTGGCTTCCGTGGTGGGAGACGGGGAAGCTTGGGGTTTCAGCCATGTGCTGCTCCTGGCTGCAGCGGCAGGGCAGTGTCAGGGCTTGGGGTTTCAACCCCACACCATTCCCAGCTTCAGCCCTGCAGGGGTGGGGGACATGCTGGGGCTCTGGGCTTCAGCCCCGTTCCACTCCCCACTTCAGCCCCGTGGGGGGTGCTGGGGCTTGGAGCACCAGGTTTCAGTGGCAGGGATCTGCAGACCCCTGAAAGGGCTTGCAGACCCCCAGGAGGCCGTGGACCCTCAGTTGAGAACCTCTGCCCTAGGAGAACCTCATCTGTATATAAATGCTAGTGTATGGCAAAAGAATAATAGCAGCTTTGAATTAATCTTCTATTGGGACAAGGACAGGTTGGGGTAGGGGGGTGAAAATGCACAGGTGGTGTCATAAGTAATTATCTATCAACAGATCATATAGAAACCAAACAACTTTGACTAAAACATTAGGTCACATAAAATCTGCATGGACATCTGATCCTTGTCAACTGCTAGGAGAGTATCAGTCTATGAGACCATCACAGGCTCCACACCATACCAATCTGAGAACCCCAGAGTATTCCAAAGCTGCCTTACAATAACCTTCTCAGTAACCTTAGCCGAAAAGTCCAGTTAGAAACAGTATGGTAATTAAAAAGATCAATGTCAAGATACTTTTTTGAGCAAGGAGCTAGTAACTGCTCATTTGAGGGATACTGGCATGCTACACTCTCTTAAGAAGCCATTAGAGATTTTCCATTACAATGCCCACAGTGCCTCTCTGCTTGAATCCAGGCCCAAAAAGAATACAGACAACCCTGTAGTAAGACAATGCCAGAGTAACTTTCTAATTAGGATGTATATATTTCCCTTTGAGTTTAAGGCCCACATGCACCTGAAACAATGCTTGCCACTCTCATATTACTCTGTAACACAATTTATATATCTTATCCTTCTTTGGCATCTTTTCCCTTATCTTATGGGACAACATGCCATCTAATTCTTTTATCATTATTTTCACTTTTTTGGATTCACCTATTTACCCACCTCTTTTTTTATGATGAAGAGCCCAAATCTGTACGCTGCACCCCAAAGGCTAGATCTACAGACAGTACTTAGACTCATTGTTGCAATGCCTAACTTCTAGTTGTCCTGCTACCTACTAGAATCCAGAGTTAGATGCCCCAATGCCTGGGGCAAGTTAGGCACCTAAGGGTATGCCTGGACTGCAATTAAAAACCCGCACGGGCCAGTTGTGGGTGTCTAATTGCAGTGTAGAAGATGAAGGGACCAAGGACACAGTCCTGCAGGACAGCATCACAGTGTTGGGAAAAGATGAATCTGCCAAAGGAGACACTGAAGGAACAGTCTGAAAAGTAAAAGGACAACGAGCCAAACAGTCACCAAATCTCAGGAAGGAGAAAGCAAATCAAGATGATGATATGGTTAAACTGTGTCGCAAACATATCAGAGAGGGTGAGGACGGAGAAGAGAAATCGAACTGAGATACGCCGACTATTCGTGTAGCTGAAGTTGCATATCTTAGGTCGACATCCCCCTGCCACCCCCCACCCCCCAGTGTAGACCAGGGCTATAAGGTGCCACAGGACTGTGTCACCTTTTTACAGGAATAGGAGAGTAAGAGTGTTGCCAACTCTCACTATTGTATGACAAGTCTTGTAATATTTCTATTCTATTCCACCCTTATCCCTATAGTATCTGAGCACCTTCCAATCATTCATTAAGCAACATTAATTAACATTAACATCTGTCACACATTTCTTCTCTCATTCTCTCCCCAGGGGCAGAAGTGTACACAGTCTAGTGTAGGTTGTTTTAAATAATATATATATGGTGGTATATGCTTATGTTCAAGAAGATAATATGAAAGAAATGTCTCTTGCACTTAGCCATACCTTAGCCTGGGAAACAATGACTCTGAAAAAGATTTGGGTGTCACGGTGGATCATCAGCTAACCACGAGCTGCTAGTGCAACGCTGTGGCCAAAAGGGCTCATATGATCCTGGGATGCATAAAAAGGGGAATCTTGAATAGGAGTAGAGAAGTTATTTTACCTCTGTATTTGGCACTGCTGCAAAATTGTGTCAATTTCTGGTGTCCACAACTGAAGAAAGATGCTGAAAAAATTCAGAGGGATCAGAGAAAGAACCATGAGAATGATTAAAGGATTAGAGAACATGACACGGTGATAAACTAAATAAATTGAGTTCCTTGAGTCTAACAAAGAGAAAGTTACTTGATTACAATCTATAAGTACCTAGATGGAGTACAAATGTTTGATAATGGACTTTTCGGTCTAGCAGACAAAGGTATAATGTGAGCCAGTGCTGGAACCTGAAGCTAGACAAATTCAGACGGGAAATAAAGCGTAAATTTTGAACAATGAGGGTAATTAACCACCAGAACGATTTTTTTAAAAAGTTGTGGTGGAGTCTCCATCACTGGCAATTTTTAAATGAAGCTTAGTAGTTTGGTTTTTTTAAAAGATATGCTCTATTCAAACAGGAATTATTTGGGGGCAGTTCTGTTGCCTGTGTTATACAGGAGATCAGATTAGATTATCACAATGGTCCTTTTTGGCCTTGGACTCTATGAATCTTAGGGTAGAAAGCCATAACTCCTGGGGGGGGGGAATTTCCTTCCACTGTCATAGATTCCATGGCCAGAAGGGACCATAGTGATCACCTTGTCTGACCTTCTGTATAATACAGGCTGTAGAACACCCCCAAAATAATTCCTAGAAGCAGATCTTTTAGAAAAACATCCAATCTTGATTTAAAAATGGTAAGTGATGGAGAATTCACCACCATTTGTGGTAAATTGTTCCAAATAGTTAGTTACTCTCACCATTAAAAATATACACCTTATTTCCAGTCTGAATTAGTCTAGCTTCAACCAGCCGTTGTATTGTGTTCTATCTTTCTCTGCTAGATTGAAGAGGCCATTATCAAATATTTGTTCCCTGTGTAGATACTTACAGACTGTAATCAAGTCACCTCTTAACCTTCTATTTCTTATGGTAAATAGATGTAGCTCCCTGAGTCTATTGCTATATGGCATGTTTTCTAAACCTTTAATCGTTCTCGTGAGCCATCTCCAATTTATCAACATCTTTCTTGAATTGTGGCCACCAGAACTAGATACAGTATTCCAACAGCAGTTGCAGCAATGCGAAATAGAGAGCTAAAATCACCTCTCTACTCGTACTCAAGATTCCCTTGTTTATACATCCCAGGATCACATTAGCTCTTTTGGCCACAGCGTCACATTGGGAGATAATATTCAACAGATTATCTACCGTGACCCCCAATCTTTTTCAGAGTCACTGCATCCCAGGATAGAATTCTCCCTCCTGTAAGTATGGCCTACATTCTTTGTTCCCAGATGTATACTTGAAATGCATATTTTTTGCTTATGCCCAGTTTACCAAGTGATCTAGATCACTCTGAATCAGTGACCTTTCATTGTGTCTCTTGTCCTTGATTAAGGTAGATCCATCTGAACTATTTAGTGGTTCTGACTTTGATGGGCCATAAATCAGCTTGGTGGTATTGGTGTCAGTGTAATGCTGTATTTCTTGTGCATTCTTTTCTGATCAGTTATCATGTAGAACAACAAGATAGTTAAGACCAAGATAGTTCTTGCTCAAGATAGTTAAGACCAAAGCAGATTGTGAAGAACTTCAAAAAGATCTCACAAAACTAAGTGATTGGGCAACAAAGTGGCAAATGAAATTTAATGTGGATAAATGTAAAGTAATGCACATTGGAAAAAATAACCCCAACTATACATACAATATGATGAGGGCTAATTTAGCTACAACGAGTCAGGAAAAAGATCTTGGAGTCATTGTGGACAGTTCTCTGAAGATGTCCACGCAGTGTACAGAGGCGGTCAAAAAAGCAAACAGGATGTTAAGAATCATTAAAAAGGGGATAGAGAATAAGACAGAGAATATATTATTGCCCTTATATAAATCCATGGTACACCCACATCTCGAATACTGTGTACAGATGTGGTCTCCTCACCTCAAAAAAGATATACTGGCACTAGAAAAGGTTCAGAAAAGGGCAACTAAAATGATTAGGGGTTTGGAGAGGGTCCCATATGAGGAAAGATTAAAGAGGCTAGGACTCTTCAGTTTGGAAAAGAGAAGACTAAGGGGGGATATGATAGAGGTATATAAAAGCATGAGTGGTGTGGAGAAAGTGGATAAGGAAAAGTTATGTACTTATTCCCATAATACAAGAACTAGGGGTCACCAAATGAAATTAATAGGCAGCAGGTTTAAAACAAATAAAAGGAAGTTCTTCTTCACACAGCACACAGTCAACTTGTGGAACTCCTTACCTGAGGATGTTGTGAAGGCTAGGACTATAACAGCGTTTAAAAGGGGACTGGATAAATTCATGGTGGCTAAGTCCATTAATGGCTATTAGCCAGGATGGGTAAGGAATGGTGTCCCTAGCCTCTGTTCGTCAGAGGATGGAGATGGATGGCAGGAGAGAGATCACTTGATCATTGCCTGTTAGGTTCACTCCCTCTGAGGCACCTGGCATTGGCCACTGTCGGTATCACTGCTGCTTATTTTTCCAACTCCCACTGTTCTTTATTACAGCACTCCCAGCATCACTGTCTTCCAGCTTTGGCATTAAAGGTTCCCAGAAGTATGAGTTTGTCTTCACTGTGTATAGCTTTGTGTCATCCAAATCAAAATAGAGCTGTTTTTATTTCTTCTATATGGTTCATGGTTGGAGCATGTGAACTGTTAAGAGTCACAAAGTGTGAATTTCCAGTGGGAAGTCAGTGTCATCAAGCATTTATTTTTGTCCACAGATAAGTCTTGCAGTGATTTCAGGGGGCTGTTTTTAATGGTAAAAACAGTACCATAAATTCCGTCCTCCTCTGCTGGTTTCCCATTCCCAAAGAAGGTATAACCACTTCCTAATTCCTTTATGGAGCCTTTAGCTGCAATTCTGGTTTTGCTGAGGGCAGCTATCCTGATGCTGTATCTAGCAAGTGTTGGCACCAGGGGGCTACTACCTCTGAAATGGATCTTTAATGGCTCCCAGTGGAGCAGATTACTGTCAGACCAATGAAAAAGGTCCACAATAATTATCTTGCATACACAGCAGTTTATTTGAGAAGGAATTACACGAGTGGTAAAGGGTTACATTAAGCACATAACTCCTATGTTAGACATTTAAGAACTATACATTAAGAGGGATACATTCCTCTTAGCGAGCCACTCTATCAGAAACATACACAAACAGGCCCTGTGCTAACCTCACACAGTTCCTGCTTGGCAAACAGAGAAGGTGGTTACCAATTCTACGGACAACTTCTTCTCTCCAGGTCTGGTCTCCTCAGCCTTCTGGTCTGTCTCGGATTGAGGCAAGGTCTTGACTGCCTGGAAACCCCTCTGGTCACAGTCCTACTCGAGCCCACGGAGCAGAGTTTTGGCTACTCTTGTCGAGCAGTTTTTTCAAGTGTCAGTTAAGGAATCCCCCTCTCTCTGACAGTAATTTACTTTGCTTGATTCTTATACTCTTTTTCCTCAAAGAGTCACATGTCTCAAAAGCATGCCCAGTGGGCATGTGGTTATTAATTTTGGCTGATTAGTATTTTAGAAGGGGCTGGAGGGGGTACCAAACAGAGATCACACCACGTTTACTCACTCATCAATCATTCACTCTGGGTCTCTGCGTGGTGTCCTTGCTGTAGGGTCACTATAACCAAATCGACCTGTGCTCCATGCTGGAACTTTATGCATGTCATATTTACTTTTGCATAGGCCCATATTTGCCAACCAATAGGTTGAATATCAATCACATATGCAGGCTTTGCCAGTCCTTTATAAAATCTGCTTCTGCTTAAAGGGACTGTGCTCCCAGGATTCTCTGCAGTTCTTCAGGCATGTTTAAGTCATGTCAAGTTATGCTCAAACCATTCATTCAAAAACGGCCACACCAATTTGGTACCATCCCAACAGCATGTTCCCTTGAAATATATGCACTACATCTTTCAGGTCTTGATTTGTTATCTGTGCTCTATGTTGCCATAGTGCGAGCTCTTGTTTTACGTATAAAATGACTGCTGAGTGGATGATCCAACAGTCACAGTAACCTGGTCATATTAAATTTGGGCAGCCAATGGTTAGGGCCCCTTTTCTAGACCCTTTTCTTATTAGGGTGAGCACTTCTGTCCTGAAAAAGGCTGCTCAATCACCTTGAATGTTGCCAATCATCATTGATCAGAGTCCCAGGTTGCCTGCATGCAAATTTGTGACTATGACTCTCAGTGTTCATCTACACTTGTCACTTCTCCACTCACCTATCACTGCAGGACTTTATTAATGGTGTGTGAATGCTTGTGCATGAGAATTTTTTTTTTAAGTGAGAAGAGTGTTGCACGGGAGCAATCACTCTCCCAGCTGCTGAAGTCAAAGACCAGTGGCACAAAAGATCACAACAACTGGGAACTTCACTAGTTGCAGTGGATAGCTATTGACATCTTTTGTGCCTTGTCAAGCCTTACAACATGTTGTTGTGGTGCTTTTCCAGCTGTTGGAAAAGCAGACTTAGTATGCTGGGGTTAGTCATTTCCCCTTATGGCTACCTTCTCCCTGGTTTAGCCCACCAGCTAAAGTGGAGTCTTGGTGTATGGCCACTGCCTCATACTAAAAAGAATCATAGAATCATAGAACTTAAGATCAGAAGGACCATTATGATCATCTAGTCTGACCTCCCGCAAGATGCAGGCCACAAAAGCTGACCCACCCACTCCTGAAATAATTCTCTCCCTTGACTCAGCTGTTGAAGTCCCCAAATCCTGATTTAAAGACTTCAAGTAGCAGATAATCCTCCAGCAAGCGACCCCTGCCCCATGCTGCGGAGGAAGGCGAAAATCTAAAATGGCATCCCCCCTCGTCGGTTCAGCAACTACTTGATGAAGGAATTCATCAGCTATCATGTCTAGGAAAAGCTGAGCCCTATTATTATTACTAGCATTTGTTCCCCAATCTATATCCGGGAAGTTAAAGTCTCCCATGATCATACAGTTCCCATTAGTATTTACCTCCTTAAAAACATTAAAGAGTTCTCTATCCATATCCAGGCTAGATCCCGGCAGTCTATAGCACACCCCAATCACTATCCCCGGGGAGGCTCTAGTAGTTTTCTTCCCCAATGTGACCATTGCCCAAACAGACTCCGTATTATCCATTCCATTACTAGTTATTTCGTTACAGTTTACCTCATTATTGACATACAATGCTACTCCTCCACCTTTACCTTTGTTTCGGTCTTTCCTAAACAGCACATACCCTTCCATACCTGTACTCCAGTCATGACTACCGTTCCACCATGTTTCGGTTATTCCTACGAAATCCGGTTTCAATTCTCGGACCAGGAGCTCCAATTCCTCCATTTTGTTACCTAGGCTTCTCGCATTGGTGAACAAACATCTAATTTTTGCTGTTTAGCTTCTCTCACCTTTGTTACCCAATTTGGTAGGGACACAATACCATCAGTATGACCTGTTGGTCTAGTATCCATCCCCCCCTCTTCCTTATGTCCAAACCCCTCCCTCTGGCTATATCCGTTCTTATCCTGTTGTCCTCCCTCTCAATGTTTAAATTTGGCGTGGAGAGTGCCTGGACATCTCCCAACTGTCTCCCCCCAATTCCTAGTTTAAAGCTCTTTTGATCAGACTCCTAGAAGTCTATTTCCTTCCCTACTCAGGTGGAGCCCATCCCGTGAGAACAGTTCTCTGTCCCCGAAAGCCTCCCAGTGCCCATACATCCCAAAGCCCTCCTTATAGCACCACTCCCTGAGCCAACTATTTATCATCACAATCCTGTCACCTCTTTGTTGCCCTTCCCTAGGGACAGGTAGAATCCCACTGAAGATCACCTGAGCCTCAATTTCCTTGAGCATCTTACCCAGCCTCGCATAATCTCCCTTGATTCTCTCCAGCGAGAATCTAGCCGTGTCATTCGTTCCTACATGAAGGATGATCAACGGGTTCTTACCTGCTCCTTTTAGGATCCTTTTCAACCGCAGGTCCACATCCCGTATTTTGGCGCCCGGTAGACAGCACACCCTTCTGTTCTCTGGATCGGCCCTGGTCACAGGCCTGTCCAACCTTCTCAGTATGGAATCCCCAATCACGTAGACCTGCCTTTGCCTGGGGACAGTGCGGTCTGCTAACCTATCCCCCGTTCCCCCGGTTGCAAGCTCCTTCCATTCCTATCATCCCTTGTAGTCCCCCTTAAGCCATCCTGCATCCTCCCGGGGCCCAAAGTTAGTGCTGTCTCCATCGACTCCTCCCCTCTTTCTATCGGACTAGCCGCTATTCTCTTCTTCCTTGCCCTCCCACCATCAGCTACCACCTGCTGTACCCCTTCCTCATTCTCCAAACCTTCAAACCTGTTCCTTAGCTCTATTTCTCCTTCACTGGCCCTCCTTTTCCCCTGCCTTCTTCTCACGGTCACATGCTTCCAGTGCCCATGTTCCCCATCCAGCATTCCCCCCTCACAGGCCTTAGCCCCTGCTTTCCCCCTGTACCCCTGGGCATTCCCCTTCAGCCACAGCTTGCCTTTGCTCCATCAGCTGCTCAAACCCCCTTCTAAACTCTACCAGGGTTTCTTTTCCTCCAGCAGCTCTATTAGGCGGCACTTCATGCATACGTACCTCCGTTCCGGCACCCCCGCTAGGACCATGTACATACCGCAGCTGCTGCATGCATTCATCCTCATTGTATCCTCTGCTGCTTGGCTCATGGCTGCTGTTGTCTCTGCCTCTATCGGCATTCTCACCTGGGGACCACAGCACACAAAGCACCGCGCCCCCTGCCCCTTCCCCCTGTAAACTCCCACTCAAACTCCCGTTAGCAGCCCTGTTCGCTGGCTCCTGTGCCGCTGCCTGGCTGGGCGGCCGCTTTTATAGGCCCCCTCTTTAACAAAAAAAACTTCAAAAACAGACTCCAACGAGAAACTGCAGAACTGGAATTAATTTGTAAACTGGATACCGTTAAATTAGGCTTGAATAAGGACTGTGAGTGGATGGGTCATTACACAAAGTAAAAAATATTTCCCCATGCTAATTTTCCCCCTACTGTTACTCACACCTTCTTGTCCACCGTTTGAAATGGGCCATCCTGATTATCACTACAATTTTTTTTCTCCTGCTGATAATAGCCCACCTTAATTGATTAGTCTCATTAGAGTTGGTATGGCAACACCCATTTTTTCATGGTGTGTGTGTGTGTGTGTGTGTGTGTGTGTGTGTGTGTGCGCGCACACCAGTGGGGTCCAGGAGTCTGGTAGAGGGCAAATATACTGGTCACTGGCTGAGTAGTTTTCTGTTCCCTGAGTGACCAGAGCAGGGGCTGCACTAGAGTAATCAGGAACCTGCTAGAACCAATTAAGGCAGACAGGCTGATTAGAACACCTGCAGCCAATCAAGGCAGGCTAATCAGGGCACCTGGGTTTAAAAAGGAGCTCACTCCAGTCAGGGAGGGGGGAGCCAGAGGAGAGGAAGTGTGTGTGAGGAGCTGGGAGCAAGAGGCATAAGGAGCTGAGAGTGAGAGGGTGTGCTGCTGGAGGATTGAGGAGTACAAGCGTTATCAGACACCAGGAGGAAGGTCCTGTGGTGAGGATAAAGAAGGTGTTTGGAGGAGGCCATGGGGAAGTAGCCCAGGGAGTTGTAGCTGTCATGCAGCTGTTACAAGAGGCACTACAGACAGCTGCAATCCACAGGGCCCTGGGCTGGAACCCGGAGTAGAGGGCGGGCCCGGGTTCCCCCCAAACCTCCCAACTCCTGATCAGACACAGGAGGAGTTGACCCAGACTGTGGGGAAGATCACTGAGGTGAGCAAATCTGCCAATAAGCGCAGGACCCACCAAGGTAGAGGAGGAACTTTGTCACAATATATCTTCCTACTATATTTTCCACTGCATGCATCTGATGAAGTGGGCTTTAGCCCACAAAAGCTTATGCCCAAATAAATTTGTTAGTCTCTAAGATGCCACAAGTACTCCTCATTCTTTTTGCTGATACAGACTAACATGGCTACCACTCTGAAACCTGCCTCATACTAGCAGCTGTTGGAGCCACTGGTGAGAGCTGAATGTGAAACGAGGACCAACAAAAGAAAATAATTCAAAGAATGTGTGACCCAGGGACCCCTTAATACCAAGAAGCAGAGGACATAGGGGGTGAATAGATTTTTACATGGATCTCCCTGGATTAGATATCTGCATAATAGTTCAGCAAATGGTGGCATGTGATGTCTGTACCAAGAGCAAGTAATCATAAGTGTATCTATAATGAAAATTATGCTCTTAAGGTCTTGGAGTTAAGGCGGGTCGCCAAGAAGTGACATACCTCAAAGATGTCCCCTTTCAGGCAGGAGGTAACTGGACACTTATCTCTTCCTGCCTAGCCACTTGTGTATTGTATGCCTATGTGTATGCTGAGGCAGGTATGAACTGAGAAATTGTGAAACCTACAAGCAAGGGGTGTCCTGTTTGTGAATAAAGACAAAGGATTGGTCTGGTACATCTTGGAGTATAAAAAGATACACAGACTCTTCACCTAAAAGGCATGCATGTCTCATGAAAGAAGGGTCATGGCCAGTCTGGCTGTAAAGCACTGCAAGAATTTTGGTTGAACAATACTTATTAGACGTGAGAGTATCTTGTTAATTAAATCTAGGCTTTAGATTGTGCATTGTCTTCCATGTAATCAAGTATCAGAGGAGTAGCCGTGTTAGTCTGTATCTGTAAAAGCAGCAAAGAGTTCTGTGGCACCTGATAGACTACCAGACATATTGGAGCATGAGCTTTCGTGCTATCCGACGAAGTGGGTATTCACCCACGAAAGCTCATGCTCCAATACGTCTGTTAGTCTATAAGGTGCCACAGGACTCTTTGCTGCTTATCCATGTAATCATTTGTTTCCAATGCTTCTACTAGACTCTCTATGCTTTGTTAAATATACTTAATTTCACTATAAACAAAGTGCTGTGAATTAAATTGAGCAGTTATCTGAAGTGAAACTGGTAAGTTGGAGTGTAATGCTTCTTTGGAAGCAGCAGATTGGTGAATACTATGAATGTCCAGTGAACAGGGGCGGCTCTAGGTATTTTGTCGCCCCAAGCACTGCAGGCAGGCTGCCTTCGGCGGCTTGCCTGCGGGAGGTCCCCGGTCCCGCACATTTGGTGGCACACCTGCGGGAGGTCCACTGAAGCTGTGGGACCAGCAGACCCTCCGCAGGCATGCTGCCAAAGGCAACCTGCCTGCCACCCTTGCGGCGACCGGCAGAGTGCCTCCCATGGCTTGCCACTCCAGGCATGCGCTTGGCGTGCTGGTGCCTGGAGCCACCCCTTCTAATGAACCAAGAGTTAGACACTTCATGGAGATGCTTGGGTTGCTAACCTGAAAAAAGTGACAGCAGGGCCTGCAAAGCCTAAAGGGAAGTGTTTGGGTTGCCTGTGCCTGGTGGAGTTGGGGAGAGGACCCACTACATGCTAAGAGCAGGTAGTGGCTCGATGTCTAGTTGGCAGACCGTTTCAAGCGGAATGCCTCAGGGGTTGGTCCTGGGGCCGGTTTTGTTCAACATCTTTATTAATTATCAGAGGGGTAGCCGTGTTAGTCTGGATCTGTAAAAGCAACAAAGAATCCTGTGGCACCTTATAGACTAACAGACGTTTTGCAGCATGAGCTTTCGTGGGTGAATACCCACTTCTTCGGATGCAAGGAATGATCTTTATTAATGATCTGGATGATGGGATTAATTGCACCCTCAGCAAGTTTGCAGATGACACTAAACTTGGGGGAGAGGTAGATATGCTAGAGGGTAGGGATAGTGTCCAGAGTGACCTAGACAAACTGGAGGATTGAGCCAAAAGAAATCTGATGAGGTTCAGCAAGGACAAGTGTAGAGTCCTGCACTTAGGAAGGAAGAATCCCATGCATCTCTACAAGCTGGGGACTGACTGGCTAAGCAGCAGTTCTGCAGAAAAGGACCTAGGGATTACAGTAGACGAGAAGCTGGATATGAGTCAACAGTGTGCCCTTGTTGCCAAGAAGGCCAATGGCATATTGGGCTGTATTAGTAGGAGCATTGCCAGCAGATTGAGGAACGTGATTATTCCCCTCTATTCGGCCACACCTGGAGTATTGTATCCAGTTTTGGTCCCCCCAGTACAGAAGGGATGTGGACAAATTGGAGAGAGTCCTATGGAGGGCAACAAAAATGATTAGGGGGCTGGGGCACATGACTTACGAGGAGAGGCTGAGGGAACTAGGGTTATTTAGTCTGCAGAAGAGAAGAGTGAGGGGGGATTTGATAGCAGCCTTCAACTACCTGAAGGGGGTTCCAAAGAGGACAGCACTCGGCTGTTCTCAGTGATGGCAGATGACAGAACAAGAAGCAATAGTCTCAAGTTTCTGTGGGAGAGGTCTAGGTTGGATATTAGGAAACACTATTTCAATTGGAGGGTGGTGAAGCACTGGAATGGGTTACCTAGGGAGGTGGTAGAATCTCCATTCTTAGAGATTTTTAAGGCCCGTCTTGACAGAGCCCTGGCTGGTGTGATTTACTTGGGGTTGGTCCTGCTTTGAGCAGGGGTTTGGACTAGATACCTCCTGAGGTCTCTTCCAACCCTAATCTTCTATGATTCTACTATTAGGGCAAGTGTGGAGAGGTGGTTGAAAACCCATCTCAAATTCAACTGCTTCTAGGCTGCACACAACCAGGGAGTGCTTATACTTATCAGCCCTCCACACCACCCTGAGTCTGTTTTCAACCACCTCTCCACACTTGTCCTTATAAAAAAGTAATAAAAAGGTAATAATTGGAGATATACCGATCTCCTAGAACTGGAAGGGACCTTGAAAGGTCATCGAGTCCAGCCCCCTGCCTTCACTAGCAGGACCAATTTTTGCCCCAGATCCCTAAGTGGCCTCCTCAAGGATTGAACTCACACCATTGTGTGTGCTGTGCTGTGGGCGAGAGCTGTATAAAGGACATCTTATTAAACTCTTCATTTTTATCTGTACTTTAACAGAGCCTTCCTGAATTTTGCAATGATCTGCTTTCTTTTTGTTTTGTTTCTTGCCAACTTGGAACAAAAGTCCTTAAAAGTGAAAGAAGAGCTCTGCAATCAATGTCTAAATATAGATTGGGAGCAGACTGCAAGCTCAGGCAAGGTAATTATCCTGTCACACAAAGGGAGAACAAAGAGAGTAATACACAAGGTTCAGCATCTCCCCTTGCGCTCAGCTCCTGCTTTAATCATTATTATCCTGTTGGCTGGCAACTGGGAATGTTTATAAAGCAGAAGAGCACAGTCCTTACAGTTTGTGATATATTTATTACATAAAAACAAATAGTGCTGCTAAGTCATTGGTTGTCACTAACCATGGCCCTAAATTTACTTAGGGAAAAGAATAATAAATACAATTGTCACCTGTTTTGGAGATGGCAGCTGCAGACAAAGCAAGCACAGGAGGAACAAAGCCTACCCATGGGAGCACCAGATCTGATTTTGTCTGATATATGTAATACACGCACACAGGTTAATAGTGCATTCTTTATTTTAGTACTATTAATGTCTTGCACTTTTCATACAGATGAATGCCAAAGAACAAGATATCTGTATACATGCAAGAACTGCTTCCTTCACAAATGTACATAGCTTCTGCAACTTCCTAAAAATTACATAAGAACATAAGAATGGCCATACTGGGTCAGACCAAAGGTCCACCTAGCCCAGTATCCTGTCTTCTGACAGTGGCCAGTGCCAGGTGCCACAGAGGGAGTAAACAGAACAGGGAATCATCAAGTGATTCATTCCCTGTCACCCATTCCCAGCTTCTGGCAAATAGAGGCAAGGGATCTCTCTACAGGCGAGTCTCATCTTATGCTGGGGTTACGTTCCACTGTCAGCACGTAAAGCAAAAAACACGTAGGAACATTATTTAAATTGTTATTTTTCTCTTCTTTTTTTTTTTTTTACCTACTGTGCAAAGCTGAATTTGTTCATGTTAAATGCGCGTAAGATGAGACTTGCCTGTATATAAAGGCTGCCCATATCTGCCCATCCTGGCTAATAGCCAATGATGGACCTATCTTCCATGAATTTATCTAGTTCTTTTTTGAACCCTGTTAGAGTCTTGACCTTCACAACATTCTCTGGCAAAGAGTTCCACAGGCTGACTGCATTGTGTGAAGAAATACTTCCTTTTGTTTGTTTTAAACCTGCTGCCTATTAATTTCATTTGGTGACCCCCTAGTTCTTGGGTTTATGAGAAGGAGTAAATAACACTTCCTTATTCACTTTCTCCACACCAGTCATGATTTTATAGACCTCAATCATATCTAGTTCACAGAAGGCCCTGAAGACAGAAGGATCCAGACCATATGACCCAGCCAAGGCTGTATACAAAAAGTAGTTATCAGTGGTTCCCTGTCCAACTGGGGAACCACTCAAAAGTGTCCACTGAAATTAGGACAAGAAACAATTGGCTCAATTGGAAGCAAAAGAGATTGAGGTTAGATATTAGGAAAAACTTTCTAACTATAAGGATATTTAACAACTGGGATAGATTAGTGAAGGAGGATGGGGAATCCCTGTTTTTGGAGGTTTTTAAGAACAAAAGTTTGACAAACACCAGTCAGGGATGGTCCATTACTTGGTCTTAACTCATCGCGGGTCCTTTCCAGGACTCCAGGGGTCCTTTCCAGCCCTACATTTCTATGATTGCATGGCTACATTGGATCTCAGTGAGCCAAATATTCTTGTTGTTATCTCTGCATGTTGTGTTTTACAAAGCAAAGGGGGAAATATTGCCAGCAGGGAGGAGGGGATGAGTAGTGAAACACAACAACACTAACTAGAGCACATGGAGGTGCTATCCAGCTGAAGGACACTTTAAGAGAGTATTATGACAGAGTGCCATAGCATAAAAGTGTGCTGTTGTGTGCTCTTTTGTGTCACATAATGAAAATACTACTTGGTTTCTATGTAAATGCACTATTAGGACAGTAAAGATGGAATAGGAGATGATTTTGGGATAGGTCAGATGAATGTTTTGTAATACAAAATAAATCATGATTATTACAAAACCAAAATTGTTGAGACATAATCAGCAATGATCAGATGAAAAAAACATTCAAAGGAAATTAAAAACAAAGTGTGTGGTGTGGAATGCTCCTACATGAGTCACAGACCAGGATATATGTATCCATAGCAGTTCTTGTTTTCCACTGTGGTCAAGTGAAATGGGCACTGCGACAGGCTATGGTGGCATCTTGCCAGCTGGGGATGTGTGCATAGCACAGGGCCTGGAAATATAGAATTGGTCACAGTGTGCAATGGCTGGTGGGGTGCAAGTCTCTTGCCATTTTACTTCACTGTATTCTGAAACATTAGAGTTTGTTCTCTGAAGAACTTCATTATGTCTTGGTACATTTCTCAGTCCATCTCTTGGTACTTCTCTTTTTCCTCAAGCAGGATCTACCTCCAATCCCCTGCTTTTTGTGAACCTTCCCCAGAGACCATAAGAAGGTTTGAAAACATGTTCTCCCATGTTTGTTTCTTCTTTCACCTAATCAAGGTAAATCGTTCAACTGATATGGAGACCTTGCAAGGAGGCTGTGGCTGCTAAAACGAGACAGATTTAAAGGCTTAGTGGAAAGGAAAAGATAAGTGGCAAAACTCTATACAAATTTCCCATAAAGATATCCATAAAAATATGAAAAGGATAAGACTTGCTTCACTGCTGCTATCTTCAGGACTGTTCACCAGCTCATTGCTTGCGGGGGGACTATTCAAAGCCTGCATCTGCATGGGATGAGGGGAGGGGGCACAGTCTGCTAGGTGGCCTTGGCTTTAGAAGTAAGGATAGTGCAGTAAATATTGCTAAATTTGTTACCAGGCAGTGGTGATTATGGCTGACATATCACTCTTGAAAGTAACAAAGACCCAGAGAAGGCAGCTGCTCAAAGTCACCCTGACCTGTATGCTGCCAGGTTCATGACAAAAATGGTGTCTCTGAAGCTCATTAATCAAAAATTTTCCAAGATTGTGCCAGAAGACAAAAGGGACATATGTAAGAAGATAAACTTAAAATTCCATAAGTGAAGAAGATTCGTCAGAGCTGCTTAGCACCGCCAGCCAAAACAAAGTCAAGCCCTCTAAGCCAACAACATACTGTTTCTACCATGTCTACCTCTGAATCAAAGCACAGCATGCAAGTGAATTGTTTTTGTCTTGGACTGGAAAACCAAAGCATTGTCTTTTTCAATATTTACGAAAGGTTTATTTTTCATGTTTATTCATAAAAATCATGTAGTTTGAATGACCTGTTACTGGTGTGCTTGTTTGCTTTTTTAAAGATATTTTAAAAACATTTCTTGCACTGTATTTGAATACTCAAACTGATATTTGAGCATTTGCAAGCATTGCTTTATGATGGTCAAAAATCTTTCTGGATGTCCTGCAAAAAGGTTACATCTATAAATGATTATATGGTCATAGTCCTTAAATGGTTACAGTCTTCTCTAATTGAACTGCCAGGGCACATTTTAAAATAAAATTGCTACTTGAAAAGGCAATTCCCTTGTTCCCTGCCTGCACACATTCAGATGCCATTTTGGAAGAAGAGTGAGGAGGGGGATGATGGCTCTGGGCCCATGAAGAGATGGCAAGGAAATGAGAGTGGATGTTAATTCATACACCAGAGCTCCCTTCCTCTTCCTCATTGGGTTCTGTATCTGCATTCATGTGCATGGGGTTTGGCTGGGTCTTACAGAGCGCCAGTCTGTCTGTGGGTCATGCATCTTCCATGTCACCCACCTTGAGCTCTTTGTCGCTGGACACTTCCGGGGTTCCTTCCTCCAAGTTTTGTGAGGTGTTCACCATCACTTGTGGGGGCACCCTGCTTACTCAAAGGGCCTACCTCCCACAGCCAGCTATGCAGCCTGTACACAAATCTTCTCACCCAAGATCTTCCTCTCTCTCACCACTGCATTAGAAAGTTCTGAATCCTGCTCATTCCCCAGACCTGCAATCTCATATTCATCTTTGACCTTTCACTTTCCTTTAACCTTTTACATTCAAACTGTTCCTAAGTCTTGTTGCTTTTTTTCTCAGTAATATAGCCAAAATCTGTGGTTTGGTGATATCTTACTCAGGGATTGTGTATGCTTGAGTTTTGCTGCTTTACTTATATCAGTATAAGACTTGGTCTACACTAGAAAGTTTTGCCAGTAAAGCTTTCCTTATTTCAGCACATTTCTGCATGCACTCACACTCAATTTTGAGTCCTCTTGATAAAATCTTGACTTTCTGTCAGTGGCTGAAAACTACCTCCACAAACAACATACACCATCTACTGGCACTGCTTTAGTCCTTCTATATGTGTAGGAGAGGTAGTCTCTCTTAAAGTCAGGACAGTCGCACCCTGTTACAATTCTTGAGGGTACCAGGGTTTTGAGGCAACTGAGGCATTGATCACTACCCGTTGAGTCCAACAATCTAGCCAGCTTTTTATCCACTTTCTAGTCCATTAATCCAATCCATACTTTTTTAACTTGTTGGCAAGAATACTGTGGGAGACCATATCAAAAGCTTTGCTAAAGTCAAGATATATCACATCTACTGCTTTCCCCATATCCACAGAGCCAGTTATCTCATCATAGAAGGCAATCAGGTTGGTCAGGAATGACTTGCCCATGGTAAATCCATGTCGAATGTTCCTGATCACCTTCCTCTCCTCCAAGCACTTCAAAATGGATTCCTTGAGGACCTGCTCCATAATTTTGCCAGGGACTGAAGTGAGGATGACCGGTCTGTAGTTCCCCGGGTTCTCTTTCTTTCCTTTTTTAAAATATGGGCACTATATTTGCCTTTTTCCAATCATATGGGACCTCCCCTGATCACCACGAATTTTCAAAGATGCAATCACATCAGCCAACTCCTTCAGCACCCTTGGATGCATTAGATCTGGACCAATGGACTTGTGCATGTCCAGCTTTTCTAAATAGTCCTTAACCTGTTCTTTCATCACTGAGGGCTGCTCGCCTCCTCCCTATATTGTGTTGCCCAGTGCAGCAGTCTGGGAGCTGACCTTGTCTGTGAAGACTGAGGCAAAAAAAGCACTGAGTACTTCAGCTTTTTCCACATCCTCTGTCACTAGGTTGCCTCCCCCATTCAGTAAGGGTCCCACACTTTCCCTGATCACCTTCTTGTTGCTAACATACCTGTAGAAACCCTTCTTGTTATCCTTCACATCCCTTGCTAGCTGCAACTCCAATTATTCCTTGGCCTTCCTGATTACACCCCTGCATTCTCGAGCAATATTTTTATACTCCTCCCTAGTCATCTGTCCAAATTTCCACTTCTTGTAAGCTTCCTTTTTGAGTTTAAGCTCACCGAAGATTTCACTGTTAAGCCAAGCTGGTCCGCCTGTCATATTAGCTATTATTTCTGCACTTTGGGGTGGTTTGTTCCTGCGTCCTCAATAAGGCTTCTTTAAAATACAGCCAGCTCTCCTGGAATCCTTTCCCCCTTATATAGTTCCACTAAACAATAAGAGGAGGGGGCCCTAGCTGGCAAAAGATGTTATCCATGTCACCCAGGAAGTGATGAGAGAGCCTGGAGGCACTTGGAGCTGGGAGAAGGGCCTCTGGAAAACTGTACCTTCACTCAGAGCAGGGAGCAGATATGGAGACAGAATTCCCTGTAATCTCCATTGGGAGCCTCTGCAGAAAAGCTAGGGATTCCTATCTCCATCTCTTAGAGCAGAGGAAGTGGCTGAGGAGGGGAAGGAAATCTCCTCTTAATGAAGTACTGTACTTAATAGCTACTTGGTAGATGTTGATTGTTGCAATCAAGAAGAGACCCACATTGGACCTAATTATAGTGCAGTTAAATTTAACTACATGATGAGTGAAAGAGCTGAGTGTATTGCAGCCTTTCAGGATGCTGACTCCATTTTACTGTAACTTTGTTTTTGTCTACATGGGGGGTGGGCATGAGACACATGAAATTTGTAGTGTTGGATCCTGTTCCTGAGACTAGTGCCTACTACCAAAACCAAGGTCTATATATAAATATAGGGAAAGTTATTAGACTCTCCATTTTGGAAATACAGTGTGAGGGGATAGCACTGGCAATCCATGGCATAAACTCAAGAGGGAGAAGTGCCCTCGTCTGGTAGCCAGGATACCACGAATTCTAGTATCACATCTTGAACTTATTAGTGTGAATGATTCTGTGTTCTTCACAGCCCTTGTCACAGAGCTCAGACCCCTACCTTAGGAGGCAGGCAAATATAATTTCCCCCTTTTACAGATGAGATAACTGAGGATCTGAGATGTTACACAAGCCTACTTCTTACAGACATGAAAATAGAACTCAGGTCTCAGAGAAGGCAAATCCAACTTTCATCCACTTGACCGCACCGCCTCTTAGGAAGATTGCCAAGTGTGTGCGTTTGGCAATGCACTCTTTGCAAAGGGTGACTCCTGCATGTCCACCCCTTCAAAGTATTGAGACACAGATGAATATGTCTAGCAAATGATTGCACATGCTGGAATTTCTGTATAGTGAATGAGGTAAAGGGCTGGAGGAAGACAATGGAGGGTGCTGTGGTGAAGGCATGAGTTGGGATCTAGGGGAACTAGATTATAACCTTGGCTTTGCCACAGACTCCCTGAGGGATGTTGGGTAAATCACAAACTGGAATTCTGAGGGACACTAACCTTGGCCTTAGTCTCTGTGCCTCAGGTCCCCATAGGTAAAACACACACAGGAGTGTTGTGTAAATAAGTTCAGTTACACGTATAAGGTGCAAGAACATGGAGCTGTGCATGCAGAGGTGGGGGCACTGGAAGGATATTGGTGCTCGAAGCTTTCCCAGGTGTAGAGGACTCTGTAATGGAGCTGTGCCAGCGCTGGAAGTAAGTGGAGGGGCTCTGAATCTGTGTTCTATAGTAGGGGAGAAAAGAGAGCAGAGAGACTATAGGCAGGGGGAAAAGTGAGGGGGGCAGCAAAGAGCTGCTCTTCTGATGTCTATGTAGAGGTGTAGAGGATCCCCACTGAGCTTTAGGAGGCTCATTGGTTCCTCATTGCAAGCCTCAGTGAATCAGTGGGGACAACCCTATCCCTGAAACTTTAAGTTTATTTGGGGGTGAAGATTAAAGAGGTTGATGAATGAGATAAGGATGTCATTGGAAGTCCTGCCTTAACCGGAAAGCCTGCCTTACCTCAGCATCACAGGAATGATGATGTAACCATAAATTATGTTGTGACCGGGTGCCTGGACGGGCCACACTGAGGATGCCACACTCAGTACAGACTGCAAGAAACAGGGCACATAATCCCCAAAATTGGTGGTTTATTCTATAATTAGATTCACCAGGCCTGTAACAAAAAAGCTTCTGTAGTACCACACAGGTTAACAAGAAGCCAAACAGTCTCTTTTAGGCATTCAAGACCTTGGCTCCCATCTACACAACCAAATCTAATATAATGAGGAGTTACTGAAAACTTCATTCACCATACTTAAAGTTGTACCAATCCCAAAGGATCAGACACTTACCCTCAGGTTAATATGAATCTCAGATCTTACCCAGATATCATGCTGTCAGCCAATTCTTAATACTAAATTTAAATTTATTAATAAAAGGAAAAAGTAGAGTTATAATTGGTTAAGAGATCAATATACATACAAACGTGTATATAAAATTTCTAATTTGTCTCGGTCCCTCTGTATCCCATCCCTACCCTCCAGCGTATCTACCACTCCTCCCAGTTTAGTGCCATCTGCAAACTTGCTGAGGGTGCAGTCCACGCCATCCTCCAGATCATTAATGAAGATACTGAACAAAACTGGCCCCAGGACCAACCCTTGGGGCACTCCGCATGATACCAGCTGCCAACTAGACATGGAGCTGTTGATCACTACCCATTGAGCCCAATGATCTAGCCAGCTTTCTATCCACTTTATAGTCCATTCATCCAACCCATAATTTTTTAACTTGCCAGCCAGAGTTCTGTGGGAGACTGTATCAAAAGCTTTGCTAAAGTCAAGGAATAACATGTCCACTGCTTTCCCCTCATCCACAGACCCATTATCTCCTCATAAAAGGCAGTTAGGTTAGTCAGGCATGACTTGCTCTTGGTGAATCCATGCTGACTGTTCCTGATCACTTTCCTCTTCTCTAAGTGCTTCAGAATTGATTCCTTGAGGACCTGCTCCATGATTTTTCCAGAGACTGAGGTGAGGCTGACTGGCGTGTAGTTCCCCGGATCCTCCTTCTTCCCTTTTTTAAAGATGGGCACTACAGTAGCCTTTTTCCAGTCATCCGGGACCTCCCCCAATTGCCATGAGTTTTCAAAGAAAATGGCCAATGGCTCTGCAATCACATCCGCCAACTCCTTTAGCACCCTTGGATGCAGCGCATCTGGCCCCATGGACTTGTGCTCATCCAGCTTTTCTAAATAGTCCTGAACCACTTCTTTCTCCACAGAGGGCTGGTCACCTCCTCCCCATACTGTGCTGCCCAGTCAATAGTCTGGGAGCTGACCTTGTTCATGAAGACAGAGGCAAAAAAATCATTGAGTACATTAGCTTTTTCCACATCCTCTGTCACTAGGTTGCCTCCCTCATTCAGTAAGGGGCCCACACTTTCCTTGACCTTCTTGTTGTTGCTAACAGACCTGAAAAAACCCTTCTTGTTACTCTTAACATCTCTTGCTAGCTGCAACTCCAAGTGTGATTTGGCCTTCCTGATTTCACTCTTGCAATATTTTTATACTCCTCCCTGGTCATTTGTCCAATCTTCCACTTTTTGTAAGCTTCTTTTTTGTGTTTAAGATCAGTAAGGATTTCATGTTAAGCCAAGCTGGTCGCCTGCCATGTTTACTATTCTTTCTACACATCGGGATGGTTTGTTCCTGCAACCTCAATAAGGATTCTTTAAAATACAGCCAGCTCTCCTGGACTCCTTTCCCCCTCATGTTATTCTCCCAGGGGATCCTGCCCATCAGTTCCCTGAGGGAGTCAAAGTCTGCTTTTCTGAAGTCCAGTCTCTGTATTCTGCTGCTCTCCTTTCTTCCTTGTGTCCTTTATACTGATAAAATATAAGAATAAAATGGATTCATTTCAGAAAAAGAAACATATTAATTGATACTGCTGGCTGGATTAGTAGGATATACTAGCTAGCAAAATAATCCTATGGGCTACATCTACCTGGAGACCTTGGTCCTATGGCTTAGACCTGAGATGAAAGGATCAGGCCCAAGGCTTCTCTTTTAAGTTCTTCTAGGAGGTTGACAAGCCTCCTCACAGAAACTGTCACAGCAGGACTTTCCTCCAGGGAAGAATAGGCCATGCAGATAGTTTATGGACTATTGCTTTGAAGTTAATCTCCTATTTCCTATGCATACACATGTAAACTAGTTACACTTACAGTAGAACCTCAGAGTTACAAACACCTTGAAATGTAATTTTATAAAAAGATTAAACTTGTATTTAAACAATAAAACAAAAATGGCCCTGAAACATTAGGGAAAGTTACTGTTTAGTATTTGTGAGATGATAAAATGCAAAGAAAATGTTTTCCTTAAGATTTAACATATCTTAAATATGTTAACAGGAAATATTTTGCGTTATTAACTTATTTGGCTCATTTCACAAACTAGAAAGAAAAAAGAAAAATGTAAATATTTAGACACTCACTCTCTCACACACACACACATCCCCCCACAAAATATGTCACAGTTGAAAGTTACAGAGTGGTAGCCGTGTTAGTCTGTATCAGCAAAAAGAATGAGGAGTACTTGTGGCACCTTAGAGACTAACAAATTTATTTGGGCATAAGCTTTCGTGGGCTACAGCCCACTTCATCAGATGCATGGAGTGGAAAATACAGTAGGAAGATATATAGATACACACACACACACACAAACACACACACAACATGAAAAGATGGGGGTTGCCATACCAACTCTAACAAGACTTCCCTACCCGAAACAGATGCACAATGCTGACAAACCTTATCTCAGAGTATCAGAGGGGTAGCCATGTTAGTCTGGATCTGTAAAAGCAGCAAAGAATCCTGTGGCACCTTATAGACTAACAGACGTTTTGCAGCATGAGCTTTCGTGGGTGAATACCCACTTCTTCGAATGCAAGTAGTGGAAATTTCCAGGGGCAGGTTTATATAGGCAAGCAAGAAGCAAGCTAGAGATAACGAGGTTAGTTCAATCAGGGAGGATGAGGCCCTGTTCTAGCAGTAGAGGTGTGAAAACCAAGGGAGGAGAAACTGGTTCTGTAGTTGGCAAGCCATTCACAGTCTTTGTTTAATCCTGAGCTGATGGTGTCAAATTTGCAGATGAACTGGAGCTCAACAGTTTCTCTTTGAAGTCTGGTCCTGAAGTTTTTTTGCTGTAGGATGGCCACCTTAAGATCTGCTATTGTGTGGCCAGGGAGGTTGAAGTGTTCTCCTACAGGTTTTTGTATATTGCCATTCCTAATATCTGATTTGTGTCCATTTATCCTTTTCCTTAGAGACTGTCCAGTTTGGCCAATGTACATAGCAGAGGGGCATTGCTGGCATATGATGGTGTATATTACATTGGTGGACGTGCAGGTGAATGAACCAGTGATGGTGTGGCGGATCTGGTTAGGTCCTGTGCTGGTGTAGATATGTGGGCAGAGTTGGCATCGAGGTTTGTTGCATGGATTGGTTCCTGAGCTAGAGTTACTATGGTGCGGTGTGCAGTTACTGGTGAGAATATGCTTCAGAGGTAAGGGTCAGCCCCCAAATACCTATTCATACTGTCCTGCAACTTTTTGGACACATAGCAGCCACAACGTTCATGGTACGACACACAAGACTACATATTCACTGCCTACAGGGCTGGTTGAGCTTGGTATATATACCCAGCAAGCACAGCCTGCACAAATGACTTACAGTACCACCCCATCAATAATAATCACGATGGACTCCTCGCTGATAGACTGGGGCACCCACATGCATCAGCACATGGTTCGAGGCAAACGGTCTCTTGTGTAAATCAGTCTCTGCATCAATCAGCTAGAGCTACATGCAGACCACAATGCCTGCAGACATTTCCTGCCTCACAAAGAACAAATCCATTTGCATAATGACCAACAACATTGCCTGCATGTTTTACATCAATCGCCAAAGGGGTGCTCAATCACACTTGCTCTGCACCAAAGCCATGAAATTGTGGAACTGGTGTCTACACCACAACATAAACATTTTGGCCTCCTAACTTCCCAGCTGTCAGAATGGGACGACGGACATGCTAAGTAGGTACTTCTCTTGAGACCACAAATGAGAAATGAATGAGGGAGTCCTGTAATCCACATTCCATCAGCGGGACAATCCCCTCATCGACTTGTTCACATCCCCAGTGAACCACAAACGTGCAATGTTCTGCTCAAGAACAGAAATGGGACCATGATCACTGGGGAACACCTTCCTCATCACATGGGATGCACAACTCATGTACACGTTCCCACCAATTCCCCTGATATCACACGTGATACACAAGATGAATAGACAAGGCCAAGGTCATCCTCATCATCCCAACGTGGCCCAGGCAAGCATGGTACCCTTATATGATGCACATGGCGATATGCACCCCTTGAGCTCTCCCTCACCATCCAAACCTGCTGTCTCAGAACAACGGTCACACTTCACCCAAATCTGGAACAACCAACAAGTGTGGCTCCTGCATGGTTCCATTGCAGCGAACTAGCCTGTTCAGAACAAGTTAAACACGTATTACTGAACAGCAGGAAAGTGACCATGCATAATACTTACCTTTAAAAATGAAAGATCCTTCTCCTGATGTCAAGAAAAACAATTGACGGCCTGCATGACACTGCCACCATTAGTGTTGGAATACCCACTGGAGCTGAAATGCTGGGCTTTAACAACGAGCTTGATCAAACTCCATCTTGCAGCCATTACAGCATTCCATCAGAAGACTGACGGGACTTTGATCTTCGCACATCCCATTACTAAATATTTCCTTATGGGTCTCCAGAACACTTATCCAGAGGTTCACCAGCCTACCCCAGCCTGGGACCTCAATCTGGTATTGAAATCTCTCAACAGACCACCATTTGAACCCCTAGCTACCTGTTCCCTCTTGCATTTATCCATGAAAGTGGCCTTTCTGGTCGCTATTATGTACAGATGAGTGAGATGGGGCTCTCATGGCCGATCCTCCCTACACAATATTCTTCAAAGACAAGGTCACGCTACATCTGCACCCAAAATTTATAACGAGGGTAACATCACCCTTTCATATGAACCAACCAATCCATCTTCCCACGTTCTATTCCAAACTTCATGAGACTCCAACAGAGACTGTTTTAAATACCTTGGACATTAGGCGTGTGTTAGCGTTTTGCCTGGAAAGCACCAAACTTTCATGGAAATCTCCTAGACTTTCTGCCACGGACCGTTCTAAAAGCTGCGCAATCTCCACTCAGAGACTGTCTAAATGGATCTCTACCTACACTACATTGATGACATCTTCATCATCTGGACCCATGGGAAGGAGACTCTGGAAAAATTCCACCACGATTTCAACAGCTTCCACCCCATCATCAACCTCAGCCTGGACCAATCTACACGGGAGGTCCACTTCCTAGACACTACGGTGCAAATAATTGATGGTCACATTAACACCACCCTATACCGAAAACCTACTGACCCCTATGCCTACCTTCATGCCTCCAGCTTCCATCCTGGGCACACCACAAGATCCATTGTCTACAGCCAAGCACTGAGGTACAACCGCATCTGCTCTAACCCCACAGACAGAGACCAACACCTACAAAATCTCCACCAAGCATTCTCAAAACTACAGTACCCGCACGAGGAAATAAGGAAACAGATCAACAGAGCCAGACGTGTATCCAGAAGCCTCCTACTGCAAGACAAACCCAAGAAAGAAACCAACAGGACTCCACTGGCCATCACATACAGTCCCCAGCTAAAACCCCTCCAGCGCATCATCAGGGATCTACAACCCATCCTGGACAATGACCCCACACTTTCACAGGCCTTGGGTGGCAGGCCAGTCCTCGCCCACAGACAACCTGAAGCATATTCTCACCAGTAACTGCACACTGCACCATAGTAACTCTAGCTCAGGAACCAATCCATGCAACAAACCTCGATGCCAACTCTGCCCACATATCTACACCAGCGACACCATCACAGGACCTAACCAGATCAGCCACACCATCACCGGTTCATTCACCTGCACGTCCACCAATGTAATATACACCATCATATGCCAGCAATGCCCCTCTGCTATGTACATCGGCCAAACTGGACAGTCTCTAAGGAAAAGGATAAATGGACACAAATCAGATATTAGGAATGGCAATATACAAAAACCTGTAGGAGAACACTTCAACCTCCCTGGCCACACAATAGCAGATCTTAAGGTGGCCATCCTGCAGCAAGAAAACTTCAGGACCAGACTTCAAAGAGAAACTGCTGAGCTCCAGTTCATCTGCAAATTTGACACCATCAGCTCAGGATTAAACAAAGATTGTGAATGGCTTGCCAACTACAGAACCAGTTTCTCCTCCCTTGGTTTTCACTCAACTGCTAGAACAGGGCCTCATCCTCCCTGATTGAACTAACCTCGTTATCTCTAGCTTGCTTCTTGCTTGCCTATATAAACCTGCCCCTGGAAATTTCCACTACTTGCATCCGAAGAAGTGGGTATTCACCCACAAAAGCTCAAGCTGCAAAACGTCTGTTAGTCTATAAGGTGCCACAGGATTCTTTGCTGCTTCTACAGAACCAGACTAACACGGCTACCCCTCTGATAAATGGATCTCCACATGCATTCAACAGTGCTATCGTATTTGGAACATGGACCCTCCACGCACATCAGAGCGCATTCCACACAATCAATTTCAACCATGATAGCGTTCCTAAACAATGTTCTAAATGACCTGGAATGCTACTGACTCGGCCATGGTGGTCACATCTGCGGAGGCCATGAGACGCAGCTCTTGGCTGCAGTCCTCTGGGTTGTCCCAAGAGATACAAGCCACAATCCAAGACCTCCCTTTCGAGGGCACCGGGCTCGTCTCTGAGCTGACAGACTCAAGGCTTCACGGCCCTAAAGACTCCTGAGCCACCCTTCACTCCCTGGGCCTTCATATCCCGCAACAGTCCAAGAAAGCTTTCTGTCCTCCCCCTCATCCCCCTCTGCAGTCTAGGTCCTGGGGAACTGCCAAAGCTCCTATAAGAACATAAGAATGGCTGTACCGGGTCAGACCAAAGGTCCATCTAGCCCAATATCAGTCTACCGACAGTGGCCAATGCCAGGTGCCCCAGAGGGAGTGAACCTAACAGGCAATGATCAAGTGATCTCTCTCCTGCCATCCATCTCCATCCTCTGACGAACAGAGGCTAGGGACACCATTCCCTAGCTTCTTGTATTAATGTTCTTATGTTCTTATTTGCACCCAAAATTTATAACGAGGGTAACATCACCCTTTCATATGAACCCCACCATTCTTACCCATCCTAGCTAATAGCCATTTATGGACTTAGCCACCATGAATTTATCCAGTCCCCTTTTAAACATTGTTATAGTCCTAGCCTTCACAACCTCCTCAGGTAAGGAGTTCCACAAGTTGACTGTGCGCTGCGTGAAGAAGAACTTCCTTTTATTTGTTTTAAACCTGCTGCCTATTAATTTCATTTGGTGACCCCAAGTTCTTGTATTAATGTTCTTATGCTCCTACAGAAGAAAGGACAAAGAGAAAGAGGCATAAGTGGCGATATCCATCATCTTCCCACTCGGCTGCGCAACCTGACCCTCTCAAAATCAGGGAGGCCCAAAGCAGCTGTTTCGAGGATGCACCCAAGGACAATGCCCCAGTCAATCTAATGGATCCACACCTTCCCTTCCTCAACTGCCTCCGCCCTTTCCGGTTGGCCTGGTCCCGTATCACCTCAGACCGTTGGGTGCTCGATACAGTCTCTTCGGGCTATACCCTACAGTTTATCGCTGACCACCCCTCCATCCCCCATTCCCTGCCCCTCTTCAGCAACCCTTCTCACAAGCAGCTCCTCCTTCAGGAGGTCGACAATCTCCTGTGCCTGAGGGCAGTGGAGGAGGTCCCTTGGAACATGAAAGGAAGAGGGTTCTAGTCCCGTTACTTCCTAATTCCAAAGGCAAAAGGGGGCCCCAGATCCTTTCTGGACCTGCGCTGCCTCAACAAGTCTCTCAAGAAGTTGAAGTTTTGCATGGTCTCCCTGGCCTCCATCATCCCCTCCCTGGATCTGGGAGACTGGTATGCTGCCCTTGATTTAAAGGACACTTACTTCCATATTTCCATTTTCGCTGGGCACCAGAGCTTCTTCCGTTTCATGCTGGGCCAGCACCATTTCCAGTTCACGGTGATGCCCCTTGGTCTCTCATCAGCCCCGAGAGTGCTCACAAAGAGTATAGTGCCAGTGGCCGATTACCTGTGACACTGGGGAGTCCAAATGTATCCATACCTTGACAACTGGCTGATAAGGGGATGGTCCTGAGACCAGATGCAGAGGCATCTCGATCTGGTCTGTTCTACCTGTCACGACCTGGGGCTGATGATAAACGAGAAGAAGGCAACCTTAACCCAGTGCAATACAGAGAATTAATCAGAGCGGCTCTTGACTCCACTTGGGCCAGAGTCTTCCACCCAGAAATTTAGTTCCAAGTCATGGTGGACCTCATCTCGTGTATACGAGCCCACCCACTCACCACCACCCACATGTGCCTGAGACTGTTGGGTCACATGGCAGCATGCACTTATGTGGTCCAGCATGCACGGCTCCATCTCAGGCCCCTACTGGCATCAGTTTATGTCCTCAACCAGCACAGCCTGGTCCTTGTGGTCAGGATTCCAAATGATGTACTGTCATCTCTCACCTGGTGGCAGGATCCCGCAGTTGTGCTGGAAGGAGTCCCCTTCGTGGCTCCAGCTGTGTCGATGACCCTCATCACAGATGCTTCAGACCTGGGGTGGGGAGCCCACCTGGGCAATCTCCGTATGCAAGGTCATTGGTCCAGTCATGATTGCTCCTTGCAGATCAACATCAGGGAACTCGGGGCAGTTTGCCTAGCGATCTCTGTCTGCAGCATGGTATACATCTCATTGCCACTCAAGGGGCCAAGAATGCTTTGGCAGATCACCTCAGCAGGACCTTCTTGTCTCACCATGAATGGTCCCTCCATCTGGAGATGGTCAGTGTCATCTTCCACAAGTGGGGAACTCCACAGGTGGACCACTTTGCATCCAGACAGAACAGGAAATGCCACATCTTTTGCTCGATGAAGGGCTTGGACCAGGGAACCCTGTCGGACACTTTTCAACTCCCATGGTCGGCGGTGCTGATGTACGCCTTTCCTCCAATGCCATTGCTCCCCAGGGTCCTCTTGAAGATCAAGCAGGACAGAGCAAAGGTAATACTCATAGTGCCGGCCTGGCAATGCCAGCACGGGTACAGCAGTTTGCCTAGCAGTTTGCTGGACATTTTGGTAGCGACTCTGCTCCAGCTGCCTCTCAGGCTGGACTGCGGTCCCAAAACAACAGCAGTTTTCTGCATCCGAGCCCGGTGGTGCTGCATCTGACGGCTTAGTTCCTGTGCGTCTGAATGAGAGGGAGCAGCAGTGCTTGGCGGATGTTCAGCAGATCCTGTTGGGAAGTAGAAAGCCCTCTGCCAGGGCGACCTATCTGGCCTAGTGGAAGCAGGTCACCTGTTGGACCTCGGATAAAGGAGTCTGACCCAAGCGAGCCTTGTTGCAGCTCATTCTGGACTATCTTCTGCATTTCAAGCTCCAGGGCTTGTCCTTTCCATCAATCAAGGTCCACCTCGTGGCCATCTCAGTCTTCCATCGGCCACTCGAAGGCAGGTTGATTTTCACCTAGGACATGACAGCCAGATTCCTCAAGGGCCTTGAGCGCCTCTGCCCACATGTCAAGGACCCTGTTCCTCCATAGGACTTGAACGTGGTGCTGTTGGGGCTCACAGTCCTCCCTTAAAGCCTTTGGCTTCCTGTTCTCTCCTTCTCCTGTCCTGGAAGGTTGTGTTCCTGGTCACAGTGACTTCATCCCGCCGAGTCTTGGCAATTCGGGCGCTCACTTCGGAACCACCTTATATGGTCTTCTGCCAGGACAAGGTCCAACTGAGACTGCACCCGGCTTTCCTGCCCAAGGTGGTCTCTCAGTTTAATTCAAGCCAGGACATTTACTTAACAGTCCTCTTTCCAAAGCCACATAAGTCAGAGGAAGAGCGTAAACTGCATGCTCTGGATGTCAGGGGGGCTCTAGCCTTCTACCTTGACAGGATCAAGCCATTCCGTAAATCTACGTAATTGTTCGTCATGGTGGCTAACAGGATGAAAGGGCATCCTGTATCTGTCCAAAGAATTTCTTCTTGGATCACTGCCTGCATTTGCTTCTGCTACAATCAAGCGAAGGTGTCACCCTTGGCAATTGTCACTGCCCACTAGACCAGGGTGCAGGCCTCTTCAGCAGCTTTTCTCACCCTGGTGCCTATTCAGGACATCTGCAGGACAGCCACCTAGTCGTCCATCCATACGTTTATGTCCCACTATGTGCTTACCCAGCAGGCCCAGGACGATGCTGACTTTGGTAGGGCAGTAGTGCACACTGTGAAACTACAAACTCTGAGCCCACCTCCATAGATACTGCTTGTGAGTTACCTAGAATGGAATCAACATGAGAAAGCACTCGAAGAAGAAAAAATGGTTACTTTTTGTAACTGTTTTTCTTCGAGATGTGTTGCTCATGTCCATTCCATTACCCGCCCTCCTACCCCTCTGTCGAAGGTGCTGGCAAGAAGGAACTGAGAGGGCGTAGGGTTGGTGGCGCCTAATATACCAATGCATGAGCGTGGCACTCCAGGGGGATACCGCTAAGGCAAAAGTCTCCGACAACTGTGCACGTGGACGTGCACACATCTAGAATGGAATGGTCATCTTGAAGAACAACAGTTACAAAAGTAACCATTTTTCCCTTCCTAAGTGGAGTAATTTGCATTTGTCCTTATTGAATTTCATCCTATTTACTTCAGACCATTTCTCCAGTTTGTTTACATAATTTTGAATTTTAATCCTATCCTTCAAAGCACTTGCAACCCATCCCAGCTTGGTATCATCCGCAAACTTTATAAAGGTAATCTCTATGCAATTATCTAAATAATTGATGACGATATTGAACAAAACTGGACCCAGAACTGATCCATGCGGAACCCCACTTGATATGCCCTTCCAGCTTGACTGCGAACCACAGATAACTATGGCTATGTTTTAGTCACAAGTATTTTTAATAAAAGTCATGGACAGATCAGGGCCGTAAACAAAAATTCACGGCCCGTGACCTGTCCCTGACTTTTACTATAAAACCCTAACTAAAACTTGGGCCAGGGGCCATGGGTGTTGTGGGGGGGGGCGGTCCAGGGGTACCGCAGGTGCTGGGTAGGGATAGCCTGGGACCTACGCTGTACTGGTGGGGAGGCAGGCGGTAGCACATGGCCCGGGACCCCACTGGTGCTGGGAGGGGATGTGGGAGATGGTGGCAACACGTGCCCTGGGACCTCTGCTGGTGCTGGGGGAGGTGGATAGCGGCGGGCAGCCCGGGACTCCTGCTGGTGTGTGGGGGGAAGGGTGGAGGGGCTGGCAGTGCCCGGCATGTCCCTGCAGCTCCTAGAGGGAGGAGCGGCCAGGGGGCTCCGCGCGCTGCTCCTGCCACAAGCATCGGCTCCACAGTTCCCATGAGCTGGGAACTGCAGCCAATAGGAGCTGCTGGGGTGGCACTTGTGGGCAGCATGCAGAGCCCCCTGGCCCCTCCACCTAGGAGCTACAGGGACATGCTGGTGGGAGCCGGAGAGTTCCCCCCCCCCGGAGTAAGCGCTGCCCCGCACCCAAACCCCCTGCCTCAGCCCTGAGCCCCCTCCCACACACCCAAACTGCTGCTGTTGGCCCAGGGGCTGCCCAGCTCAGGCAGCCTCTGAGCCAGCACCAGCTGCTGCAGAAGTCACAGAGGTGACAGAAAGTCATGGAATCCGTGACTTCCAGGACAGACATGCAACCTTAATGATAACTACTCTCTGGGAACAGTTTTTCAACTAGTTATGCACCTACCTTATAGTTGTTCCATCTGGGTTGTATTTTCCTAGGTTTTTTTTTTTATGAGAAGGTCATGTGGGACAGGATCACAAGCCTTACTAAAGTCAAGATATACCACATCTACCACTTCCACCCTATCCCCTCTCAAGGAAAGCTGTCAGGTTGGTTTGACATGATTTGTTCTTGACAAATCCATGCTGACTGTTATTTATCACCTTATTATCGTCTAGGTGTTTGCAAATTGGTTGCTTAATTATTTGCTCTATTATCTTTCCAGGTACTGAAGTTAAGCTGACTGGTCTGTAATTCCCCGGGATTGTCCTTATTTCCCTTTTCATAGATGGGCACTAGATTTGCCCTTTTCCAGTCCTCTGGAATCTCTCCTGTCTTCCATGACATTTCAAAGATAATTGCTAATGGCTCAGATATCTCCTCAATCAGCTCCTTGAGTATTCAAGATGTATTTCTTCAGGCCCTGGTGATTTGAAGACATCTAACTTGTCTAAGTAATTTTTAACTTGTTCTTTCCCTATTTTAGCCTCTGATCCTACCTCATTTTTGCTGGCATTCACCATGTTAGACATCTAATCGCTACTAACCTTTTTGGTGAAAACTGAAACAAAAGTCATTTAGCACTTCTGCCATTTCCACATTTTGTGGGTTTTTTTCTCTCATTGAGTAATGGGCCTGCCCTGTTGTTAGTCTTCTTGTTGCTTCCAATGTATTTGTAGAATGTTTTGTTGTTATCCTTTATGTCTCTAGCTAGTTTAATCTCATTTTGTACCTTGGCCTTTCTAATTTTGTCCTTACATGTATTTGTTTATATTCATCCTTTGTAATTTGACCTAGTTTCCACTTTTTGTAGGACTCTTTTTTGAGTTTCAGATCATTGAAGATCTCCTGGTTAAGCCACCATGGTCTCTTCCCATACTTTCTATCTTCCCTACGCAGTGGGATAATTTACTTGTTTTTCCCCTTAAACTTGTTTCCTATGGGATCTTACCTATCAACTCCGAGTTTCCTAAAGTCTGCCTTCTTGAAATCCATTATCTTTATTGTGCTGTTTTCCCTCCTACCATTCCTGAGAGCATCAGTTCTCATAAGAACATAAGGTCCATCTAGCCCAGTATTTCATAAGAACATAAGAATGGCCATACTGGATCAGACCAAAGGTCCATCTAGCCCACCAGTGGTAAATGCCAGGTGCCCCAGAGAGAGTGAACCTAACAGGTAATGATCAAGTGTGATCTCTCTCCTGCCTGACAAACAGAGGCTAGGGACACCATTCCTTACCCATCCTGGCTAATAGCCATTAATGGACTTAACCTTCATGAATATTTCCAGTTCTCTTTTAAACGCTGTTATAGTCCGAGCCTTCACAACCTCCTCAGGCAAGGAGTTCCACAAGTTGACTGTGTGAAGAACTTCCTTTTATTTGTTTTAAACCTTCAGGATGGTGCTCAGTGCCTATAATAGGACAAACCACCACATGGCAAGTTACACTTCTTTAGCTTAGTGAGCGCTTTCCATCCTTTGACCCTTCAGTTCTATTGTTATTTATCATCAGTCTTGGGCACTGAGGAACCTGGACCATCAGACTCATTTGGCATGCCAGAGACAGGGCTGGTCCTTTGTCTCTGACCACCAGGTCCTCAAGGAAGGGCAGAAGTATGCAGATTTAAGAGCTTATTCATAAAATAATACCACAGAGAGCCCCACTACTTTTCATGTGGCTTGGAGCTTTTCTGGCTTTGTTCCTTACTTTAATAAAAGTTAAGGCTTTGGCCTCAGCGTGAGTATCCTTGCCAGACACCCTGAGGCTCCCTAAAAGATATTGAAATCTCGTTTTAATTCTGGGTTGCTTGATTCTGGGACAAGAACCTTATTACCTGCTGATCAATTGGCAATCAATACAAATATTATTAACCTTCAGAAAGAATCAGGCAACAGTGGTGAGCCAGCCAGGAGACTTGAGTAGCGTGTGGCAAGGTTATTCAGGGTGTTTCAGGTGTCAGACACGCAGGAGACTTACCTGGAGTAAACCAGCATTAGAGAGCACAAGCTTTCCCTGACTCAGTTCAATAGGGTTCATTGTGCCCTCTGTTTTCTCTTGGGCATGTCAGCACCTTTTTAGCTGTTTCTTGGCAACACATTATTGTTCCTGGTGTGGTTTTTGTGGTGTTTCTGCTTTCATTGCATCTTTCCCATCCCTCAGTGGTAGTGCTTGATTTTTTTTTTTAATCTCGACTAGTCACATGTTGTGGGTTTTGTTGAATCCTGAAAGATCAGAGGGGGCGTTGTGTATTTAAAGTTTATAGACATGTTAAGAGGGCTTTGTTGAATTTGCAATATTAGGTACCTGAAGTTGAAACTACAGTCACATCAGAGCCCAATGATGCACACTGTGAGGTGGCAAGAGAGTTGATTTATATTTTAGTTGTGCTCCCAGGAAGGCCACAGAAGTTCAGAACCTGTGTAGGTCTACGCTACTTTATGTTAGTTCCCCTGCTCTCCCGGGCTACCCACTGATCCGTCTACTGAGGACAGACTGTGCCAGCTTGCCACTGCACCCTGTGGAGCCCGACAGGGTAAACACTTCTTGACTGCTAACATGCTAGCCATTAAGGGAAGAGAGGGAGTAAACCCCAAATCCTATGCTTTTTTCTGTGTGACTTGTTCAAGTTAATTGTTAAACCCACTTCATAAGCAGTCATGGGATAAGAGGGAAGGTTCTCTCATGGATCGGTAACTGGTTAAAAGGTAGGAAATAAAGGGTAGGAATACATGGTCAGTTTTCAGAATGGAGAAAGGTAAATAGTGGTGTCCCCCAGGGGTCTGTACTGGGACCAGTCCAATTCAACATATTCATAAAAGATCTGGAAAGGGGGTTAACAGTGAGGTGGCAAAATTTGCCGATACAAAACTACTCAAAATAGTTAAGTCCCAGACAGACTGTGAAGAGCTACAATAGGATCTCACAAAACTGGGTGACTGGGCAACAAAATGGCAGATGAAATTCAATATTGATAAATGCAAAGTAATGAACATTGGAAAACATAATCCCAAGCATACCTACACAATGATGGGATCTAAATTAGCTGTTACCACTCAAAAAAGAGATCTTGGAGTCATTGTGGATAGTTCTCTGAAAACATCCACTCAATGTGCCGCGGCAGTCAAAAAAGCGAACAGAATGTTGGGAATCATTAAGAAAGGGATAGATAATAAGACAGAAAATATCATATTGCCTCTATATAAATCCCTGGTACACTCACATCTTGAATACTGTGTGCAGATGTGGTTGCCCCATCTCAAAAAAGATGTATTGGATTTGGAAAAGGTTCAGAAAAGGGCAACAAAAATGATTAGGGGTATGGTACGGCTGCCATATTAAGAGCAATTAATAAGACTGGGACTTTTCACAGCTTGGAAAAGAGACAGCTAAGGTGGGATATGATAGAGGTCTATAAAATCATGACTGGTGTGGAGACAGTAAATAAGGAAGTGTTATTTACTCCTTCTCATAACACAAGAACTAGGGGATCACCAAATGAAATTAATAGGCAGCAGGTTTAAAACAAACAAACGGAGGTATTTTTTCACACAACACACAGTCAACCTGTGGAATTCTTTGCCAGAGGATGTTGTGAAGGCCAAGACTATAACAGGGTTCAAAAAAGAACTAGATAAGGTCATGAAGGATAGGTCCATCATCAGTGGCTGTTAGACAGGATGGGCAGGAATGGTGGCCCTAGACTCTGTTTGCCAGAAGCTGGGAATGAGCGACAGGATGGATCACGTGATGATCATAACGTGATTCATGTCATAACATTCAAAAACCAGTGAGAGAACACTTCAACCTCTCTAACCACTCAGTGACAGACTTGAAGGTGGCAATTTTGCAACAAAAAACTTCAAAAACAGACTCCAAAGAGAGACTGCTGAACTTGAATTAATATGCAAATTAGATACAATTAACTCAGGCTTAAACAGAGACTGGGAATGGTTGGGTCATTACACTAATTGAATCTATTTCCCTATGTTAAGTTCTTCTCACACCTTCTATGGGTCATCTTAATTATCACTTCAAAAGGTTTTTTTTCTCCTGCTTATGATAGCTCATCTCAATTGATTAGACTCTTCCTGTTGGTATGCATACTTCCACCTTTTCATGTTCTCTGTATATATAAATATCTCCTGTCTGTGTGTTTCATTCTATGCATCCGAAGAAGTGAGCTGTAGTTCACAAAAGCTCATGCTGAAATAAATGTGTTAGTCTCTAAGGTGCCACAAGTACTCCTGTTCTCTTTGTTGGAAGACAGGATCCTGGGCTAGATGGACCTTTGGTCTGATCCACTATGGCCATACTTATGGGTTACCATTTAGGAGGGATGCCTCCATATTATAGTATTAAATGTTTATTGTGTCGTGTTAGAAATTAGATATTAGGCTAGCCAGTAGAATTTAAGTGACTTTTAATTTAGGGTTAGAGTGAGTGAATGGAGTTAGTAGGGAGTTCTGAGGTTGCCTGTAGCATGGCTTTGGGAATCTTTGTAAGGAAATATATTAAGGAACAAGGAGGAGGTGTAGTGAAGTTGAAGGACACTCAGTTCATCTCTGAGCATTCTAATCCGTAGGACTTAGAGTCATGTGTTCGATATGGAAGTAGGGCACAAGAAAGGAAAGGCTAAGGAGGTGAAAGGGATAGTGGAATTCAGAACTTAAAAGTTCAGCTGCATGTTGCCTCAGTGGAGTGGTTAGCTCTTTTCCATAAGAGGCAGGAGTTGGAGAGAAAATTAGAACAGAGTCAGTATTAGGCGCAGGAGGCTTGGGAAGAATCACATTGCTGACAGACCAGGGATGCTGCCAGCTTGAAATCGCTGGATGACTCCATAACTCTACACCCTGTTAGTATGCCAACAGAACTGTGCACACTTTTGCTTCAGCTGGAAAAATCATACTTGTCAATGGGGATGCACTTTAACAGATTGGATTGCAGGAGAAGACGGGAGAAAGCTGATGATTCTGTAGAGGAGAGAACACACTCTGCCAGGTTTGACGTTTGTATTGTGGTTAGAGCACAAGACTGAGAGACAGGACACCTGAATTCTATTCCTGACTGTTGACTCAATAGGTGACCTTGGGAAAGCCAATGTGTCCATGCCTCAGTTTCCTCATATGAGAATGAGGATAATATTTACTCATACCTTACAGTGCACTAATGTAATTCTAAAGCAATTTGAGATCCTGAGATGAAACACAAGAGAAACGCAAAATGATTAACAACTTGGTGTTCACAACAAATTTTTCCCCATGAAATGTAGGGAGATGGTTTAGAAAAAAACATACTTGGCATTCCTGCAGTGCCGGACCTGAAATTAAGTCATTCAGCGTTGTGTAGCTTGCTGCTTCATGTTCTTGAAGGAGAAGAGAGCAGCATTTAAAAAGACATTAACAGCAATGGTGACCATAAAATCATATGCTTTTATTTAACATAAAATGAAACATTAAGATAAAATACACATTTATCCATGTGCTGAAGAACTATTGTATTTTACATTCATTTATGAAGCAGGTAGTTTTACAAGACAAAAATAAGGAGTGAGGGGAAGAGGAACTTAATCTGCAATAAGACATAAGCCACAAGGCAGGCTTTCGCTTTTCAAAGTGCTACTTCCTATGGACACACATATCTCAAAGTGACAAGATACAAATATACTGTTTTTAGCACTCCTCAGATCCTTCTTAATGCTGGTGAGAAGCTAAGGTGGAATCTTATACAGCAGACCCCGAAGCAGACTTTTAAAATTATTTTTGTTTTTCATTTGGGGGAGAGAATCAGTTTACTAGAATGACCTCTGCCAATCTGGAAAGCTGCAATATTATTGGCCACACATCTCTCCGCTTTGATTGCTGGTTTAATGGAACTGACCCATTAAGTTTCTTTAAATGCCTGGAAATTGGGTCATTTCCTTATTAAGGAGGCGAGTGAATTACAATAATCTTATTGTTCAGTACAAACTTATCACTGGATAACAACAGAAAATGACCATTTCTTATTTAAGTTAGATTGCTTGCCTCTGCTAGTTTGCAAAGGGACTATTTTAGAATCCAATTGCCAACTGGATGCATCAACTATCAGGTCACTTTCCCCAGTGTTGGGACTGGGGTTCAGCTGTGACATCTTATTATAAAAGACCAAACCCAGGAATATTAAACTCTTGGCACAGCTCTTTGAATAGAAACACGATTCAGCCTCTGAGAAGTGCAACTGAAAGAAAACCCACAGGGGAAAAGCTGGCTTCTAAGTTTTAAATGGAGCAGGAAGGGATGGGAGCTGCAGCAGTACCAGCAGGACTAGGAATGTTTAGACAAAAAGTGCAGCAGATCAAAACAACACATACTGTATATTTTTTTCTAACCCATATATTTTAAATATTAAAACAAATATAAAAGCTGTAACTCTACATCAGGCTTGTGGTAACTCAAACTTTGTTCTCAAAATTAATGTCACCAGAATCCTGAGATGGACTTATAGCCTTTTTAGGTACATTTATGTAAAATATAGTTGTATATATACACACACACATACACTCTAGTTATATATACATATACACACCCAAACAGTGTAACCTTCTGATAGTGCAACTGTTCAGAGTGAAAACCCCTTTGAATGTGCAGATTGCAATTCAGAGAAAGAAGGATAAAATGCCTTTACTAAAAAATGATCTCACTACGTGTATGTAAATAGAGGCCTGGCATATTTTGGGGTGTTTGGAAAATAATCATAACAACAACAAAACTGTCTGAGTTTTCTTTAAAGTCAATTTCCCTTCCCACGAACCCCGATCAGAGTTATTGTAAACACAATTCTTGTTTATCTGAGAGATTCCTGCAGGGAGGTTTGGGCTATGGGAAACACAGTGGCTCCAATTTGGGGATACACCTGAGCTGAGTGCAGCACCACCCAAAAGGTGAAGGGGCAAATGTGTCTGTGTTTCACCTTTATGCATCAGATTCCTAAGCCTTCTGTCAGCCCAGAATAGCCAGAGTGCAGTAAGTTCTAGCCATGCCTCCTCCCTTACTCAGTATTACCCCACACCAGGGACTGACAGAGAGTCAGTTCTGTCTCTCTCATGCCACCAAGAGGAGAGAGATTTGCTAGCTTACAGCCCCTGTATGTGTGTAGAGTTGGTGTCCAGGGGACAGAGGAAGGCCCAGAATTGGAGCCACTGATCAAAAGGGCTGCAACTTAAATGTATTGTGTTCCTGAATGATTGGGCTAATATAACCCTGAACATTGTCATAAGAGCCTTGCTGTTTCTGTAACAAACCAGACAGATCTGTGATGGTAATTACTGGGGGTGGAGAAATGGACGTGATATTACAGTACAAATCAGCTGTGACACATGCACTATGGACTTTAGCCTAATCCTGTAAGGTGCACTGCAACCTCAGCTGCTACTAATTTCAATGGTAATTGAAGATGCTGAGGACTTCACAGGTTTGGGTCCTTTATTAGGTAAACTGCACTGGATGTGCTGTATATAATGCACATGAATCACAGCTGATTGTTACCGTAGTCTGCAGCCACCTATCATTTCCCTTCTAACTAGAATTTTGTCTTTTTTATATTCATATAATTTGTGATCTTGTACCTCTGGGAATCCTGATATCCAAGTTACAGCATCTTGTAACCAGAATTCCTATGAGGAATGTTGCCAGCAGTCTCAGCAGATTTACTAGTGCTTCCCCTTAGGGAGTTTTCATGGGGTCCTGCCCAAGTATAGTAGAAGAGAACCCATTCCATCTTCCAGTAGTGACTGAGGGCACACATCACCCTCTACAGTGATACTGGACCCAAGAGCCTACAAAAGAAAACTCATTAGTGTGTGTTGCCTTGAAATCCCAAATATACTGAGGCTCTTGGCATGTTGTATTCATTCCCCATCTGTACTATCAGAGGATCACACAAGAATTAAACTATTAGCTACAATTATTAAAATTCTAATGGTTGCTTTTGATTTTAGTTGAGTAGCTTTGTACCTGTATGTCTCTTTGGCAGTGCTTGTATAAAGCTCCACCTCAACTCCTTGTCTTCTCACCATTGATTGTTCTGGGTGTTTATGAGGCAAAATAGAATAGAGCACGAACGGACACACAAACAGGACATAGAACTGAAAAAAATGTCTGTACTGTATTTCTAAAACCGCTAAACTATTCCAATTCATTCTTTGCTGAGCTTCAAGCTTTTTTGCTACCCTACAATCTGCTGCAGCAGCAACTGCTGCAATGGTAAGAGGCAGTGCTCATCTCTCTCTTTTTACATTAATACATAGGTAGGAACTCCAACCAGCTCAAATATTTTTAATACAATTAAACGTAAAATAAAAGCATATATGAAGTACATACAGTATATTTATATACATTTTTTCAAATACTTAAAATTCTTATGTAAAATATGATTCTTCTATATTATCTGTGAAAAAATACGACTTTTAAAATGGTGTCACCTTGATTTTTCTATACATACCCTCTATTCCAATTTAAGTCCCTTTTAAAAAGGCAAAAGACAGACGAAAGTTTATCAACTTCTAAATCATGTTTACAAGCCTTGTGGTCAAACAAAATGAAAGAGCATCTGGTAAACACTATTGGATTTTTGTTTTAAGAATCCCCACTTTTATTGCATTAATGGAAAACCCAAGTGCTTTCAGTTCCCCTGCCAGGGAAATCGTCTCGGCCCTGCTGCGAAACTGCACACACACACAATACCCTGTATATCTAGTTCACAAATCTTCCTTTGTCATTTTTTACACAAATATTAAAATATATATTACTTAAAATATATTACTGTAAGCTCTTAAAATTGATCTTCTTTTGTATCAAATGTATAGCATTAAAAAAAAAACAACAAAGAAAACTCATGGTCATCCTAGCAAGAGTTTGAGCCATTCTCCCCTCGGTGGCAACAGGACTTGAAGTTTCTAAAAGACTCTCTCTCACTCATGCTGGTTTCATGCACTCTGGATTAACTGAGGATAGTTTCCAGAGCTGTGAGATACCATAGGCAGTAACTTCCTAACAATGGGCTCCTCCCCTCCTGTGATAAAGCCATACTAGCTGCAACAGTTAGCAACATCCAAATGGGAGGATGCCACCCCTTGTCCTCCCACCTCCACTGTAAGTCACATTTTCAGAAGTGATCTTCAATTCTGAGTGCTCCACCTAACACACTTAGTCCTGACTTTCAGAGGTGCTGAAAGCTGGAATTGTGGACACTCAGCAGAATCCAGTCCCCAGGATTGAGGCATCCTAAAATTGGTGGCTACTTTTGAAAAATTACTCTAAATGAAATGCGGAAAGCCTTCCTCATTGGACTAAAAGCAGACACAGCCCAGTTCCCATTATTGTGTCCAGCACTGCAGCCTTTACTCACATGTATATTCTCGTATTCCACAGGACCACTTATGTGACTGAGAAAGAATTGGGCCCATAATCATCTTAACAGCCTCTAGAACAATTTAAATTGACAGAATTTAAGCAGTAATGACCAGCTGCGAGGACATCTGGAAGTTACTCACCTGTCCAATAATTAACTTCCAGGAAATGGCTTCCTTAACATTTTTACTCTTGCAAACCTAAGTACAACTCTGCTGATAGGATCCATCATTTTCCTCACATTTAAAGAGACATTGTCAACCTAAAAACAAGTTTCCTTCCCTGTTACTAATGCTATCTCAGAAACTTGAAAATCATTTCTAAAATTCCATTTACTTCTCCATTCATGGAATGTGTATATAAAAATATTCTTTGCACTGAACTGTGAAACTAGACTGATCAGTTTCACTTTCTGGTTCTCATGCTGTAGAGTCTGGATTGCAATCCAATCAGGGGAACATTTAAATCTAAATAACCTTTTATTGTTATAATGTTTTATGTCACAAACATTGCTTTGACATTAGGTATTTTGAGTATTCTATTTTTACATTGGCATTTATTATAAAGTGCTATCACTGTCATATCTGGATGCTAAAGCCAAAAATGTTATGTCTAAACTACTTCGCAATGCCCCTTGACTAACAGTAGCCAATAGGAAAGGTTTATTATTTTGCTGGAAGAAACATTTTAGGACAGACAATTAGAAAAAACTGGGGCTGAAGGGAAAAGTGTCAGTACTAACAAACGGAATACTCCTACTCTGGCTTCAGGTTTTCCTATCTGAAACAACTGTTATTCAGTACCCAGCATTGTGAAATGTGCAAAGCTTTCATAGTTTTGGGCAGACCTATTCGTTCAGTAATCCAAACCCCATCCTTTCTAATGGTTACCTAGCCATGTAACGCCCGCTGGTAAACCTAGGGATACTGTTCTATCAAGTTCCAGATAAAGAGCTTGTTTAATTGTGGTAAGATCAAAACCTTCCAGCCAAGAGGATTCATCGTATTGGGAAGGGGTAGCAACTGTAAAACTACTGACCCAACCAAATATAGCTAAGGCACTAAACTGAGCTGTAAACCTCTAGATCACCAGCTAATAAGGTTATAGTGACCACTAAAAAAGACTGTGGAGTCCTACTGACATCTTAGTGGTCATTACAAATCCCTAGATCTAGTTCCCTTCTTGCTGGGATAATGACTCTGTAAAGTAATTCAGTTCCTGCAGTAGTATTTCATGCAACAGCAGCTACTTATGACTCACAAGCAGCATCACACAGAGAAATAGGTGTACAGAACATGGGAAGCCAGACATGCAAACACCAACTGAAGTGACACCACAAATGTTAAGGGACTTGAGGGTTAGAATCAAAATTAGGGGCTCTACTTCTATTTTAAAATATACTGCTGAAAATAAAACTTCAGGTCTTTTAAAGTGAAAGTTGCAACAGGCATAAAATCCCAACCAATACAAACTGGCCCACAGGCCACTTTGTGCTGTTCCCGCCATGTCTTCTACTCCCTTCTCAGGTCCGGCTCCAGGGGTTTTGCCGCCCCAAGCAGCCAAAAAAAAGCCGCGATCGCGATCTGCGGCAATTCAGCAGGAGGTCCTTCGCTCCGAGCGAGAGTGAGGGACCCTCCGCCGAATTGCCGCCGAATAGCTGGACATGCCGCCCCTCTCCGGAGTGGCCACCCCAAGCACCTGCTTGCTAAGCTGGTGCCTGGAGCCAGCCCTGTCCCTTCTTAAGAGGCTTGTCAACGTAGGAAAATTACACCTGTATAAACTAAGGTGTGGATTTAAAAACTGATATAATTATACCAATGTAACTCCTCCTGGACATCACTATTGTTGTGGTGTAAGGGCTTGTCTACCTGACCCCGTTTGGAATGCATAGACCATGTGGGTGAGAACGAAAAGGTACCTAGTTTGTGTTTTAAACAGGGCTAAGTCAACAAGAACTAGGTACTCTTTAGTTCATGCCTACAGCATCCACACAGGGGAGTTACAGCATATCATGCTAATGTGCACTGCAATTCAGGCCCCATAATTGAAACTGTGGGACTGCATACACCCAGCAAAGAAGTGCCTGTTTTGGTTTAGTTTATGTCAGTTGGGAAGGAGGAGTTATACCAGTATATATATATACACACACACACACACCCCATTATACCTATGACCAATGGGGAGACCAAAAACTCGGTACACAGACTGGATATCAACATATCTTAGACCAACTGGTAGGACAGCCAGGCGTACAATCATGAGTTTTGGAAGAAGGCTATAAAAGCTGCTGACCCTGATTAGGGAAGTGGCAAGAAAGAAGAAGAAAAATCATTATACCGGTATAACTGGTAGAACTTTCCTGTGTAGACAAGCCCTGAGATAGCAAGGAAACAGAAATGGATACATCTCTCTCAGTGCTTCAGAGAACAGGAGTCTTGTTCATTTTAGTTGCCAGTTAGCTGTGTGCATGATACCATAATGTCCATCTGACACTGTATCCCATAATTCAGAGGATGCTGCAGAACTGCTTTTTGCACTGGGGAATAGGAAAACTGGAAGTATTGTGCTACTACCCTAATGGGCACTTGCTCTAGAATGCACTACACCCATAAAACAGAAGTACACCGCTATGACAGAATAAGTGTTTTTGCACGGCAGAAGCCAAAATGGTTCTTTTGCTTGGTTTGCTTTTTGCATGCACACCAGCATCACTAGCTATAGCATCTCGTATGTGCCAAATCTGAGGATATTTGCTTACTGGTGAAATGCTGATGACAGTGCATATTTGGCATGTCATAAAAAACAAGGTGCTATTTTTGTTGGTGTTAATTTTTCTGCCATGGAGCGATGGATTTAAAAATATTTACCTAGGTACAATCAGGGGACATACTCCCCCCCACAAATTTAGGTTGAGCAAGACTGAAGATGGGAATATCACACAGTTTATGATATTTCACTGCTGATAATCTCGGTTTGGAAGGTGGCACCCAGAGACAGGCAGGGAGGGAGATATTCTCAGTATCAAGGGGTTAGGCACTCAACTTTCTTATCAACAAATAAATTGCCAAATAAAATGCATTATGTACAGTCATCTACATTGCTTATATTTAACAGCACCCCAGATACTCTTTTCCTGTGAGGGGAAGGAGGAGTAGTACATTCAAACTGGAAAAAAAGCCCAAAGCTCTGAGAGGACTAGCTAATGGGGTATCTACTGATAACTTATTACACCTACTTTTTTAATATTGCTTCATTTTAAAAATGACTTTGGATTAAAAGTGATTTCTATGCCCTTTCATCAAAAAGATGCATGAATTTCTATCTAATCAACAGGTTTCAGAGTAGCAGCCGTGTTAGTCTGTATCAAGAAAAAAAAAACAGGAGTAGAGAGAGCAAGAGAGACTAACAAATTTTTTTCATGAGCTGCTCGTAAAGCATGCATGAAGTGAGCTTTAGCTCACGAGCTCATGCTTTTTTATCTAATCAACGTATTTGTTTCTTAAACAGAGACAACATGGAACTGGATGTGATTCTTGAGCCTGATGTTCTTTGCTGGGAAGAGGACTTTACCTATAGATAACCTAGTGCTTTGATACTGTGAAATGTGAGTTGGAGTTTGCTTAACTCACACTGTGGGAAGGAATGGGCATTTAAGTACTTTACTGGTCAGCCTGTTGTACATTCTTGTTTCCGAGATGATGGTGCTGTAATACCTGTTCAATTCTGATTGATTAATTTGGGCGACACTGTGAATATTAATGCTTTTGAGAGTGAAGGACTGATATCACTAGCTGCAACCTGGCATTAGATAGGCCAGCACTGGGTAATCTCCTCACACACAGCTTTGCCAGTAATCTCATTCATGACAGTAGCCCCCACTATGCCAGTTCTATGATCCCCCATACTTCTGCCAGTGCTCCTCATTCTTGACTTGTGACTTCTATTGCGAGAATCCTGGGTCTCTGAGTAAAAACTGGAGATCAGGCCAAAGGATTTGATGTTTTGAAACTTGAAGAAACGTCCTCAGGGGACAATGATGCAGCCAACCCAACCCTTGTGTCCCATGCCTTACACTTAGCTAGATATATGATCTTCTACATAAATTAGCTTATTGTGGAGGTCCTCATTAGCCATGGCCAGCTTCCTGGCAAACAATATGTCAGCAGGTGTCATTTAGTGCATTTAACTTGTATAATGTATTGTCATGTTTGATGGTTGGAAATTGGGGGGGAGACACCTCAGTACTAACACTGTAATGCCTAATAAAGCAAGTTTCTGACATGTAGTTCAATTCATATTAGAGATCTCTGCTTTAAATGGTCTCTTAGAATTGCTGATAGTCACTAGTTGCTTTTTATTACTTGAGTTCTTGAAGATTATGACTACTATAGTTGCCTTTCCAATCTCCCAGAAGTAGTTGAGAACCAAGGTGTTGCCGTCCCATGGACAATGTTATTGTAACTGATGAGTTGGAAAGGGAATGATATGCAACCAAAAACCCCAGCCACTATTGCACAACCCACTTTGGCTTCCAGAAACCTAGAGTCAGGGGGAAACTGATAGGCAACCATTTGAAAGGCTGTTATAACACTAATGCCGCACACTTCCCAAACATCTGAATTAACAAAAGACTGAACCAACCCTGAACTGATGCTCCAAACCTCAAAGTTCTGTGCCAGATAGTATAAAGGCTTCAATCTTCTCAATCTCCCAGTTCTTTTAATTTTTCCTGTTCTTCTCTTTTGCCATGGAAAGACCAAGGGGCTAAAGTTTGGCTGGAAGTTCTCTCATCAATACAGAGCAGAGCTTAGACTAACCTGGGATAGAGACTGATAGGAGGTGTGGTTAATGAATCTGCAGGACAAGTCAAACATTGTCTCCTAAAAGATTGAAAAAATAATTTTTAAACAAAATAATGTGACATATTTACATGATTCCTTAAGTGCAAACTCTTGTCACAATTCACATAGTTGAGCTCGCTTAGACTCACTATACAACAAGGTGCTCTTTCTTCAATGAAAGAAGAACGCTACTCTGTATTCCTGATTCAGTAATGTGTCTCTTGTGCAAGGCAGTAAAACCCCTCTTTCTTCCCGCAAAGAATTTCAAAAGGAGGCACAAAACCAAGCCATCCTTCTCCTCATCCCATATGTCTCAGTTACCGTACTACAAGGCAGGAGACACAGAGCTTAGAGGGGCCGATGCAGTCATCATGGCAGAAGGCACCACAACCCTTGCACATGATCATGGCTTTCAACCTGCAGTAGCATTTAGAAGGCGAATCCTCCATGTTGTTGTCATCACCAAAGGCTTGAACTGGGATGGTCTGATTGTGGTTGCCAGGGTTCATAGCCTGGCTGGCGGGAATGGTGGTTACAGTCACAGAGAAAGACATGACGTTCCCCATGCTACTGGCCAACTGATTGCACTCGGATAGCCCAGTCATGAGAGACCCTTGGTTCACGTCTGGAGAGGTGGAGACATTTATAGTGCCACTATAACTAGGACCAATGAGCTGTGCTGCAGTGTTTCCATATAGCTTTGGAGGGTGCGAATGGGAAAGCAGTGGGGGCTGCTGCAACACAGAGTCTGAAGATGGTGCAGAAGCACTGTAAGCCTCAGGATTGCTGTGCATCATTTTTCCCCTCATAGCATGTGCCATTTGCTCCTGGGCTGCCTGAATTAAATCTCTTGCTAATGCAGTTCCATCAAACACCTGGCCTCCTGGGAACTGGTGAACACTCTCCTGGCTGTTTGCTGCTTGCTGAGATAAGACGGCCTCCTTCTTTACATTCTGTCTAACAGGCACATTGCAGTCTGAAGAAGCGTTTACACTGTGTGATACCTGTTCTCTTTCATGCTGGCCAGAGACCTGGGAAACCAGGGATTCCTCTTTTACAATGATATGTTCATGTTCATCACCAGAACTCTCATCATCTGCATCTCCTTCATCACTGCTGCTACCATTGCCAGCTATTTCTTCACATTCCCCAAATTCTATTTTTGGATCATCAGAAGGATCATTCAGACACAAGCGGGTCTCAGGATTCATGGACAGACCTCTCCTGAAACTCTCTGACCCGCGACCATAGGTGGAAATATTCAGCAGGTAATGGCCAGACATGGCAGGCTTAGATGTCCTTCTGCCCATGAAACCCAGCATGAATCTCTGACTGGTGGAGCTGTTGTCTAACTGGAAACCTGAGTGAACGAGGCTGAGCTGTGAAGGCTGCAGGACTGAGAACAGATTCTGCCTCTGAACCTGCTTGATAAGAGTCTGAAGGATCTGCTCTTGAGTGGCTTTGTCGAGTGCCTCTTGGCACTGGTATTGGTCAATACTAGTGCTCCTCGAGTCCTTTCCGGAAAAGAGAGGAAAGGTCCTTGGAACATGGGGCAACTGCCTGCTTGGGAAAAATATCTTTCCAAGTTGCTGCATGGCTAAATTTGATTGTCTCTCACCACTTTCCCCTCCAGAGCCATTCCCAGCTGTGCTTGTAACACTGGAAAATGCCGACCCTTTTGATTCATTTGGAGCTAGTGAGACAGTTTTCATTTCTACTTTGGTGAGAGGCTTAGGCATGATTAGTTCCATTGGGACATCTTTACCTTGGAGCAGCTGGGTGACCAAGGGATTGTTAGCAGGAATACTGGAGCTTGTCTTCAGGAGGGGCCCACTTGTGCTCAAGGGAGCTATATGTACTTTAAGGCTAGGGGCTACTGACAAAGTGCTACAGGATGGAGTAGAGATAGTAGATGCTACCATAACACCAGCCTGAGTTTCTGAGGTTACCGCTGCCAGCGAAGACATGAGAGGGGAAAGAGGTTTGCTCTTAGGAATACTTAAGCTGGTCCCTTCTGTGGCAGTAAGTGCTGACTTAGTCACATTTTTGTCAGCACCTGCTCTGGATACATTGACAAAGACTGCTTCATCCCTGACAGATGGCGCCCCTGAGATCTGGCTTAGACCTGCTGGAGCTGAAGGTGCTTTCTCTTGTCTGTCATTACTGAGAGTATATATGTGGCTTGAGACCACGGATGGTCTGGAAACCTGACTTACAGTCACATCTGGAGGGCTCACTTTTATTCTGTTCATTTTCTCTAATGCTGGTGGAGCTGGTGATGATGAATCTTTGCCTTTGTTGCTGGTTGCAGTTCTGGATTGTACTGTGGGCGTTTGCTGTAGTTGTGCTCTAGAGACACTGAGAGGTGCTGCCTGCTTTGTGGCCTGGGTCTCCGCTTGGGAATGGGTCCCTGGACAATGGGGAAAAGGCCTTCTCGTACTTCCCCCGCTTCCAGTTCCTGCCAGTTCCAGTGCACTGCCTTTAATTCCAGTTTCATTGGTTCCATTTGTTGCTGTACTACTCTTCTCCTCTCTTCCTCCCCCTCCTGGGCCACCACCACCTCCTGGACCAGGCCCTGGGATGGCTCCCCCATTGGAGGCAGCAGCGGCGGCGGCTGCTGCTGCAGCAGCTGCCCTCTGGGCCTTGGCCAGCTGGGCTTTTGCTTTGATGTCTGCCAAAGTCCTGGCCCCTGTTCTTCCAGGACTGGTGACAGAGGTTGGAAAGTAAGCCCTGGGAGAGACCTGGCTAGCAAGAAATGGCATTGGGGAGATTCTGGAGACAGGAATCTGGAAAAAAGTAGAAAAGAGACACCATTGAGCAGAAGGGAATTTTCTACTCACAAATTTTAAATCTGTAGCATTCAGAAATTTATACATTAAGACAAATCCTTAGTAGTCTTCAGTTAAATTAAATGGGGAAAACAGCTGGAAAAGATTTTTTAATAACAAACTATCTAATTTAATCCTGTGAAGGCAGTTGAGAAATCCAGGGTACAACAGGCATGAGAGAGAATTCAATGCCCATGTAGCTTCGTCTTGGAAGGGGCAAAATTATGGGAATAAGTAATTCTGGATACACTTTTCTGATCACCATTTAGGTCGGAGACGTGAATTATTGATTGTGTCTACAAATCAGGCAGTGAGACATTAAAGAGCCTAAACTGTGGGTGCAAGTAACTGTGGGAACAATTTTACATCAGTAATTATTTGTACCCATGCTTTTGCATCCACAAAAATGGGGGCTATTTTTGAAACTATTACCATATGATGTAGACATTTGAAGTTCTCTCATTGTGTATAACACACTGCCAGTGAAGGAGCTGCAGCTATCTGTATACACACAGCCCTGTTGGCAGAGACAGTGTCACATGACCTAAAAAAGTATGTCCATTATTTGCCAAATGGTCAGTAGTAGTAAAGGTATTTGATAAATGGAACACGTTTAGGAACCTTCCCTTCACAGCCTCTTTTATTTTTCCCTTACACCAGTGGCTGATCTACATCTAGATTGCAGCAGGAATCTAAGCTCTTGCTAAGCCTCAGCAGGTGGTGGGCTCTTAGAGCTGAGAGGCCACCCAAAAAAGTCTTTCCCATTTTCTGCTCGGATTGAGAGAGAGACAGCACATTGCATGCCGTCAGTCACACCAAGCCCCAAAGGAGTGATACATAGTCTTGAGGTCCTGGTGCTCTGTTTGGGGAGCTGGTTTTTGTTTGACATAATGTGGGAAGCTGCCAATATCCCTCAATCCTCATCCACTATTCAAGTCTTGGGGATGTTCACACATCTATAGTGCACTGCACACTCCTCCCTGCTATTTGTCTTGGGTACTACTTGACAGCTTTCCCAGTGCTGCTCCATATTGATCTATAGTGTCTCCTATTACTCCAGTCCTGGGCTTTTACAACTGTGCCACTGTACTGACCTGAAATGCCCTTTGACAAGTGTGCATGTGTCAGAGAGCCTTATTTAACCCGGTCAGCAGGCCAGCATACTCCCGTGGCCAAATAGCAGGGCTTTGGGATTCCTGTATCAAATACTTTCATTACTATAACATGCTCGAAGCGGGATTTACATGGACAGTTGAAATCAAAACAGAGGTAAAACATTTTTGTAAGAGTTACCAGTGGAAGTGGCCTGTATAACCCCATGATGGACTTGTCTCCAGTTTCCTTTACCTTGAGTGGGGGAACCTTTCGCCCCTGTGCCCCCTCCCCAGCCGCAGGAAAGGACTGCGGTTGGGTCCGAAATGACTGCTGGTACTGGCAGTTGTCCATGACTCGTGGCTTTTTTTCAGGACTGATTGGTGCTTCCTCCTGACTCTCTGACTTCCTCTTGAGGCCCTCAGCACTAACATCCATTTGTTCAGTTGCAGGGAGTTCCTTTTTAGGTGTCTCCTGTGGAGTCACTTGACTCGCCATGCTCGCCACTGCTTCGCCTGCTTTGGGGCTCTTTGGTTTGTTTGGGGCCAAGGCTGAGGTGCTTGTGTTCTCCTTTACTGACAGATCCTTGGATGGAGTGTGCTGTCTTTCTTCGTCTGCCTTCTGACCAGAGGCAGCTTGTGGCTTCTCTTGCATGGATTCCTCAGTACCCTTCAGAGGCCTAGAGAGAGTTTGATCATTAAGTTTCAGTGCATTGTTATCTGAGGAATTTACTGATGCCGCAGGTTTGCCTGATTGGGGATGCACATCTTCTCTTCTTTCCTCTCCTCCTTTTTTCACTGCTGGTGGTGGTACCTGCACTGCTTGTGCTTTAGACTCTGACAGAGGAGTTCTCTCTTCTTTACTGGGTGGTGCCTTTGAGACTAGCATGCATTTCATCTGTTCAGCTGGTGGATTCCTGGCCTGTGTGTCAGGAGTGCTGGTGTATGTTGTCAGTCTCTTGGATTCTTCAGGACTCATTCCAGAACTAACAAGAAAAAAGAAAAATTATGTATTGTAAAACATAGATCTGAAAAAAACATTATTTTGCCATGAAAATGCGGGCAGAGGGTTCTGTATCCATACTAGAATCTAAAGAAACACTTCACACATATCATTTCCCCTGATTTTAAGCCCACCATTTTTGATGCTCTTCATTGTAGCTACCACTCTTCCAACCCACACAGGTCCTGCAGCAGTGCTCTTTAAAAAGCAACCAAAAGGGAGGGGCCCCGTTACATGGCACAGGGCTTTCCTTCTACACAGATGCTAATTATCCCAGGTCACAAACTGAAAAGGATTTGACCAATGGCTAAACTGTTCAACATTCAAGAAGTTACTATGGCTGGCTATAAAAGTTCCCTTTAAGCAGCCATCCCTGGATATAGCAGTAGGAGACTCCAACAAACCCAGAGGGCTTCCATCTGGCTCCCCTAAACCTTAACATCACAACCTGGAGTTTACAAAGGGGATCTGAAAATGGATACAACCCCCCAAGAGAGTGAACCATTTTTTTCAGCATTTTGTGTAGTACTGAAGCACCCTCAGTCTAAAAAAGTTAAGGAATAAACATCCTCCAGGAGAGCATTTCTGTTTGCAGATGAATAAAGATCTCCACACCTAATATTTTTCTCAACCCTGCACCCTCAGGAAGCTGGGAGCCTCTCACTAGACTGCCCCTAATCCCTCACCAGCCTGGGTAACAAATGAACAAGCTGGAAATCGGAATCTGAATTCCCAGAAAAGCAGCTGATGCAGCATTCACCCCCAGCACACTATCTTGTAATAGCTACTGATACAAACTTGGTCTGTGGCATGAATAAAAAGCCAGATGTCTACTGAAGCCAGAGAGCACCATGGGATTGATTCCTACCAGCCCAATGATAACGAACGTGATTTTAAACACATGTTAAACTAACATGATTCTCACATGTTAGTTTCATAACCATTGTCTTTTTCAAGAAGAAACTCTTGGCAGACAGAGATGTCATGTGGTACAACAGTATCCACTTCTGAGAAGTGCAGAAACCAGATCTGCAGCTCCCTCCAATCCTGCCCTTGTACAAGGAAACTCCATTAGTGTGTTGTCCCTAGTGTAGGGGCATCATTTACTACAGGCCAAGAGGGGCAGTTGCCCTCCCCAGACCTTGGTCTGCTCCCCTCCCCCTGACTTTTCATAGGTCTATATTCTCCATGATGTCTTCCACTTTTGGTTCACCTCATTCTTTTCAGGATATACTATAATCACATATAATGTTCTTTATGCTGACAACTTCCCCTCCCACCACTCATTCTTCCCCACACAAGAATTTTTCTGAAATAATGCCCTTGCTGCAAGAACCTGCAGACACTGCAGGAAAGGACACTTGACTTTTTAGTGAAGTCTACTGTTGTCAAGTGTATTTTAAACAAGGGCTTAACCTTTGGGGCAGTTTAACAAACTAAGACCTCATCTCTATCGGCCAGCGCCTGCTGCCCCACATTCATCTGTGTCACTAACCCACCAGAGCTTGGATATTCATGATCATGAGAATAAGGTTTGGAGCAGCCCAAGCTCCCTGAGGGTTAAAGCAGCACAGATGAATGGGCAGAAGGCGAGGTGATGTCCCAGAGCTGAGCACAGCTCCTCATCATTGAAGTTCTGTAGAGAGACGAACACTTTATTAATTATTTTTACAATATCAATCCTACCTCTGTTCTTTTCGCTTTCTTATAGCATACAGCTACTGATCGAGGAACCTGAAATGTCCTGCAAACCCTCATCCCACAGTGGGGAGGCAGGGCTGCTTGTAGCTAGGAATAAGGCAGACAGAACAATCTGTGAAATCCACACCATACTTATTCTGAGAGTTCAGCTCAACAGTGTGTGAATCAAGACACAAAGGGAATTCACAAGGTTCTGCACAGCTGCGGAACATGTGAAGGTCAAAAATCACAATCAAAGACAAAGTAAATGTGAATAATTTAGTTGGCTGGAATATGCCATGAGAACCTTAAGAGATGGACCTTCCAAAACTGTGAGGTGGGGAAGAGAGGTGTGAGCCTAGACTACATCCACCACTACAGCAGGCAAGGAACACTAAAGCTAGACTGGATAAAGCACTGGAAACGTGCTTTAGGGAATAATCCAGCACAGACCAGGAATTAACTAGATGACCTAATAGGTCTTTTCTGTGATTCCATTACAGCCAGATGGAGTTAATCCTCAATCAATTTAGAAGTCCAGTGAAAAAGAGGGTCCTATGAAAGAAAATGAGCTCTGAATTCTGGTAACTGGTGCCTCAGGACATGCCATGAAAGAAAAGACAATCCCGTTTCTTACCTTTGACCATAGTAACTCTCAAAGAATCGTTCCTTCCATAGCTCCACCTTCTTCTCCTTTTCAATCTCCTGCCGTATTCTCAGTTGCATTTCTGGGGTGAACTCACCTGCAATACACAGAGGGATATCAGCAAGAAGGTCAATCAACAAGAAGAATTAGGCCAACTGCAATCATGAGAGACAGCCAGACTTCAAGATCCCTGTCATTTTTTAGATAAACCAGTGCATTGGGAACTACTTCAGCAAGGTTTCTTTTACAGACTATGTATTATTACAGATGTAACACAATGGCCTTGACTTGCAACTATTAGTTTACTCGTACTGTCTTTCAAGAGGGGATGTAAAACCAAGGTCTTGTGGTCATTTAAGAATCCTATGGCAGTATTTGCAGTTAATAGGGATTAAGCCTCAATGTCCTAACAAATTCCAGCTTGGGTACTTGCATTCTGCCTCTTTAAATTCCCCTTTCAATTTCAGCTATGAATAAGATTATTCTTTATTTCCTGTTCTACACTATTGGGTAGCGTTGCTGGGTGCCATTAAACCACTTCTGTAGTCCAGAGGTGGCTGCAATCCATGCCTAGTGAAATGGTCAATAATGTTATTTAAATTTTCCAACTGTGCCTGTCATAAAAGTTAAAAACAAGCTATCAAACCATGTCAACTAAACCTAAAAACCTTCCCACACCAGAATATACCCCTCTCTATTAGTCCCCCACTGCCAATCAAATCTTCCTCCCCGCCCCCAAGAAAGGCTGGGAAAACAGCTGAGATTTGCAGTGTTGTATGAAGCCAGGCTCTGGCAGCTCATGGGAAGGGAAGGAAGTTTCTAAGCCAAGAACTCATAGATGCCAGACCACTTCCATTTAAGCCACAAAGCTGTTAACTAAGGATCCACAGAGGACCCTACCTGCCATACAGACGCTGTAGTCTGTGTGGATCTCACTGTAGGTGCACATATGCCTCATGTGTGAGACAGGAAACTTTTCAAAGCCGCATGTGCACCCTGTGCCTCCTCATGCTCCTGTACAAGAGCATTAAAGGCAGAGCAACTGCAAGACTTCCTCAGGCCCCGTGCAATTCAAAGCCTGGGATTTCGGAGTACTCCAAAAAGCAGGGAAGAAGGGTGGGTCATGGGATCCACCCCGACTACAGCATCTCCCAGTATCACAGTTACTGTAGAGCAGCGGTTCTCAAACTGTGGGTCAGGACTCCAAAGTGGGTGGCTTAGGCTTGCTGAAGCCCGGGGCCAGAGCTGAAGCCTGAGCCCCACTTCCTGGGGCTGAAGCTGAAGCTCGAGCCCCACCGCCTGGGGCCAAAGCCAAAGCCTGAGGCTCAGGTTACAGGCCCCCTGCCTGGGGCTGAAGCCCTTGGGCTCTGTGGTTGGCCCCCTCGCCCAGGGCAGTGGGGCTCGGGCTTTGGCCCCCTCACCTGGCATGCTGGGGCTTGGGAAGGCTCAGGAGTTGGTCCCCCTTCCTGGGGTCGTGTCGTATTTTTTGTTGTCAGAAGGGGGTTGCGGTGCAGTGAAGTTTGAGAGCCCCTGCTGTAGAGTGAGTGTGTATCAGCATGGACCCCATTGTAGGGGACTGGCAAGTAGGATTCTCCGGGATGGTGGGAATGAGAACTAGCAGCAGCATCAGTCAAACAGACTGGAATATTGCTCTGCCAAACTTGGCATCTGACCTAGCAGCTAAATCCTCAGATTGGCTGTTCTCTAAACCAATCAGATGAAGCTATATGATGGTGGTACACAAAGCATGTTTCTGCCACACTGTCATCCAGACAATGATGAATTGACATTCATAATGTTAGTACATCTTTGAAATGACGCAGTTGAGATAGAAAGGTGCCTCACTTGCTTTGCTAAACAACATCTCTGTATGCCCTTAGAAGCAGTGGTCAGCATGCAGCCCAGGGGACAAATGAAGCTCACATGGCTCTGCAACGTGGCACATGGCTGCCCTTTTCTTCTGTATAAAAGTGTGGCTCACAGAAACTGCCAGTTCCAACTACAGTGTGGCTTGGATGAAGATGGATGTTTCACTCTGCTTACCTATAGCCTCTGCAGGTTTGCACCTGTGTATACATGAAATGTATATGCAGGTTCCATAAGTGAGCCATGTTTGCTCACCCCAGTTTAGTCCCTCTTTCCTAATGAGAACAGTGCATCTCCACTACCATCCCAGCACATTACTTTTCAAGTATCTCTGCCTCATCTCACTCATGTGCTGCAAGTGACATTTTTTCAAAGGACAAGTCTCCAACAAAACCTACTCTCTGCTCTTCAGTCTGGATAACCACTAGCTGGCACTTTGTCCTCACTGACCATTTTGAGTGCAGCTGTTTTCACCTGTTAAATCACTATAGGACTGGAATTTCTCCCTGAAATCTCCATTATGCGTTCACTAAACACCTTTTATTTAACATTTATAGAGAGTCTTTGATGATATTAATTAAAGAAACAGAAGAAAATATTCAGATGACTGGAAAATGGGTGAATAACATTCACTATGTAGATGACAAAGTGCTGTTGGCTGATTCAGAAGAATGTCTGATCAAGTTGGTGGAGATTATGTATGAATATGGCAGAGTTTGGTCTAGAACTGAATGTGGATAAGACATGGTGATATGCAAGAATCCTGGGAAAACATGCAAGATTCCAATGAATGACACAACTGTACAGCAAGTGAGATTAGTGCTTTAGGATGCATCATTATAGAAGATGGAAGATCAGAAACTGAAGTCAGCACCAAAACAGCAAGCATGAGAGACATTCTGGGAGAATAAACATCTGATGAGCAGAGACATAAATCTGAAGATTAAAGTCCAGCTCCTAAAAACTTACATTTGGCCTGTGTTAAATCACTGCTGTGAAACACAGACATGCAAACAATTGATAATAAAGAAATTACAGTTCTTTGAATTATGGTATTATAGAAGAATTCTACAAATATCATGGATAAGCTGTGTAACCAACAAAAAAGATATTGGAAATGATTGGAACTCAGCAAACACTAGTCAGAGATCTTATGAAAAGAAAGGTTTGATTTGCAGAGCACATTTTAAGGGGTTCAGCAGGCAGTGCATGTTTATGGGCACTGGAAAGGAAAGTTGATGGCAGAAGAACACAAGGCAAAAAAGGAAGACCTTAGGGGCAGACTATGTGGTATCCTGGGGGGATTAGAAGAGGATCATAACAAATGGCCTATCTTGACTGCAAACCTCCAGTAATGGAGATGCACATAAGAAGAAACTCCTCAGAAGTTCACAGTTTATAGCTCCTTGCTTCCCAGTGGCAAGAGACTCACCTTCTGACAACCTCTCCTTCCAGCCTTGGGCAGCTGAAGTGAAGAACTCATTGTTGAGTGCTGAGCCACTCATCTTCATCAAACCGTCTGCCCCAACCTGAGAGAAACAATAAAGCAAGCAAATGTTAACTCATTGAATACAGACTTAAGTGCCATGTACTGCCACCTGGGGATCAGAGGAGCAGATTCTGGTCTGAAGATCACTGCTTGGACTGACAATGCTGCATGGCACTCCAAAGCTGCTCTTCTGATTGATCCAGGAGTAAAATTATTGGCCCCAGAAGGTCCTCCTTCACCTAAGTCTGGGTCCCATAGAATCCTGCTGGATTTCTCTTGCCCTTCCACCTTCACCCCGATCCTCTACCCTCCCACTGCCACGCACACATACACAATAAAAACCCTGGACAAATGAGAATCACAGGACCCTGCAGGAGACAGGGAGAAGCACAAGCTGCTGCTTTACAAGTTGCACTACCCATAAAAGAAGCATTACAACTACCTCTCAAAAGGCTTCTGCAGGTACACGCTGCCCTCCCTTCTAAATGATCACAGAGTAAACTCTGAGCTGCTGTCAAAAGCAGCAATGCTGGCAATTTCCAGGGGAAAACAAAAAGGCACACAAAGAGGAACCCAGGGTCATCAAAAGAAGCATTTTAAAAGTCAGTCGCATTGTTTACTTGTACTTTCCCGTCTGTCAGTCTCCATATATTGTTTCTGGAGGTCCTTGCAGCAAGGACCATCTTTATGTTCTGTGTTTCTAAAGTGCCTACCACAATGGGGGCCTGGCCCACTAGGCCTCCCAGGTGCTATGAAAATACGTAAAATAAATAATAATAAAAGTGTCAAATGCGCAGAATCACAGCCATGGATATTTCAGACAGACCTGTGCCCAATGCGGGATGCGACAGTAAAGCCTATGAAATAATCAGCCAAGTAGAACAGCTATGCTTCAGTGCGGTGTGCACACAGAGAAAGCGTGTACTCTTGGCCAGGAGCTGTACACTTGCCACTCTGAGGAATAACAACAGGGGTAACAGGAGAAGATCTGGGTTTCTTTCTGCTCAATGTATCATAGAATTACGAGTCTCATATATCAGAAACAAGCAAAAACCACACAGTTCCATAAATCAGAGCAGCTCACCAGGGGGTCAGTGGATGGTGGCTTTTGTTTCTTATACAAGATATAAACCTTGCTGTTAGGTTCCTGGCACTCTAAATCTGCCAAGGTGCAAACAAAAGAGAGATTTAGGGCAAAGGGAAGAAGAATTATGCAGCAAGCTTTCAACAATGCAAGATTTGTTTCTTTAAGAGAAGCATTGTTTTCACTTAATGTCAGCATTTGTGGTATAGATAATTTAGTTTAAAACAATGGCAGTGACTAACAGTGGGTTTGCGTGGGACAGACTTACACTGAGTTCTACAGTGAGGGGTAGCTGAGCAGCTGTGTTGTAACCATTTGGGAAAGCAGAGATCTTTCTCCTGCTCCAAGTACATGCTGCTCGACTGCATGGAGCAGAATCCCTCACCCTGGCCATGGCTTAGTATATGTGCAGTGTTGGTGTTGGGACATGCTTCTCTCAGCATCAGGTACCGGCAATTGCTGGAGGCCAGTTGGAGGGCTGGGTGGACCTTCGGTCATGTCTGGTAAAGCACACTTTTGGTATGTGCCTTTCTGCTCTCTACGAGCCCGTTAGATAGTATTTTGATTTTCTGCACCAACACCCACACCATCCACTGGATCTCAGCCAAACACATGGAAGACAAGTGTGTGACCACGCAGATTTGGCACATCTATGGCTTTACCTCTTCCCTCCTCCAGTTTTCTAGTTTAAACAACTTTCCTTCTCCAGTTTATAGAGCCTGCAAATTCTCCGAGGAGCAAAATAGCACTGGATTTAGTTTAGTGAGCAGTTCTAAGAAAATTACCACAGTATTAGCTGAAATCTAAAATCCATCATCGGGGTCAGACAACATTTATTCAACTAGTCAGAACTCTTTCCCAGTCAAATTCTGATTCAGCACAGTGACTTGGCATGTAGAGTGAACTAGATTGCACAAGCTAGAGCCTTGGTAAAACAAGATCACATTGCAGGAAGAAAAGGAATGCAGGGGGGAGGAATCTGTGACTTTCTAGTGGGGTTGCCAACAGGAAAATGTGCATTGTTTGCTAGGGCAAAAATTCTCAAGAGCCTAAGTGAGCCCAGGTTTTTAATCTACAAAAAATCATCCCAGCAGCCCTCCCTGCCTAATATTCTTTCCAACTGAACACTTCAAAGGTAGAATTTTTAGGTTAGTCTGCAGTTTACAGTGCAGGGTATGGCTTTCTACACAAAGAGGTCTAAAGGGTATTCCCCAATGTAGTCCCAGGGCTGCTGTGCTTTTGGAGCTGGAGAAAGAGGAAGAAAAGACCTGCTAATATGTTACTCTAGAAGTCAGAGGGATATTGATTGTAAGTACTGCTGGAGGAAGTTACAAAATAGCATTTTAGCAGAGGCACTTTCTGAGGTTATAGTGAAACTAGACAATCTTTTCAAGCTGTAACCAAAAGGGCTCACAGTTCCCATTTGAAGGAAATAAAGTTTACTAACAAAGTTGGGGCACTGTACCCTGGGCATTTTATTACACTAAACTAGTAGTCAAGATAGTCTTGATTGGAGTCTCGTGAGGCTTGGGATAGAACGTGGGAAGATGGATTGGTTGGTTCATATGAAAGGGTGATGTTACTTTCAACAGAAATTTTGGATGCGGACATAGTGTGACCTTGTTTTTGGAGAATATTTTGTAGGGAGGATTGGCCATGAGAGCCCCATCTCACTTGTCTGACAGAAGTAATAGTGACCAGAAAGGCCACTTTCATAGATGAATATAGGAGGGAACAGGTGGCTAGGGGTTCAAATGGTGGTCTGGCAAGGCATTTCAATAGCAGATTGAGGTCCTAGGCCGGAGTAGGTTGGCAAACCTCTGGGTAAATGTTGTGGAGACCCATCAGGAAGTGTTTAATAATGGAGTGCATGAAGATCGAGGTCCTGTCAATCTCATGATGGAATGCTGTGATGGCTGCGAGATGGACTGTGATCGAGCTCTTTGCTAAACCCGAGCATTTAAGTTCCAGTGGGTATTCCAACACTAATGGTGGTGGTGCTGTGGAGGCCGTCAGTTTTTTTTCTTGACACCAGGAGGAAATCTCTTCCATTCTGGAAGGCAAGTATTACGTGTGGTCACTTTCCTGCTGTTTAGTAATACGTGTTGAACTTGTTCCGAGCAGGCTAGTTCTCCATGATGGAACCATGCAGGAGCCACGCTTGAAGGTGGGGTTTCTCCAGATTTGGGTGAAGTATGTGACAAATTTGGATGGTGAGAGAGATCAGGTAAGGGCACCATGCTTGCTTGGGCCACGTCATGAGGATGACTTTCGCCTTGTCTAGTCGTATCTTGTGTATCACGTGTGATATCAGGGGAATTGGTGGGAACGCGTACATGGGTTGTACATCCCGTGTGATGAGGAAGGCGTTCCCCAGTGATCCTGGTCCCATTCGTGCTCTCGAGCCGAACATTGCGCATTTATGGTTCATTGGGGAAACGAACAAGTCAATGAGGGAAGTGCCCCACTGGCAGAATATGGATAGCAGGACTCCTTCGTTCATTTCCCACTCATGGTCTCGAGAGAAGTACCTGTTTAGTGTGTTTGCTGTTGTGTTCTGACAGCCAGGAAAATAGGAGGCCAAAATGGTTATGTTGTGGTGTTTGCACCAGTTCCACAGTTTCATGGCTTTAGTGCAGACAACCCGCCAACCTTAAGCATATTCTCACCAGCAACCACACACCGCACCATAGCAACTCTAACTCAGGAACCAATCCATGCAACAAACCTCGATGCCAACTCTGTCCACATATCTACACCAGCAACACCATCACAGGACCTAACCAGATCAGCCACACCAACACCGGTTCATTCACCTGCACGTCCACCAATGTTATATACGCCATCGTGTGCCAGCAATGCCCTTCTGCTATGTACATCGGCCAAACTGGACAGTCCCTACGGTAAAAGGATAAATGGACACAAGTCAGATATTAGGAATGGCAATATACAAAAACCTGTAGGAGAACACTTCAACCTTCCTGGCCACACAATAGCAGATTTTAAGGCAGCCATCCTACAGCAAAAAAAACTTCAAGACCAGACTTCAAAGAGAAACTGCTGAGCTTCAGTTCATCTGCAAATTTGACACCATCAGCTCAGGATTAAACAAAGACTGTGAATGGCTTGCCAACTACAAAAGCAGTTTCTCCTCCCTTGGTGTTCACACCTCAACTGCTAGAAGAGGGCCTCATCCTCCCTGATTGAACTAACCTTGTTCCTCCTCTACCTTGGTGGGTCCTGCGCTTATTGGCAGATTTGCTCACCTCACAGATTCACCCTGTGGGTCAGGAAACAGCCCAGAGACCTTCCCCTCTGGTAGAAGCCACAGTCCAAGTCAATTCCTCCTGTGTTTGATCAGGAGTTGGGAGGTTAGGGGAGAACCCGGGCCCGCCCTCTACTCCGGGTTCCAGCCCAGGGCCCTGTGGACTGCAGCTGTCTAGAGTGCCTCCTGGTACAGTTGCGCGACAGCTACAATTCCCTGGGCTACTTCCCCATGGCCTCCTCCCAACACCTTCTTTGTCCTCACCACTGGACCTTCCTCCTGATTTCTGATAATGCTTGTACTTCTCAGTCCTCCAGCAGTATGCCTACTCGCTCTCAGCTTCTTGCATGCCTCTTGCTCCTGGTCCCTCACACGCACTTCCTTTCCTCTGGCTCCCTGGCTTCCTTTGGCCTGACTGGAGTGAGCCCTTTTATAGCATCAGAGGGGCCTTAATTAGAGTCAGGTGCTTATAACTTGCCCAATTACAGGAGTTTATCCAGGATGAAATTCTCTGGGCTGAAACCAATAGGCCTTTCATCCCCTCCGCTATTGCCACAAAGAGTTGCATGGATCTGTGGAATGGTTTAGTCCTCTTGACGTAGAAGGCAAAGGCACACCGAACATCCAATGAAGTGAAGTGAAGATGCCGCTCTTCTGAATTCTTGTGAGGCTTTGGGAAGAAGACTTACATGAAAATGGCCTAGTTGCTATCGAACTGCAAAACCACCTTTGGCAGGAAGGCCAGATGGGGATGCAGTTGGACCTTGTTCTTAAAGAACACCATGTACGGGGGTTCTGACGTAAGGGCCCTGATTTCGGAGACCCTTCTGGCTGAAGTAATTGCTACCAGAAAACTGATCTTCCAGGAGAGAAACAGCAGAAGGCAAGATGCTAGTGGCTCAAAGGTAAGGCCTGAGTTTCGATAGGACCAAGTTTAAGTCGTATTGGGGAACTGGATCGTGAACTTGAGGGTAAAGTGTCTCCAATCCCTTAACAAAGCAAAGTGTCATCTCGTAAGAGAAAACTGACCTACCGCCCACTGGCAGATGGAAGGTCGAAACTGCTACTAGATGCACCCTGATAGATGCGAGGGCCAGACCTTGTTGTTTCAGATGGAGCAAATAGTCCAGAACAGACTGAATGGAAGATCGAGTCAGAGAAAAGCCTGGTTGGGATGACCATATTGAGAAACACTTCCACTTAGCAAGACAGGCAGCCCTAGTGGACACCTTCCTACTACCCAGCAAGACCTGTCCAACTTCTGCTGAACAGGCTTGCACCTCTGGGTTCAGCCATGTAACTTCCATGCAGTCAGGTGAAGGGACCCAAGCTGTGGCTGGAGTAAATGGCCATGGTCTTGCAAAATCAGGTCTGGGCAGAGTGGGAGTGTTAGCGGTAGTGGTACCAGGGTGCTACTGATAAGTCTAGCAGCGTGCCGATCCAGTGTTGGCACGGCCACGCTGGGGCTATATGAATAACTCTCACCTTGTCCCACTTGATTTTCAGAAAGACCTTGTGAACCAGAGGAACTGGATGAAATGTATAGAATAGGAGCTCTGTCCATGGAAGCAGGAAGGTGTCAGAAAGGGAGCCAGGGCTGTGCCCACACAGTGAGCAAAATGGAAGGCATTTCCTGTTCTGGCTGGTCTTAAACAGTCTACATGGGGAGATTCCCTCCTTTAGAAGATGAACCTGGTGACCTCAGGGTAAAGGTACCGCTCGTGGTGAGAGGAGAAAGATCTGCTGAGGTGATCTGCCAGGGTGTTCCGGGCTCCTGGAAGATGCGAGCCGAGGAGGTGGACAAAGTGTTTCACTCAGAAGTCCCATAGACAGATGGCCTCCTGACACAGGGCAGAGGAGTGCGCTCCTCCCTGCTTGTTGACGTAGAACGTGGCTGTGGTGTTGTCAGTCAGCAATTGTATTACCTTGCCTGTGATCTGGGGAAGGAACAGTCAGCAACCCAAGTGGACCATTCTGAGCTCCCTCATGTTTATGTGCAGGGAGTGCTCTTTCTGGGATCAAGAGGCCTGAATCCTGAGGCGACTGAGGCAGGCTCTCCAACCTAGGTCTGAAGTGTCTGACACTAGTGACACTGATGGCTGGGGGATGACAAAGGGAATGCCCACCATTACCGACCGGGGGGGAGGGGGGAGGGGTCCTTCCACCAGTCAAGCGAGGCAAGGACTGGGGCCAGAACTTTAAGCACCAATTCCAAGTGGTGTCTGTTCGGAAAGTACACTGAAGCTAACCATGTCTGCAGGGGCCTGAGGTGCTGCCTTGTGCGCTGGACCACGTAAGTGCATGCAGCCATGTGTCCCAGTAATTTGAGGCAAACATAGGCTGCTGTGATTGGGTAAGCCATGACCTTGGCTATGAAGTCCAACATAGCCTGGAATAACGCCTCTGGAAGGAAGTCTCTGGCCTGGGTTGAGTCGAGTACTGTCCTGATAAACTCTATTCTCTGAACTGGAATGAGAGTCAACTTTTGTTCGTTTACCAACTGGCCCAGTGCTCGGAAGGTGACTTGGACCAGGCTGAAGCTGTTCTTTACTTGAGCCTCGGAAGGACTCTTGATCAGCTAGTTATTGAGGTACAGGTAGACTTGAACGCCTCACCTTCTGAGGAAGGCGGCTACCACTGGCATGCATTTTGTAAAAAACTATGGGGCTGCAGGCAGGCCAAAAGGGAGATCCGCGAATGGATAATGAATCTGGCTTACAATAAACCTGAGAAATCTTCAGTGGCAGCAGGTTTAAAACAAACAAAAGGAAGTATTTCTTCACACAATGCACAGTCAACCTGGATGTTGTGAAGGCCAAGACTATAACAGGGTTCAAAAAAGAACTAGGTAGGTTCATGGAGGATAGGTCCATCAATGACTGTTAGCCAGGAGGGGCAGGGATGGTGTCCCTAGCCTCTGTTTGCCAGAAGCTGGGAATGGGCGACAGGGGATGGATCACTTGATGATTCCCTGTTCTGTTCATTCCCTCTGGGTCACCTGGCATTGGCCACTGTCGGAAAACAGGATACTGGGCTGGATGGACCTTTGGTCTGACCCAGTATGGCTGTTCTTATGTTCTTAAGACAGAAATGTGAAAGTAAGTGCCCGTCAAGTCGACAGCAGCATATCAGTCCCCTGGATCCCGGGAAATGATGGAGACCATGCAGAACTTCAGTTTCTTGAGATAACTGTCAAGCCAATGCAGGTCCAGGATGGGGCAGGATCCCTTGGCTTTTGGGATTAGGAAATATCAGAAGTAAAAAAAGCCTTCCCTCTCAAACTTTGAGATACCTGTTCCACAGCCTTCACCTGAAGGAGGGTATGCACTTTAGTGAGATGAGGCCCTGAAACATAAACTCTTGTATCAAAGGCCCAGTCTGAAGCCTGAACCAAAGTACTTCCAGGCATTGCTAAGCAAAAACTGGGCTGTGAGCTAGAGGCAGGTCCCACTCACAGAAGTTGGCAAGAAGAGGGCTGCTAGAAGCAAGTGCATCCACATATACGAGCAAATAAGAGGAACTTGTGCCAAGATGGCACCTGGACATCCCGATACGAGGACACTCCACAGAGATAACAAGGAACAGGCAGGTGCATCTTAAAGACAGGGTCAAAAGGACAGCATGATGGATAGATCTGTTTGTTTGAAACAACATGATCAAAGGGGGAGACAACACCCTAATGAGTCAAGGGGCTGTACCTCAATACGTCAGGAGGGATGAGTAATCTGTCCCGTAACGGTATAAAAGTAGGTCCTGGAGTGCGCATCTTTGTCTGGCCTAGGAGGCGGTGGAAAGTCCTGCCACTGACTGAGCTGGTCCATTGCCAGAGGGCACATATTCGTAGTATGTCTTGTAGAGTCTATGGGAAACTATTACTGTGCTTCGTTTGACAATAAACCTGGCTCGGGTTCCTTCATATCTTACTAGAGTCTGTGGTCTTTGGGGGTTCTTGTCGGGTCTGCTGTGTCAGCTCTCTGCGCAGAGCTGGGGCAGTGCGCAGAGCTGGGGCAGCACACAGAGGGAACACGCACGCAGCCAACTTATCATCGAACAAGAGCAGAGCACCACACCGGTAGCTACTGACAACATGCACCTCCTGGGCTAGCAGTTGCTCGTGAGAAGGGTCCCTGAAGAGGGACAGAGATGGGGAGTGGGAGGGAGGGAGGGAGGAAAACTGAAGGGTAAAACTCTCCACCACTATATTTAGCCCCCAGCAATCCAATGTGATATGGGACCATGCAGAGTTGAAGTGGGAAAGTCGGTCCAAAAATAAAGGAGATGCAGAATCCGAAAAGGCACTCAGGCGCACCTTCAAAACGCCTACAGGGGCCACTGGAGTACCGATGTAACCCCGGCAGCAAAGTTGAACTGGATGGGAGCAGTTGGTGATGCTTGTAACCTCTGCCCTTTCTCTTAAACAGGTCCCTGTGTCGGTGGTGGAGCCGAGAAGCAGGCCAGCCATTGAGGCCTGAAGTGCTTCCTTGAAGTGGACGGCGCACAGAGGCCCAGGAACCTGAGGGTAGCTCTTGCATCCTTCAGGCTGTGGAGTATTGTGTCCACTTGTTCCAAAAACAACGAGGAGCCTTTGAAAGGGAGGTCCTGGATTGACCTGGAGGAGTGTAGCCAAGAGCATCGCCTCATGGACACTGCTGAGGCCATTGTCCTGGCCACCGCATCAGCTGCGTCCAGTGCTGCCTGGAGAGAGGCTCTGGCAACATATTTTCCCCTCCTTTAAGAAGGCAGAGAATTCCTGCCTTGAGTCCTCAGGCATTCAGTCGTTAAATTTGGACAAGGAGTCCCACAAGTTGTAATCGTATCTCCCCAGCAGGGCTTGTTAGTTTGAGATATGTAGCTGAAGACCAGTTGTTGAATATACTTTCCTCCCAGATTACCTTTTTTTGCATCTTTCTGTGCAGGGATAGCACATGGTTGGCCTTGTCTATCCCTCTCATCAGCTGCTGATACAACTAGGGACCCAGGAGGGAGGTCAGAGTATAGGTACCCTTTTGGCTGGCACATAATATTTCTTCTCTGCCCTCTTCAAAGTGGGGAGCAGAGAAGATGGGGTCTGCCAGAGGGCTCTGACTGGACCCATTACCACTTTGTTAATAGGTAGGACCACCTTAGATGCTGCTCTTGCAGCCAGAATATCAATGAGGCTGTGGGACAATTTCTTGAGCTCCTCAATCTCTAGTCCCAGGTTAGCTGCTATCCACTTCAGATGCTCCTGATGGGCTCTAAAATCATCCTGCAGCAGTGAGTGGCTCGTTTCCAAGACAGCCTCATCTGGGGAAAAGGAAGAAATGGCCTGCACTGGAGGGAGGCCTTTTTCCTCTTCTTCAGCCTCTATTACCTCCATGGGGCCCACATCCTGTGTATCAGTACTGAGTTTGGTATCGGAGTCGGGGTCTGGTGCCAAGCAGAGCAGAGCCGAGCCCTTTTCTCAGAAGCAACTGAGTATGACTGGTGAGAAGATGGACCCGGTTCCAGAATGGCCAATGCATAGGCCACTGCCCACCTGGCCATGTACTGGCAGAGGGACCCAAACTGAGGTCTGGCAGCATGTAGGATGGGTACCTGGTGGTGGCTCTTGAGCTAGGTGTGACTCAGATGATGAGTCCTCCCAAGGTGACCACAGGACAGTGGTACCCCTCACTTCTGCTGTTGGTGCTGAAGGTTCAGGGACCAGTAGTGGACTGGGGATGACCACATAAACGAAAGCAGGGTTGGCTTGCCCTAGAAAGTATTGAAAGTCCCGGTGCTGGGAAGGAGCTCAGAGCACCATGCTCTCTCCTGCTCATGCTCGCTGGAGCCGGCGGTTGTCACATTGGAGTTGGCGGTACCGGGAGCGATAACAAGTACCTGGCCATTGCAAAGGCCTCCAGGGTTGAAGGCACAGCAATCCCACTGGCACAGCGATGACTTCCCAGCTTTGCTGTGGGGATCCCACACCAGACTCAACATTCTGGGTGGAGTCAATGGTGCCACCACGGGACAGGAGATGAGTAGTGGTCCAACATGCGTTGTGCTCCACTTCCTTCACCTTGCTTGCCTTTCTTTGGCACCGATGAGCACCCTCAATTGGTGTGCTGCTTTTTATGCTTCCTTGGTTCTGGCAATGGAGAACAGTGTCAGGATGCATGCAGTGCCAGAGGAGTGCTTCGCACCAGGGCCATAGTGCTTGGTGCCAAATCCGAACAGCTTCTATTAGGATAGCCTTCAGTCTGATCTCTCTGTCCTTCTTTGTATGAGGCTTACGCTCCTGACAAATTTGACAGAGCTCTTTCATGTGACTTTCTTCCAGACACTTCAGACAACTGGAGTGTGGGTCGCTCATGGGCATAGACTTGCCAGAGAAGGCACAAGGTTTGAAGCCCAGGGACCGGAGCACGCGTGGCCCCAGTGGCGAAGGGAGCCCCTCAACAATAAGGGAAGGGGTTCTAACTATCTACAGTAGTGCTATTTACAATATTTACACTATAGCTATAATAAGACTAATCAACTAAGATACAGAGAAGAAAACCACTGAAAATACCTTGCCGAAGTAAGAGGAATTGTTCCAGCAACCATCACGGGCAATCAGAAGGAACTGAGAGGGTGCAGGGTCAGCAGTGCCTCTTATACTGATGCATAAGCGAACAGCACCTAGGGTGCTAGAGCTGACCTGACGGATACCACTGAGGAAAAACTCTCCAGCAACTGTGCACATGGCACGTGCACACCTAACGTGGAATGGATGTGAGCAAGCACTCAACCCTCCCCTGAACAATTCAATGAAACAAATACATTTGTGAAGGGTCGTGGTAAAGTCTCCATCACTTACAATTTTTAAATCACAATTTGATGTTTTTAAAAAAGATCTGCTCTAGGAATTACCTGCTCTGTGCTATGCGGGAGTTAGACTAGATGATCACAATGGTCCTTTCTGGCCTTGGAATCTATGAAACGTTTCAGTGTCACATCATCTGTAATTTTCACTGAAAAAAGTGTTGGCTGAAAAATTTCACCCAGCTCTAGCTGTAACCATATCATGGGTTCTCTCAATCTAGGGCTGTCCGGGTATTGAAACCACGCTGCCCTTCTCACGTGGCTAGATAGAAGGAAGGCTCCTGGAATGGGAATGGGGGTCTCAGTATGAAAAATGCTGAGAACTCATGCTCTACAGCTCTGAAATCCCTTCTTTCCTCTCCATTCTGCCACAAAACCTTTCTCCATTCCTGGGTCAAAGCTCAGCTCACTAATTCCAACTTCTTCCTCTGTGGACTCTTCATCTTATCTGCGCCCCCTTCAATTTTTACAGAACGCTGCTGCTAATGATCATGTGTTTGCTTCTCAGACGATGTCACTCCACTGTGCATCAATTCAAGTTTTTTGTTATTTGTTTATAACATACCTAGCAAGATGGGGTTCAGGCCTCTACATGCTGCCATCATAAAAAATATTAAATAATAGTACTGATCTTCACCATCAAGGTTCTGTGGAACTTTGCCCATGTTTATATCGCTGCCTTCATTTCCACCTACTCTTCCAACTGCCTATGGACCTGCTAAACCACCTTCCTTTATGCCTTCTTTGTATCCTTCTCCCACTCATCTTTATAATTTCTTAACCTGCTACTCCATATATATGGGCCTACCTCCCTCTTCTTATGCATTGAATTATCCTCTTCACTTTTTCAGATCCTTTCTTAAAACACAGAATTCTTTCATTGGCAATCCACAAAATGTATGAAATCTGCACCACATGTTCTATAGCTCTAAATTGTGCATTCTGTGTTCCAATTCAGAACAAAGACTGTGTAGTAGGGACAGCATCTTCCTCTGTGTTGACAAATAATTCATTAACACCTTCTCCCTTCTACATAAAGCATTGTGCATCTATGCAAGGTTAGAGCCCTATCCAGCCTCATGTGTCATTTCACCAAACCCAGCATATAACAGTGCTAACATGACAGCTATTGAGACATCCAGAAACCACAAGGGGACTGGGCTAAATCGCTCTAGTAAGTCACCTCTGCTAAAAGGCTATGGGGGATAAGACCGCATTGTAAAAAAAGCTGGCATTCAACACTCCCTGCCCCTAGCATGTCCACTCCACTACTGCAGAATCCACTGATCTCACTACTATTAGGAATGTAGGATTCACTATATTGGATAAAACTATACGCCCATCACCTCTGGTATCCATCAATACCCAATGCTTCCTTGAAAGCAACACTCCATGTATTTTTCCAAATAGTGTTGTATGTGGATGAAAAAATGCCATCCCAGTTTCCAGCAAGCATCATGTTCTGAAACTTGAGTTTTGATTGCCTTTATCTCAGTGAATTGGCAACTGCTGTGTTTGAAGCCAACAATCCCTGGTTTCTGTATGTTGTTACCTGGACCATACAGAATATGTGGCGTACCTGCCTGTCCACCTCGGGGAGCAGCCGCAGCAGCCGTTGCTGACAGTCTGTGGGTAAGACAGAGAACGTGTGCTTGTTGATCAGTGCCCGCAGATTTGTGTTCACTAAGATGGAGTCAGGTGTTTCCACATCAATTTCAGCACATTTCGTCCTCTTCAGCTGCCCTGTAAAGAACCACAGAGGTCTGTGTAACACATCACCTGAGGCAAGAATAAGGGCTCCCCTACCTCTGAGCTGCTCTTCACGTAGCTCTGGTTACATGAAGTTATTAATAATGCTGTTTTGATGGCTCATTTTCAAACCCTGGAAACTCCCTGGCTAAGTCAGGAGCAGAGCTGATAACATCCACCCTTCTGCCATAAGGATTAGCATTACGTGGAATCATGGGCGTTAGAGTGTGATGGGATGATTAAAAACAGAATGTGGGGATTCTTGGGGCTATGAAGGTCTCTCATCTCCCAAGAAAAATATTAACCCCTAATATTCTGCTTTGTCTGGGTTTGCCTAACTTTGCAAGGTTCCAGGCTGCCCATGGTAACGAGATAGCAGAACCTCCCCTGTGCTGGGGTAGGAGTCTCTCTCAGGAGGATTTTTTTTTTTTTTAGCAAGTGTACTTTAATCTTCTATTTTAATCCTGTGGCCAGGGGCAGCTTCTTCCTTTGGATTTCTTGCTGGTTCATTTGTATTTTGTACTCAGCAAAAGCAGAAGTGATTTAGAAAAAAAAACAGTCTCATGTACACAGTTTTCAGCAGCCAGCTCTGCTTGTGTTGAGACCACAATGCTAAACAAAGCAGTAAGAATGAAAAAATATTCTCTCTTCTTCCCTTTTCCCACATGGTAAAGGTCTTAACGGCTAGTTCTGCAGTTCTAGCACCAATCCCCATGCTACAGAAAGTCTCACATGAGCATTGTAATTTCAGAAACAGCCTGACCGGAGAGAGCATCTGTACAGTGTGTGCACTTTCCCTTGGACTTGTCTGTTACACAGTGTTGGCAACATGCCATTATGTTCTGTGAACTTCAATTAAAAATGTAACATTAATAAAAAGTCTAATGAAGACAGTCATACCATGTTCTGCCAGAGCGTGGGGATGATGATTTTAAGGTAATTGCTCCCCACAGCACAACTCCCATGGAAGCTTGTTTCATTTGGGAAAGGTGACACACACACTCAGAGGCCATTTAGAAAACTCCAGTGTAGACTTTGCAATCTGTTTGGTTTGCACTATTTTCCTGACCTGCAGATGGAGTTGGGTCTGGAATCCAGAGCAGCTTTCTCCAGCTAGCTGTGCTGCACATCTCTCACTGGCAAAGTGCTGGCAAGGAGTGTGGCCACAAACAATAAATGAACAGGGCTCTGCCTTATTCTTTTTGCCTCAGATTTTAAATTAAGTGAATCTTAGTGCTGGGATGGTGCAGTAGCTCTGTGTATGCTGGGTACTTATGCCCAGAACAGGTACAGCAACAGCAGTCTTCCCTCACATGGGCCCACCAACATATCTCAGCCCTGACCTGGAGTGCTTCAGTCTCCATGGCATCCATGTCTGTCGTGGGCATCCACGCTGAGGCAAAGAAAGGGGTCAAATAGGGCCAACTGTGATGGTGATTTGCATGACTGCACACCTGTGCACTGGGAGCAGGGCTGCACCCTCCTGTGTGGCGGGGGAGTAATGTTCGAGTGACTGACAAAGCAGCACTGATGGGTAGAGCCCTGGCGAACACAAAATTTGTATCCACCTATATGGTCCGTGGATATAAAGCAGATATTCACAGATTTGCAGGGCTCTACTGATGGGCTCTTGACATTACAGACAAAGCGTGGGTCGCCACAATGCAAGATCTTAAGGGGACATGGAGAAATCACAGAGGACCCCGAATGGGATATGGATGGAACCTTTCACCTCAAGGCCACTAATTCAGATCAAATCCAACAAAAACTGTTACCAATGGATGGACTTTTTGGCCCATGTGAAGTGAGAGGTGATGGGGCTGAGCACATGGTTTCCCCCTACTCCCCTGGCCTACAGAGACAATAGTGAGATTTCATTTAAACTCCAAGCATCTGTAAAACAAACCACAAGCAACAAAGGGGAATTGAGAAACACGTAACTTAAAAAACCTGGCAGGAAACCAAGTAACACTCTGGGGCTTGAAAGGATGAGGTTTATTTTTGTTTCTTTTTTAAGGTAACGGAAACATCTTAAGTGCTAGAAGGAAAAGGCTGCTAAATTCAAGTCCTTTTCTGCCTCTGTTGCACAGAGGATTGTGAACACAAGAGCCAGCAAAGCTTCCCGATGAGAAGAGCTGGGCATGGACGTTTGTGTGTACAGAGTTTCTGAGTTGGGTGGTGGTTTTATTTTCCCTAATTCATGCTGAAGAGCAGGAGTGGCTTCCAGGACTGGCCAGAAACTGCTCCAACCCTGGAACTAGCTGCAACTTTTACTTAATTTTATGCTCTGCTTTTTACTCTGCCATCAGAACAACAAAACCCACTTTGTGCAGAAAAATAAATATCTTACTTGCATGGAGTCTGTCAGCTCTCTGGAATGGTTTCTTCCCCAAGCCTGGCAGGGAGTTATCAGCCTTAACAGAGGGAGAGGAGCTGGAGGTGGAGTTCTGAGGGCTGCTTGACTGTCCATCTGACTGCCTTCCTTCCCAAGCTGTACAGGAAACTGAAACATTTTAACATTGGGGATCTACAAACAACGAAGTGTTACACAAAACATCTGTTTGCATGGATTTAATATGGGTACCCTAATTCACAGCAGTGCCAGGAGAAGAAGTTCTACAGGATGGACACTGAGCCCTGGTCTACACTACACATTTAAGTCGGTATAACTATGTCACTTAGGGATGTGGAAAATCCACACCCCTGAGCAACACAAATATACCAACCTAAGTCCTGGTGTAGACAGTGCTGTGTTGACGGGACAGATACCTACGCTGATGGGAGAAGCTCTGCCATCTGCACAGGTAGCGTCTTCACTAAGCACTACAGTTGCGCTGCTGCAGTGCTGTGTAACAATAGAGAAGCCCTTACATTCTTCTCCTCTCCTTGCACTGATTTTCCAGCCTTCTATAAGCAGCAGAGCCTTCTTATCTTATCAGGAGCTATCAAATCATCACAGAAGATAGAGATGGAAAACAGTCTCCCAGATCATCTAAATCTATCCCCCATCAATGCAGACAGTTTATTCTTCACGCATTTTCCAGTCCAGTGATGGGACTATGAAAACTTCTTTTCCGAGGCTGCTCTACTATCTGATGGAGCTCATTGCTAGGCAACATTTCACGATACTCAGCCTATATTTTCCCTTTCTTCATTTCAACCCATTACTCCCCATGGGCTCCCTTAGGCCACCCCCAATCATTCTTTTCCCTCCTTAGTGGTAACACCCTTCATGTACTTCAGATTATCATCATGTCCTTCCCCCTAAAGTCATTGCTTAGCCAAGTTAGTCAGATTTCACTCTTAAAATCTCCTCATAAATCAATCCCTCCCACTCCCCGATCATTTGTACTGCTCTCCGTTTTTCAACATTCCTCTTTCTACAGCAGTAACATTTCTTTCTGGTCACAGAAAAAGATTCCCGCTCCCGAAGTGCATTTTCTTTTCCCCTTCTCTTCCTCAATAAGCTGAATTAAGAACATTAGCAGGTGTTTTCCCACTGCCTTAAATGAATATGCAGTAACAGGCCTGCACTCCACATAGCCAAAGGTGCTCCCGTCCCTCGGCAATAGAAGAGGAACTCAGGAGTACACACGGTTAAGTCACAAAGTGACTGAACATTGTTATTAATCACTTAGTCACAGTAACCCCCAAATACTCCCATCAGGATCATACCCCATTGTACTGGAGGTTTTATAAAACATCCAAGGCTCTGACCCAGAAATACTGAGAGTCTAGTAAGACCAAAGGGAGAGGGAGAGAGCTACTCCTAGGTCTCAAGTGAATTGGCCTCAGTCACAACTTTACTGGATGTTTTTTGCCTCTTTTTTTCACTCACACCCTGCACAGGGCTGGTGAGTCAGAGGTCAGGAGCTGGATTCAGGGGACCTCCCGATCATAATGTAGCAGCCAAAATGAAGGGAATTCAGAGAAGAATAACAAAAATGATAAAGGGAGCTGCTGCAGGGAAATGGCTCAGTATATCTGATTGGCTAAGAAATGACCAAAGGGGACATGGTAATTGTCTGCAATTATGAGGAGGGTGTAAACCGAAAGCACGGAGAGGAATTCTGCAGGCTATGCAATGCTTTGAAGATTGAAAGTGTTACGTAATATGGGTGTGGACCACTTCGCATATTAGACCAAAATTATGCTACAACACCACAGAATTATGTGGCAAGGCCAGGCCCTCCCATCTCCCAGCCTGCTGCCAGAAGCTGGTGTAAGATGCACTCCATCCCTGAGGACACGAAAAGGGCCAGGGTGGGGCCTTAAGACCAGGGTAGAGGGGAGCTCTGAGAAGAAAGCTCAAGCCAAAGAGCCAGAGAGCCATTCAGATTTAAACTGGCTAGCAAGGAAAACTTTGTGAAAAGTTTGAAATGGCACTGGGCTCCCACCAGCTTGTGTGGAAGGTTTTATGCACCCACACCACTCTTTCCTACACTTAAACATAAAATACACAAGATTTTCCATGCAAACTAGTTGTAGCTCCCTTCTCAGGCCTTCCCTCATCTATCTAGGAGTGGCCAGAGGCACCCTCTTCCCCTGGCATTTCCTCCTGCAAGCCTCCCCTATAGTCCCTTGTATGCATGGAGCAGTACATGCAAGAAGTGCTTCAGAAACAACGAAGAAGTGGTTGACTTCCCTTCCCTTATTCCTCTCAACAGGGTCTTAACGTCAAAGCTTGCTTGGGACCCCTTGAATGCCAAGCTTGTCAATAACTTCATTATTAAACAACACACAAAGTACATCTGGCAGATATGCTTGTTCCTTGCAGCTGGATATATGCAGCCTAGCATTAATCTGAACAGATGTTACACAGGACATTCCAGCAGCAATTAAACAGCTAGCCAAGACAGCCTCAGCTGGTTTTGGGTTTGATTCTCTTGGGGTCAATTGAAAAGAGGGAACAAACAAACATGCACAGTTAAGCAGAAACAAGTCAAAAAGAGCCAAACATCAAAATTCTCCTTAATTCTACATGGCCAAGCCGAACTCCAACGTTCGGCATGGAACTCCCATGGAGTCAGATCACAGGCAGATCTGAGAGCAGAAAGTTATTCAGAGTCCACAAGTGCCCACTCTGATCTTCCTTCTGTAGTTAATGGTTCACCCTATTACACTGGCTAGCAGGCTGCACCAGATAAGTCACTTTTGCAAGGACTGGATTTAGCTTTTGATTTGGGAGCAAAAGCATCTGATGTTGCATTGACCTAATTTTTTTCTCTCCCCTTTTTGTGTATGTGAAGCTACTAGACAGACACTGTAATGACAGCTCCAGGTTTGGTGCTAACACAATGGAGTTGCTGCAGTGTAACATGTCCTGGTATTTGTGTGTGTGTATGAGGAGTTGCACTGTACTCACAGGAATGGTCATAACCATGTGTCTTGAACGTGACATGTATTGATAACTTGTGATGGGCCGCAAGATAAAGTTATAGTGAAGCTGGTCTCACAAAAGTAACTTTGTCAAAATTAAAATATATTTTTTATTTTTGCTCTTAGCTAAAACAAACAAGAAAGGAGATTAATCCCTAAAGGGGAATGTTAAGCCCTTGCGCCTTTATGAAGGACCATTTTCCATTGTTGGTAGGATTATTTATTCACCCAAGGCTGATAAAAAATGTTACACCCTCTGTATGACATTAATAAATAATGATGGTAAATAATGAATAATAATGCTTAGCACTTTGACTTCAAAGCACTGTACAAACATTAATCAATCATTAATAAATAATATAGTCATTAATGTTATGCTTGGAAATCAAGCATTTGGAACCCCATTCAAAGGTGTGCAATATTGGGCTTCCTCCCGCCCATCAACAGCTTTATATCATGTGTGCTCCTCCCTTGCATACTGACAGCATAACCGCAGCCACTGGGAGCTGTGGGCGGCTGTGCCTGCAGGCAATCGTTGTAAACGAACTGTCTCGCGGCCCGCCAGCGGATTACCATCACAGGCCGTGTGCGGCCGGTGGGCTGCCCACCACTGTTATAAATGGCATAGCTACACGGGAATAGCAATGGCAGCAGAGTCCTCTAATGGAGACACAGCATAAATCAACTGAAAGCGTTCTGCTGGCATGGGTACATCAACTCCTTGAATGGTGAGATCTACGCCAACAGGCGCACTTTCTGTCGGCTTCGTTACATTTACACCAAGGTTTCTGCCGGCGTAGCTATGTTGGCTTGGGGGTGTGATTTGCTCACACTTGCAGCTGACATAGCTATGCCACAAAAACTTTGTCATGTAGCTCAGGGAAACTAAAGTGAGATCGGAGGGACAGTAACAGCCCTATTCCTGGAGGAGGGAGGTAATAATTGCAGGCACTACGTTACCCCTGCAAACATTACCTGCAGTGATTGTATGTCTTTTCCCAGATAATTGCTAAAGATATCACACAGCTTTAGGCTATGAACAGATCTCCATGGATCTGTTCCCCCACTAGAAATATGTTTTAATTAGCATGATGTTAAGCACAAGTTTGTCTTTCTCTGCACTAAGGGCACAATCCATGTCAGGAATATCTTGTGGGGGATGGCACATTTTGGAACCAAAATGGTTTTTTTAAATAAAAAAGGTAGGAGGGGTGGAGACAGCTTTGGTATGAGAAGGACACAGCTTCTGTGGGTCACACAATCCTCAGAAGCCCCATTCCAGCAACCCTTTCAACAGCATCAAAGGAAGGTGTAACCAGATAATGTGACCCAACAGTTGGTGGAGTGGTAAATAAAAAGAGTGATCTGGATCACTTGGTAAGCTGAATTTGTTTGAACGATGTGTATTTTCATACAGCCAAATGCAATGACACACATCTCAGAACAAAATATATAGGCCCTAGTTACAGGATGGAAAGCCAGTACACTGGAAAGCGGTGACTCTAAAGGACTTAGGGGTCACAGTGGATAACCAAATGCACATGAACTCCCAGCGTGACGCTGTGGCTAAGACAGCTAATGTGATTCTTGTTGCATAAGGGGAGATACTGAGAAGCAGTAAGGATGTGGTATTACCTCCTTATTAGTGAGATATCACTGAATACTGTGTCCAGTTCTAGTGTCCACACTTCAGAAAGTGTAGTGAAATTGTGAAGGGTTCAGCAAACAGCTAAATGATTGATTCAAGTTCTGGAAAACATGCTTTATAGTGAGAGACTTAAGAAGCTACATCTGTTTAGCAGATCTAGCAGAAGATTACAAGGTGACTTGATCATAGTCTATACATGCCTACATGGGGAGAAGTTTTCTAATAGCAGAGGGCTCTTTCGTCTACAAGACAATAGCATAGTAAGATTCAATGGATGAAAGCTGAATCTAGACAAATTCAGTTTAGAAATAAGGTGCACATTTTTAACAGTGAGGGTGATTAACCATTGGAACATTTTACCAAGGGTTGTAGTATATTCTTCATTACTTGAAGTCTTTAAAGCAAAACTGGATTGTTTTCTACTCTAGCTCAACCAGAATGTACGGGCCTGATACAGGAATTATTAGGTGATGGCTGTACTGTGCAAGGCATCAGTCAAATGATCATAATGGTTCCTTCTGGCCTTAAAATCTAGTAGTTTTTCCTAACACAATGCCTTTTCCTAGTATAGACAAAGCCAAGAGGACAGAAGCTGGAACAGTTTAGAAATACAAAGAATGCTCTGGAAAACAGGGGCTTCCTCTCCCTCCCTCTTCCCTAGGAAAGGCAAGTTAGGGAGACATGATAGTAAAAGAGAGCCTGGGAATCTTGCTGCCTCGTACCAGGTTTAGCAGGTGTGGAGTCACTGGCTGCCTTCACAGTCTTCAGTAGAAGATGCTGGTTAGAAGACACAGGCATGCCTGCTCTGCATTGCTGCTGCTTCTGTTGCTGCTGCTTCAGGGCCTAGTGAGAGTGGGGAGAAGGACATGACTGATAAAAAATTCAAACCAAGCTTGTAATAACCACCCTACAGAACAGTTTCCTTTACAAGAAGTCGTACTTTGGCCCTGATAGCACTTTTCAGCCAAGAATTTTAAAGAGCTTCAGAAATACATCCCCTGCTTCCAGTGCACTGTCCATTTTAAGGAGACACGTTTTCTACCCTTCATCTGCATATAAACTGTTCAAATAACACAACAGGAAAAGATTTAAGTGGAACAGTTTCTCAGGATCTTAAATGACCATTTCTTGGAACAGAGAGTTCTAGAGAACATGAGAAATAACGGTAACAATAACTATATATAACTATAATAGAGCCACTGAATAAGAGTGACTACCAGGGCTGAAATTCTCCCCGAATATTTCCCGGGGCTCAGGGCTCCAGCCCTGTGGGGCACACAGGAGCTCAGGGCTTCAGCCCTGCGGGGAATGCCGGGGCTCCCGCAGGTTTCAAAATATTTACTACAGCTCCTCTCCGGTCAGCTCTCGCTGAATTTAAGCTCTAGTGACTACAGTACAATCTCAGCTTCCTCGGGAGGAATCTTACAAAAAACTTGTACAGTGGAATTTTTTAAAATGAGGAAGGTAGTCAAAGATTCTAAAATTGAAAGTGAAGCAAATGAAAATCCTTTGCGTCAGCATGGAGGCTATTAAACCAACTATAACCACGCCCTAGAAGGCATGCATACCCTAACCAGAAGAGGAAGCAGGAGGGCAAGACATGAAAGTTGGGTTAAATGCTAAAGTTCACAAAGTCATTCAAGCCAAAAAGCTAGCCTAAAAAATGGAAATCTAGCCCTAAAGAAGCCAACCAAGAGTAGCATGAACTGTGGCAGGTACAATGTAGGATGGAAATTAGGCATGGGATAGAAAGTAAGTCTGTCTCAAAAAGCATATATCAGATATAAAAGGGGTTCAGAGACAGACAGACAAAAAAATTAGAGGCCTGGAGAGACTTCGGTATGAGGAACAATTGAAAAGATCGGGAATGTTTAGTTCAGAGGACACACAAATAAGTGGGGATATGACAGAGGTATACAAAATAATGACTAGACTAGAGGAGGAGATTGGGACTGTTTTGTTCAGGAAACAGCAATGCAACAAATTTAAAACTAGTAAATAAAGTATTTTCTACTATGCACAAATAATCTGTGGAATTCACTGCCACAATATATAATTGAGGCCAAAAAATGAATGAGATTTTTTTAAAAAAATGACATTTATATTGATAATGCAGACACCCATAGTTACATTGGACAGGCTATAAACCTTCCTGCTTCAGGGCACAAGCAAACTCCTGATTGACGGGGGTCTGTAAGAAACTTCCTCCGTGAGCAAATTATACCATAATTGTCAACAGCAGGTTTTTCTGCATCTTCTACTGAAGATCTGGTACCAGCTACTGTCAACAAGATCCTGGACTCGAGGGAGCACCAGTTTGTTCTTGTACATTGCTGGCATGTATGTATCCGATGGGCCTATGTTATTCATAGACTGTTACAAATGAAAGGGTTCTAAAAAATCCAGTTCACTTCTTGGCTTGATGCCATTTATTTGGTGCATTTTTCTCAGCCAGGACAACGTAACCAGCAAACTCAATTTTGGTTTTGTTCTCGGTGCTGAAACGTTTGGGCTGCAAACACCTGTTAGGGGGGAGGCTGCAGGGAAAGGAGGAATGTTTGTTTATTCATTTAAAAAGAGGTTTTTAAAATTCCATGTCAACACTGAGACTGGTGTTTGCTCTTGTAAAAGCCTGGTTTTTCCACCATCTACATGTTGGGCCCTGTCAGAATTGACAGTGTCCTTTAAAGCTACTTTCAAAAACTATACCACTCCGTTTAAAAAACTATCACCACGGGAGTGAAAATGAGTTTTCCCCTCATACTGCTGCTGATCCAGGCAGCAGCAGACAGGTATTTCAGCGCAACAGTGGAAACACTCTGTAAATACCTCTAAAAATATCCAAGTGCATTTCCTAAAGGAATTAAAAAAACTGCCCCTGGAGCTGACTGGGGCATCTAGCATGCTGACTGTATTCCAAACAGTGAGTGGAAAACAGCTTGCCCCAGTTTTAAACTGTTTCCTGGAAGGATTATTTTCTTTTTATTTCCGTTTGTTTTGCCCTCCCTCTCTCTTTCCCTCTCCTGACGAGCTTACCCTTAAATGCTAGCAGTCTGGAGGCCTGGCAGCATGCTCCTGAGTGGCATGCGCCCCAGAGAGCAGATCTGAGAACACCACTGCTGCATACTATCACTTTCCTTTAGGGGCGAGGAAGTGCTGTTGGGCTTCTCCCTCCAACTCCCCACATTTAATATCTCATCTTCTCAAAGTTGCTCTCCAAGGCCCCAGAGGGAGAGAGTCCCATATTCCTAGCACTTAGTCGGCATGTGAGTGCATGTGGCTTTTATTTATTATCTAAAACATTTTATTGTTCTCTTTATTGATACAGTTAAAAACAGACAATACAAGATAAGATTGTGCAAAGAAAAAGGCACATCAAGCAGTAGTTAGCACAGAGTGTGACTACTGATGTCAGCATCAGGGCTTGTGTAAGTTGCACCTGAGGATAATGGCCCCCAGAGGCTAGTCTGGCAGACTGGCATCAGCTAGGAATTGCACCTTCCTCACCATACCCCCCCTTTCGCTGGCCACACCGCCCGTCTGAAGGAGGAGTGGGAGGAGGTGGTGATATTCATTACATTGGCCTTTCACCACCTGAGGATTCCATGTCAGTGTAATCCTTAGGTAGCCAGTTAAGCTGCCTTCATGGTGAACTGGTGGAAAGTGGATGCATCAGGGCCAAGATCTAGCCCAGTGTCCTTGCTTTTCCTTTCGGGACCTGAGGGCAGTCTCTGGGACCAGGGATGCTGGGGACACGCCCTAAGACAATTTGCACTTGCATAGCTCCATTCTTCACACAGGGAGACCCAGGAGGGCAGCATTAAGTGATTATACATCTGATTTGGATTCTTGTGTGGTATAGCACAGCAATCCATTCTCGCACCTCTCTTGTTCAGTGTATACACCAGGCTGAGAGAGCACAGAGTGAGAGGTTCAAGCTGAAGGGCTAACAATACACAATTAGTGTTCTGCTTTTATCAGACCTGCATGGTACAATTTCTGAGCCTTCCAAGAGTCATGCTGAGATCTGGACTATGATAAGAGTAGGGTAGCACCTGGTCTCTTTGTTCCTTCCAAATGTCCACATAGCCACTCCGGTCAAAAGGACTTCATTTTCCCCATTTATGTTGGACAAGGAAGTTGTGATTTTTCCAGTAAGGTGCAGAACCTCATCCTGGTTAGTCATGCCTGGATATTGGATTGCTGTAATTCTCTACCTGGGCCTATACCTGAAGGTCAATTGGAAACTTCAGGTGGTGCAACATGCAGTCATCTGCTTATTTAGCAGTACCATGTGTTGGTAGCATATTATACTGGTATTCCAGAAACTGCGGGATGCCAGTTAATTTGAGGGTGTAGGTCACAGAGTTAGCTTTGATCTGTATTGGTCTTCTGCCTTCTGCTTTCGAATTCTCAACCAGTTCCTCCCTATTTGTCAAAATCAAATCTAGAACAGCCTCTCCCCTAGTAGCTTTCTCCACCTTCTGAAATAAAAAATTGTCTCCAATACATTCCAAGAACTTATTGGATAATCTGTGCCCTGCTGTGTTATTTTCCCAACAGATGTCTGGGTAGCTAAAGTCCCCCATTACCACCATGTCCTGTGCTTTGGATGATTTTGTTAGTTGATTAAAAAATGCCTAATCCACCACTTCTTCCTGGTTAGGTGGTGTGTATAGAGCCCTACTATGACATCACCCTTGGTTTTTTTTTTGTTTTTGTTTTTTTAACCCCTTTAAGCCTTACCCTGAGACTTTCAACAAGTCTGTCTCCTATTTCCATCTCAACCTCAGTCCAACTGTATATATCTTTGACATATAAGGCAACATCTCTTCCCATTTTTTCCCTGCCGGTCCTTCCTGAGCAGGCTGCACCTTTCTATACCAATATTCCAGTCATGTGTATTATCCCACCAAGTCTCTGCGATGCCAACTATATCATCTCTGCTCAGCAGTCTTTCTTCCCAGAACACCATCCCATGGTCAAGGAAGCTGAAGCTCTCGTGGCGACACCATCCTCGCAGCCAGGCATTCACCTTCAGGATGCGTCTGTCTCTGCCTGGGCCCCTAGCCTTGACCGGAAGGATTGAAGAGAACACCACCTGCGCTCCCAACTCCTTCCCCCTTACTCCCAGACCCCTGTAGTCATGTCTGATCTGCTCAGGGTCAGACCTCGCAGTATCATTAGTGCCCACATGGATGAGCAGCATGGGGTAGTAGTCAGAGGGCCGGATGATCCTCAACAAACCCTCTGTAACATCTTGGATATCATAGAATCATAGAATACCAGGGTTAGAAGGGACCTCAGGAGATCATCTAGTCCAACCCTCTGCTCAAAGCAGGACCAATCCCCACACAGTTTTTTGCCCCAGATCCCTAAATGGCCCCCTCAAGGATTGAACTAACAATCCTGGGTTTAGTAGGCTAATGCTCAGACCACTGAGCTATCCCTCCCACCCATATGGGCTCCTGGCAGGCAGCACACCTCCTGGGATGCCATGTCAGGCTGGCAGAAGGTTGCTTTCGTTCCTCCTTAGAAGGGAATCACCAACCATCCCTACCCTACGTTTCCTCCTGGGAGTGGTGGCTGCAGCCCAGCCAGGGTAAAACTGTGCAGGCAGCTGTGGGGAGCTGCGTGGAACCTCCCCCTGGCTTGGGTGGGAAGTCTGGGGGGGGCAGGGACACGGGCCAGGGGCTGCTTGGGCCATCCCGCACTGCAGGCAAGTGAAGGTTCTGCGCGGCACCCCACAGCTCTTACCGTGGCCGGGCTGCAGCTCCAAGACCCCGTCTCTCGGCCAGAGCCAGCTCGGGGTAAGAGCTGTGTGGAGTCGGCCTGGACCCTCCACCTCCCTCTGCCCTGGGTGAGGAGCCCGAGAGGCGGGGACGTATGGGGGAAGAGGGCGAGGTCTGCCATGGTGAAGAGTGGACAAGTTGGAGGGAAAGCAGGTACCTATGGGGAGGGAGCGTGGAGGGAGAGACTGGGGTGGGGGTGTGGAAGCAGAGACCTGGACAGTGGGGGACGCAGCAAGAAGCCAAAAGGATGGGGTAGTTGTGGTGGGAAATTGGTGGTAGACACATTCAGACTAGAAATAAGGCATAGATTTTTAACAGTGAAAGTAATTAACCATTAGAACAATTTACCAAGGTCGTGGTGGATTCTCCAGCCCTGGACTTATTGTGGGCAGCTCTATGACCTGTGCTATACAGGAGGTCAGACTAGATGATCACAATGGTCCCTTCTGGCCTGAAAATCTATGATTTTGGGGGTGCTGGGGAGGCAGGGATTGCTTATAACGAAGCCTGGGTTTATCAACTCATCTTCAGCAGATATTGACTCTGGCAGGAAGGAAGGAAGGAAGGGAGAGAGAGTATGTGCGTAAAAAAGCAGCTCTGAGTGCAGGGAAAGGGGGGTGTCTGTCACCCCCATCATCCCGATCTCTGGCCTCCCATACTTCTCCCCACTCTCTACACATCCCCCCTCCCCACCACCCTGCTGCAGACAGAAAAATCTCTCTGGCACCCACTTGTGCCGCTTACAGATATCACAGGCAGCATCTTAACACAGCTCTCTCTCATGGGATGTACAGCTGGGCCTAAGAAGCAACAAGTGCACAACATGTATTCCACTTAGAGGGGCAGTGATCGTAGCCCCTCCCCAGCTACCTTGATCCTCCCTCAGTTCCTTTGTACCAAACGCCCAGAAACGAGACTCCTATGCAGACGGGAATACACGTGTGATATCAGCAATTAGCCTCCTCCCTCGTCAGCATCACATCTCGAAGAACCACAGTTCCAGTAAGTAACTGTTGAGTAAATGCAGAAGTATATTCCACTTAGGTGATTCACAAGCAGTACTCTCCCCAAGAGGTGGGGCTTGGACTCTACCTAAACAAGGACTGCAGAACCACTCTCCCAAAGCCAGCATCTGCTCTGGAAGATGTGGTTATGGCATAATGGTTTGTGAACACGTATCAACGGCCACATAGTAGCTTTGCAAATGCCCAATATGGAAATGTCACTGAGGAACGCTATGGACGTTTCTTGTGCCCTCGTAGAATAAGCTCGTACCAACGGAAAGTGTGTAGCCAAAGCTATTTCATATGCACTTTAGATGCAAGATGATATCCATTTGGATACTGTCTATGAAGAGACTGCTTGAACCTTCATGCGATCTGCATATGACAAATAAGGCGAAGCTCAAAATGGTTTAGTCCTGTCCAGATAAGAGGCCAGACATCACTTGACATCTAAGGTAGGGAGACACTGCTCCCCTGGAGAGGAATGTGACTTAAGAAAGAACACTGACAACCAACTTTAGACAAAAATTTTGGATGAGGTCATAAGGTCAACTTTGTCTTTGGAGAATTGTGTATAAGGAGGCTCTGCCATAAGAGCCTGCAACTCTCACACTCTCCTTGTGGATGTTATCGCTACCAGGAATGCAGTTTTCTGACACAAAAGCGGAAAGGGACAAGATGCAAGGGGCTCAACTGTAGGTCCCATTAGGCCGCTAGGACTGAGTTAAGGTCCCACAGAGGAACTGACCAGAGGATGTAGACTTGAATCTTGCTACTATGATATTGGAGAAGACTGATTTTCCCTGAACGGGGGAGGGAGGAGCTTAAATGCTGATATCACAGCCAGATGCAGTTTCAGTGAACTAAATGCAAGCCCCAATGACTGAAGGTGCAGCAGTTAGTCCAAAATGTCCTGGATAGAGGCCAACATTGATTGGATTCCACAACTAATGATCACACAAAAAATGACTTCCATTTCACTCAACAGGCCATCCTGGTGGAGGGCTTTCTACTGTTAAGGAGGACTTATTGGACAAATACTGCTCTTCCTCATTCAGCCATGCCGCAGCCACTACGTGAGATGCTGGAAGCTGAGTACAGGACACGAGATGAGGCCTTGGTTCTGAGGGAGTTGGGATGGGGAGGAAGCAGTATGGGAGGCTGAACAGACAGTACAAGAAGGTCGGAGAACCAGCACTGTCTTGGCCAGGGCAAAGAGAATGAAACTGGCCCGATTCGCCCTGAGCCTGAGGATAACCTGAAGGATGACTGGGATCAGTGGAAAGACACAGAAGAGAGCTGACTGCCAGCTGAGGTGGAAAGCTCTGGACAGGGAGCCTGGACTGATGCCACCTCGAGAGCCAAACAGACAAAATTTTCTGTTGTCCCTTGAAGAAAACAGGTTGATCATTGGGATGTCCCAAACTATGAAGATGACCTGGGGGACACTTGTCTTTAGAGACCACTTGCAACTCAGGAAAATATCGGCTGAGATGGTCTGCAGGATGATTCTGAACCCTGAGTAAGCGAATGGCTATTGGAGTAATGTTCTCCTTGATGCAGAACTGCCACAGCTTGATCGCCTCTAGGCAGAGCAACCTGGAGCGTGTTCCCCCTTGTTTGTACACATACTACATTATGGTAATATTGTCAGTAGGTACGTGAACTACTGAGACTCTGATACTGTCCCAAAAAGCGTGACGTGCATTAGAGATGGCCTGAAGTTCCAGCACATTTATATGGAGTGAGGCCTCCTGCTCTGATCAGTGTGCCCTCCAACATATCAAGGAGGCGTTGGTAACAATCAACTTGGTTGGTGAGGTCTGGATAAAGGGAACGCCTCTGGACACATCCACCACTGCCAGAAGTCCAGGACCAGTGGAGGAAAATGAACAAGTCTGTCTAGAGAGCGAAGAGTAGGATAGTAAACCATCCTGAGCCACATTTGAAGGGAATAAGGCACAATGTTGCAAACTGGACCACCTGCACGCAAGCAGACATGTGGCTGAAGAGCCTCAGATATGTCCAAACTGTCATGGAAGGCTGACACAGTAGATAAAGGCAAAGGTGGAGAACTGTCTGGAAATGGTTGGTCACCAGAAATCCTTTGGACATCATGGAATCTAATATGGCCCCAATGAACTTGATTTTTGAGCAAGAGCCAAGGTTGATTTCTCGGTGTTTAGAATGAGACCCAGACAGTTGAGCAAGCACTCTGTGGTGCTGATGTGAGCAAGAACTTCCTCTCTCGATCTGCCTTTCAGTAACCAGTCATCCAGATATGGGAAAATGTGAATTCCCTTATTTGTGAGATATGCCATAACAATGACCACACATTTGTTAAAAACTGGGAGGGGGGGAGGAAACGGGGGCAGAAAAGAGGCCGAATGGAAGCACTGTGCACTGCAAGTGGCGTTCCGCCATGATGAACTGAAGGAACTTTCTGTGGCTTGGCAAAAATCACATATGAAAGTAGGCGTCCTGAAGGTCCAGAGCAGCAAACCAGTCATTCTGAGACAACGCAGGGAGAATAGCTGACAGTCACCATTTGGAACTTCATATACATGATATATTTGTTGAGGCCAAGAAAGTTGAGGATGGGTTGGATGCCTTCCTTGGATTTGGGTACCAGAAAGTATCAGGAGTAGAAGCTGAGACCCTGCTGTTCCAGAAGAAACTCCTCCACCCCTCCCAAAGCCAGCAGAGAGCAGACCTGCTCAAGGAACAGTATCTCATGAGAGGGGTTCCTGAAGAGGGATGGCGAGGGAGGATGGGGAGGAGGAGGAGTGGAGAGGAATTGGATGGCATAATCCAATCTGCTGATGTTTAGGACCCAGCTGTTGGTGGTGATCGATCCCCAAGCCTGTGAAAGCAGGCCAGCCTGTCCCCGAAGGGGGAGATGAGGACCGAGGAGCAACAGCTGGAACAGTGCTCTGGACCAAGTGAAAATGGTTGCTTGGAGGACTCTGGGGGAGGGTGGCTGGACTGGCTGACCCCCAAGCCTTTGTGAGGGCTATCCCCTTTTCTAGGGTAGTCCTGTTGCCTCAGAGGAGAGAAAGGCGGGCCAAACATGCACTGCGGATGACACTGCTGCGGCTGAAGACCGCAGAGGTGCACACTCCCAAGGACCGTAGGGTAGCACTGGAGGAATCGGGTTTGTTTGCTCCTCTACAGAGCCAAAATGCACAACTTATCACTTTAACTGGAGTGAACAATCACTTTGATTCAAACACGGCACAGTTTGGTTTAGATTAAAAGTAAAACAGATTTATTAACAAAAGGAGATAGGATTGTAATAAACAAGTAGGAATAAAGTTATAAAGGGTTACAAACAAACAAGTAAAAATATGTTTTCTAGTGCTAAGACTGAAGAAAACTACAGTCTTGGTTCAAAGTCAGATTCTTACTACTTTCTTCCAGCAAGATGGCTGACCACCCCTTTAGTCATGATCTCCCACAAAGTCCAAAGTACTTGGTTCCTTTGTTTTCGTAGGTGAAAGATAACTTGGGGTTCCTTGTCCTGTCTTTTATAGTCCAGTGAACTTTTGAAATGGATTCTTCTGAAGGTTATCCCATGACGGGCTCCACTCACCACATGAGTGCCTCCTCCTGGCCAGTTGTTGCAAAGCAGCTTCCTTCCCATATGGCGCACCCTGCCAATGGTCACTCCATCGCTACAGTGCTCTCTCTTTGCAACTCACTCCTCCAGCTAGGTCATTATATAGTCCTCCCTTCCAGGGTATCAAAGTCTTGTTGGACCACTCTCCGGACAGCACCTCCAACAGTCCTTTGCTATTTGCCAGTGCTGGTACGGGAATCCAGGCCCTCTCTTTACACAGGGTTCCAACCCAGGGATCTGTAACCAGCCACCAAGGTGTACTTGTTGCTGTTTTCCTGGGATTCTTCCTATCCTGCCTTCCCAGGGTTTCTTTCCCCAGAACTCCTCTGGGATTGACAATTCTTCCAGGGCGAGGACCCCAAGGCTCATTCTCCTCCAAAGTTTTCCCCATCCCACCTCTGTGCCCAAAGAGTGGCTGTAGACTCTCTCTCTGTAGCCCTCTGCTATTACAAAGGTCCTCTCTTTATATTCCTTAGCCTAGCTGGGCATTATCTGCAACTAGTGCGTATAAATCCTTTGGCCTCCCTTCAGATGCAACTATAAAGGTTAATTGGCCCCTTCAGGGCTGGTGTGGGATGAACACACCTCCCAAAGTAAAGTTCATTCAAGCTGTGAGGAAGAAGACATGGAGTCTGGTGGTGAAGTTAAGTTCCATGCTGGTTGCTTCCCTGCTGGTGTTTGCTAGAATGCAAATTTAACTGTTCCTGCACCCTCCAATACAAATGAATGGACATGTGACATACGATTGGCAATCGACTCTGATGACACCTGGCTGGAGGCATCGGCTTGTCCTTTGTCTGGAAGAAACCTGCAACACCTTACGGGGCACAAGTGATAGACACTCTACATCAGCAATACTCAAACTTCATTGCACCACAACTCCCTTCTGAAAACAAAAATTACGACATGACCTCAGGACGGGGGACCGAAGCCTGAGCCCACCCAGGCCCCACTGCCCCAGGTGGGGGTCCAAAGACAAAGCCCAAGCCCTGCCAAACCAGGCAGGAGGGGGCCAAAGCCCAAGCCGTGGAGCTCAGGCTTCGGCCCTGGACAGCAAGGCTTGGGCTTTGACTTCAGCCTTGGGTGGTGGGGCTCGGGCTTCGGCCCTGGGCCCCTGCAAGTCTAAAGCGAGCCCTGGAAACCCCATTTTAAGGGGGTCCTCACCCACAGTTTAGGAACCGCTGCTCTACACGCACGACAGAGTCATTCCCAAGTAGTGGAAGTAACCTGTCCTCTCTCACACATAATGCCATAGCCAGGGCCGGCCTTAGGAAAGATGGTGCCCAGGTGAACTTTCTTTGGCACCCTTTAAGTACTGCTCCGCAAGCAGCTGCACAGCAGGCAGACTGGCAGCTGGTGGAGTGGCGGTGGCGCTGCAGGTATCGCTGCCGGCAGGAGGGCAGAGAGGGAATGCGTGTGAGCATCTAGCTTCCGCCCTACAACCCCCTTTATTGCCTCCTCGGTGGGCACAGTCCTTCTGCAGCCTCTTGACCATGATGCCCTGGACAGTCACCTATGTTGCCCACCCATAAGGTCAGCCCTGGCCACAGCAGGAGCCCAATGCCAACACTGTGTCTCACCCTTACACAAACTCAGAGGAACTATAACATAAGAATGGCCCTACTGGGTCAGACCAAAGGTCCATCTAGCCCAGTATCCTGTCTTCTAACACCTTATAGACTAACAGACGTTTTGCAGCATGAGCTTTCGTGGGTGAATACCCACTTCTTCGGATGCAAGACTTCTCCAAGACTTGCATCCGAAGAAGTGGGTATTCACCCACGAAAGCTCATGCTGCAAAACGTCTGTTAGTCTATAAGGTGCCACAGGATTCTTTGTTGCTTTTACAGATCCAGACTAACACGGCTACCCCTCTGATACTTGTCTTCTAACAGTGGCCAATGCCAGGTGCCCCAGAGGGAATGAACAGAACAGGGAATCGTCCAGTGATCCATCCCCTGTCACCCATTCCCAGCTTCTGGCAAACAGAGGCTAGGGACACCATTCCTGCCCATTCTGGCTAATAGCTATGGATGGGCCTTATCCTCCATGAATTTATCTAGTTCTTTTTTGAACCCTTTTACGGTCTTGACCTTCACAACATCCTCTGGCAAAGAGTTCCACAGGTTGACTGTGCATTATGTGAAGAAATACTTTCTTTTGCTTGTTTTAAACCTGCTGACTATTAATTTCATTTGGTGACTCCTAGTTCTTGTGTTATAAGTAGTAGTAAACAACACTTCCTTATACACTTTCTCCATACCAGTCATGATTTTATAGATCTCGATCATACATCCCCCTTAGCCATCTCTTTTCCAAGCTGAAAAGTCCCAGTCTTATTAATCTCTCCTCATATGGCAGCCATTCAATACCCCCTAATAATTTTTGTTGCCCTTTTCTGACCCTTTTCCAATTCCAATATATCTTTTTTGAGATGGGGCGACCACATCTGCACACAGTATTCAAGATGTGAGCATACCGTGGATTTATATAGCGGCAACACGATATTTTCTGTTCTTTTATTATCTATCCTTTTCTTAATTATTCCCAGCATTCTGTTAGCTTTTTTGACTGCCGCTGCACATTGAGTGGATGTTTTCAGAGAACTACTCACAATGACTCCAAGATCTTTCTTGAGTGGTAACAGCTAAGTTAGACCTCATCATTTTATATGTATAGTTGGGATTATGCTTTCCAATGTGCATTACTTTTCATTTATCAACATTAAATTTCATCTGCCATTTTGTTGCCCGGTCACCCAGTTTTGAGAGATCCTTTTGTAGCTCTTCGCAGTCTGCCTATGGAACTATGGAATTCCTTGTAGGTGAAAATATGCACAGAATAAGCAGGGGGAATTTGTGCATGCAACACAATTAGGATGTGAAGAATAACAAAATGCAACAAACCCCCAGAGCCGCCATTGATACAGAGCTTCTCTAAAAGGCCTGTGGAGCAGACTGTGGAAAACAGATTAAGTGTAAAGTAAATATGTCTCTGCCTCCCACAAATTAAAAATAATTTCAACCAGCTATTTTGTAGTATAATAAAGACTGACAAAGGCACAGGATTTTGAAGAACCTCCAGCAGGAGCCACTCCCAGTGAAACTGCTTACTGTGAAATAGAAGGAAAGGTCCTGAATTGTGTCCCTGCAGACTGGAGTTTCCCTTCGAAAGTTAGTAAAGTGACTTCACTATTAGACTCTCAGGCCTGGTCTACACTGGAAGGGGCTGGGGTCAATCTAAGATACGCAACTTCAGCTACGAGAATAGCGTAGATGAAGTCGGCATATCTTAGATGGACTTAGAATCACTTCGCGTCCTTGTGGCGCGGGATTGACAGCCGACGCTCCCCCATCGACTTTGCTTCCGCCTCTCGCCGAGCTGGAGTTCAGCAGTCAACGGGAGAGCGATCGGGGATCAATTTATCTACACGCGATAAATCGATCCCTGATAGATCGATCGCTACTCACCGATCCGGCGGGTAGTGTAGACGTACCCTCAGAACTAGATCACACAGACTATCCCACTTACCTGTTTGAGTGCCTTCTTGCTGTGCTTCTGGGATGGCGAGATGACTTTACCCGCTGGGATGGAAGGAGACGGGCAGCCTGATGGCGGGGAGCATGTCTGTGACAGTCTAGATGGCACTAGAGAAATAAAAAGAGAAAAACAATTCAGAAATAATTATATAGACTGTGGGGAAAACAATCCACCCCTTACATGCCCCCAGGGCGGCAGTCACACTTTCCCATGCTCAGAGACCAACCCCAGCATCGCCCCGCACTGGGTCTGTGAATGCTGCACAGCTAGGAGATGTTACTGTTTATCTGGGGGATTGTTTTCCGTTTATTTCTCCAGGAAAGCACAGGGCAGCAATTGTCAAACTGGCAGCTGATTATCACCAAAGAGGTTTCTGCTTTTTTACTCCATCTCCCCAACCGGGGTAGCAAAGGCACTTGGAGGGTGAGTGACTAGATAGCTACCTAGTCAGTGTCTGGCCGCAGCCTCCCTTCCTCCCAGCGTCTTGGCTCTGAACACTGGACTACACAGCCTCAGTTAATTGCCTCTTTTCACTCTTTGACACTGTGGTTCCCACACTAGTGCTACATGTATCAGTCCTCACCCCTCAGGGTTTTGTGACTTCCCCTCACTACCTGCTGGCCCAGTTCTACTCTCGGTTAAGGCAATGGAGGGGTGGCAACTGACTTCAATGGGAGCAGGACCAAGCCCTTTCTGATGGGCCCCCGTGCTGGACCCTAGAGTACCTCTGCTGCCCATCTCTTATTCGGTTATTTGTGCTCTAACCCCACAGAACCTGGGCTGCTCTCAAGACCACAAGACGGCAGTTTGGAATAGCTCAAACACTATGCTGGGTTAGCTGATTCACAACTGAAAGGAAAGTGGCAGGTACTGACCAGTATAATTGATGTCTTAGTCTGGTCAAACTGGTACAGTAGCCCACAAACGACTGGGAACCACTGTCTTATAATCATGTTGTATGACAGCATATCTTATGATCGTATAAACTCTGCACCGCCATTGAGTTAAGAGGGGGAGCACTGATGACTAAATGGAGATTAAAGCAGGAAAGGAAGAACATGATTCTAACCTCGCTCCTGCACCCTAAGAAGATACACAGCCCTGGAGAGAAAAAAAGAAGCCTTTATTGTAACCCTCTCAGGCCCCCTCTACACTATGGGCCCTCTAGCGGTACAGGTACAGTGCCGCAGCTACGCCACAGTAGTACTGAAGTGGCAATGCCTTCTACAGGAACAGAAGAGGGTTTTCCATAATTGTAGGAATTCCACCTCCCCACATGAAACAAGGCCACAATCTACAGGTCATTTCGACTTTGCAAGGGGTCTCACTGCAACAAACAAACCAGGATGGGGACAATTTCCAGAGACCTAAATCACCGCAGATCATGTGATTTGTGTACGCCTGCTTGGGCCAAGATACTCAAAGCAATCACCATGAGAGCACAGTCAAAGTCATTTACAGGGCAGACAGCCACCCATATTGCCTACCATGCTGCTCTGTGCTCACTTTCATTCATTCCTGCTCAGAGTTTTGCCTCTGAGCAGGAATGAATATTGGTGCCCATCACTGGAATGATGTGAGAAAGCCATGAGGAGCTAAGGAGCACTTCAGTGATACAGAAACATCTGTTCAGGACATGGGTAATACAATGATAAATGAATCCAATAAAGGGTGGGGTGCAAAATACAACAGGTGCAGAACAAGGACAAGAAAAGACCACAGAAAACGTCTGTGAAATCAGCAGGGTGTCAGATTAAAGAGTCAAATAAAAACAGCCAACTGGTCAAAAATAAAAACTATAAATGTCTACGTGCAAATATGAGACTCAAAGCAAAAATACAAGAACTAGAATGCCTTTCAATGAACGAGGATTTTGATATAATAGGCAGTACAGAAACATGGTGGAATGACCAAAAGAAAAAAATATCAATAGGATACTGTAATACTTGACTAAGAATTACACAGGAAAAACAAAGAGGTAGGGCGGTAGTGCTTTAGCTAAAGGATCCCACAGATTCAAGCCTCCAGATTAAGAAAAAGAAATGGACAGTGCTGAGATCAAAAGAGGCAACAAAATCTAACAAAATGATAATAATGGAGGATTTCAACTATTCACCTATGAACTGATCAATTGACACAATGGGACAAAGTTTAGAGAAACAATATGACTGCTTCTTGGGGGGCTGTCTGTAAGCAAGGACTGGCCTGTCTCCCCAACCTGAAGCAAATACTCACCAGCAACCACACACCAAAAACACGAACCCAGGAACCTATCCTTGCAACAAAGCCCGTTGCCAACTCTGCCCACATATCTATTCAAGGGAAACCATCATAGGACCTAATCACATCAGCCACACCATCAGGGGCTCGTTCACCTGCACATCTACCAATGTGATATATGCCATCATGTGCCAGCAATGCCCCTCTGCCCTGTACATTGGCCAAACTGGACAGTCTCTGTGCAAAAGAATAAATGGACACAAATCAGATATCAAGAATTATAACATTAAAAAATCAGTCGGAGAACACTTCAACCTCCCTGGTCACTCAATTACAGACCTAAAAGTCACAATTCTTCATCGAAAAAACTTCAAAAACAGACTCCAACGAGAAACTGCAGAACTGGAATTAATTTGCAAACTGGACACCATTAAATTAGGCTTGAATAAAGACTGGGAGTTGATGGGTCATTATACAAACTGAAAACTATTTCCCCATGCTAATTTCCCCCTACTGTTACTCGCACCTTCTTGTCAACTGGTTGAAATGGGCCATCCTGATTATCACTAAAAAAGTTTTTTTTCTCCTGCTAATAGCCCACCTTAATTGATTAGTCTCGTTAGAGTTGGTATGGCAACACCCATCTTTTCATGTTCTGTGTGTGTGTGTGTGTGTGTGTGTGTGTGTGTGTGTGTGTGTCTATCTATCTTCTTACTGTATTTTCCACTCCATGCATCTGATGAAGTGGGTTTTAGCCCACGAAAGCTTATGCCCAAATAAATTTGTTAGTTTCTAAGGTGCCACTAGTACTCCTCGTTCTTTTTGCAGATATACACTAACATGGCTACCACTAAAGAAACTAAGTAGTCATGGATGAGAGGCAAAGTATTGTCATGAATCAAAAACTGGCTAGGAGACAGAAAGCAACAAGTAGGACAAAATGGTCAATTTTCATGATGGCAAAAGATTACAGTGGGGATTCCTCAAGGTTCCATACTAGGTCTGGTGTTGTTACTATATTTATTAATGATTTGGAAGGGAGGTGAGTAATGAGGTAGCAAAAGCTGTAGATGACACAAAGTTAGTCAGGACTAGAGAGGACTGAGGAACTTCAGACAGACCTAGCCAAGACAGGTGAATCGGCAACATGATGGCAAATGAAATTAAATCTTGTTAAATGCACAGCAATGCACTTGGCGGGGGGGATGCCGACATGGAGTTTATGGAAGCTGAACCTCCATCTTGATATGAAAAGCTTAGTCACATTGGATGAGGGATCCAAAGTGTTCACAGACTTCACCTCTTATTAAAGATGAGGACAGCTGTAAATTTGGTACATTCCTCAGTCTGCCAGCAAGTTGAAAGAATAGCCCTTGGTTAGGTAACCTCTGGGCCCCAGACCTGGTATAAAAGACTGAATTCTTGCATACAACTCTTGTACATAAACACAGGTTCACACATAGACTCAGAAACAGAGTTGGCTGCTATTCGCTTTGAGACATTTGAATAGCAGGAACATAAACCACATCCTCTCTGAAACCAATCAAGTCAGAAACTACTAGCTTTGTGTGCAGCAGAATAGCTAAAACCACTAGAGGCAACTGCTTTGCCTCACTTTAATTTCTCACAGTCGTATGAAGCACAGTCTGAATTACAAACTACATGTCAAACTCTCTGTTCCTTTAAACTAGCAAACGCCATATATGCTGGGAAGTGGATTCTCATCTCGGAGAGTCGACTGACTACCTTTTGCATTGTTTTAATGCTGACATTCTCTGTGCAATGGGGACCCTCTGCTGTGCCTGTACTAACAGCTGTAACCACAATGAATTCTGCAGAGTAAACAGAAGAGTTAAAAAAAAGTTGGCAAGGTCACAGTTGTTTAATTTAGCTCCTAGCTCCCTAAGTGATGGGTATCAAATTGTGAGGATAAATGGCTCTCTGAACACACAATACAGCCATGCATGGGTATAAGTCTTTAAACCACGATTTGAGGACTTCAGTGGCTCAGGTATAGGTTAGGGATTTGTTACAGGAGTGGGTGAGTGAGATTCTGTGGCCTGCGTTGTGCAGGAGGTCGGACTAGACGGTCATAATAGTCCCTTCTGACCTTAAAGTCTATGATTCTATGATTCTATAATAAAAAGATACACGCACACATACAGAAGCTTAAACTGACAAATGAGTTTAACGGGCATGCATCTGCTGTGGGAGTTCTCATTCCTGTAAGTACAAGGTTTTAGAAGCTGAGCTTGTTTCCTTTAGATTTCCGTAGCTCAGCTAAAACTTGAGTGTATCTAAAGAGAATATAAACGCAGTGTGGTTTGTCTTCTTAAAAATGCTCTACTTTCACTGTGTAACTTGCAAGAGTTAGTTAGCATTAGTGTTACATTTTATACATTTTAAACATGATCCTATGTGGAGCAGGGAAATTGTGCTTCGTGATGCTACTAGATTCCTGGAGCACTTGGAGTTAGTGTTACAAAAACAATCAAAAGCTCTGGAATTATATTATAAAAGTGATGGATGTAACTGGAAAGTCCTCAGGTGGAGTTGCCATCTGATTTTAAAACGTTAATGACTTGGTTTGCACTACAGTAAAACCTCAGAGTTACGAACACCCAAGTTCTTCTTCGAGTGATTGCTCATGTGCATTAATAATAAAATAATAATAATAATAATAGGAGATATACCTATCTCCTAGAACTGGAAGGGACCTTGAAAGGTCATCGAGTCCAGCCCCCTGCCTTCACTAGCAGGATCAAGTACTGATTTTACCCCAGATCCCTAAGTGGCCCCCTCAAGAATTGAACTCACAACCCTGGGTTTAGCAGGCCAATGCTCAAACCACTGAGCTATCCCTCCCCCATTCCAACAGGTGTGCGCGCGCCGTGTGCACGATCATCGGAAGGTTTTCGGTCAGGTCAGCTGTGGAGACCCCTGGAGTGGTGCCTTCATGGTGGCGTATATAGGTCCCTGCTGACCCCCTGCCTGCTCAGTTCCTTCTTACTGCCAGTGACGGTCATTGGAGCAGCTCAGTCTCTTGCATTCGCAAGTGCCTACCTAGTGGTTCCCTTTTCTTAGTTGTAAATAGTTATTAGTTTGTTATATAGTATTTTGTAGTTAGTTGGGCTTACTTTGGGGGGCTTTCCTCCCTCCCTAGTTTCCCCAGGCACCGGGGCATGCCTCGGTCACAGGGGTTTAAGACGTGCGAGAGGTGTGTGAAACCTTTGCCCACAGGTGATCCGCATGCTGCTCGTCTCAAGTGCTTAGGAGAAGGCCATCAGACAGACAAGTGCCCAATTTGCAGGAGCTTTAGACCCAGGACTAAGAGAGAGCGGGACTCCACCTGATGGAGTCGGCCCTCCACCTCCAGGCAGCACCAGAGATGGCACCAGCATCATCGGCGTGCAGCGTCCCGGCACCGAGAAAGGACTCCTCAAAGGAGCACCGGTGTCGCTCCCCGGCTCATAAGGCTAGTGTTACCAGGTGGCACTGCTCACAGTCCCCAGTTCCACATAAGAAGTCACGGGATGCTAAGAAGCTGGACCTTTTTGGCTGAAAGGTCTACTCAACCGGCAGGCTCCAGTTTTAAGTGCCAACCAGCCAGCGGTACTCAGCTGCTATGCTTTCAATTCTTGGAGCTTGTTGGCAAAATTCCAGGAGTTGCTCCCGGCTGACTTTTGCAGGGAGTTTAGCGCACTACTTGAGGAGGGCAGGGTGGTCTCGAGAACCTCTCTCCAGGCCGTGTTAGACACGGCGGACTCGGACCATGGCCACCGCTATTACAATGAGGTGCAGTGCGTGGCTGCAGGTGTTGGGGATACTCCCCTTTGACTGTGGAGGCCTGTTTGCCCAAAATATAGGCTCTTGCCTGCACAGCCTTAAGGACTCGCAGGCGACTTTGAAGTCTTTGGGGATCCACACCCCTGCACCCAAAAGAAAGCCTTTTAAGCCTCAGCCCCATCCCGTTTCTACTCTGGGCCTCCCAGGTGAGACGTCCAGGAGACGGGGCAGAAATAATAAGAGGCGCCCGCCACAGTCCTCCTCAGGCCAAGGCCAGGGTTTGGCCAAAGAGCCCCCAGGCCTGAAGCCAAACTTTTGAAAATGTGGCCGAGGACAAAGCATCAGTATTGAACTTGGATCCTTACCCCCGCTTTGTGAATCAACTCTCCTGCTTCTACCATGCTTGGTCCCAGATCACATCAGATTGCTGGGTTTTGAGCATGGTAGTGGTGGGATATCCTATCCAGTTCTGTTCCCTACTGCCCTCCCACACCCCTTCCCCCTTCAGGGACCCTTCTCAAGAACAACTCCTTTTGCAGGAGGTGATATATTTGATATATGGAGATATACCTATCTCACAGAACTGAAAGGTCATTCAGTCCTGCCCCCTGCATTCACTAGCAGGACCAAGTACTGATTTTTGCCCCAGATCTCTAAGTGGCCCCCTCAAGGATTAAACTCACAACCCTGGGTTTAGCAGGCCAATGCTCAAATCACTGAGCTATCCCTCCCCGCAATCGCTCCTCGTTCTAGGGGCAATAGAGGATGTTCCTCAGGAGTTCAGGGGCAAGGGGTTCTACTCCCACTATTTCCTCATCCCCATAAGAACATAAGAATTGCCATACTGGGTCAGACCAAAGGTCCATCCAGCCCAGTATCCTGTCTACCAACAGTGGCCAATGCCAGGTGCCCCAGAGGGAGTGAACCTAACAGATAATGATCAAGTGATCTCTTTCCTGCCAACCATCTCCACCCTCTGACAGACAGAGGCTAGGGATACCATTCCAACAGAGGCTAGGGACACCATTCCGAGGGTGAGCTCCGGCCTATCCTGGATCTGCGAGACCTCACCACATTCATAAGGAAAATGAAGTTTTGCATGATCTCTCTGGCCTTCATCATTCCTCCCCTGGATCTGGGGGCCTGGTATGCTGCCCTCGACTTGAAAGACGCTTACTTCCATATATCCATTATCCCGGCCCACAGACATTTTCTTCGCTTTGTGGTCAGCAGCCAGCACTACCAGTTCAGGGTGCTCCCGTTTGGCCTCTTGGCGGCCCCATGGGTATTCACTAAGTGTATAGCGGTCGTGGCAGCCTTCCTCCGCAAATGTCAGGTGCAAGCGTTCCCGTACCTGGACGACTGGCTCATCAAGGCTGAGTCACAAGCACAGGCTGCAGAGCATGTCTCACTGGCCTGGGCCACATTCCGCAGGCTGGGCCTCATATTGAATGTGCCCAAATCCACACTGACCCCAACACAGAGAACAGACTTCATAGGAGCTCTCTTGGACTCCACACAGGCCAGGGCATTCCTGCTGGAGCTGTGCTTCCAAGCACTCAGGGACATTCTCGAAAACCTTCGCCGATTCCCCACAACCACGGCCAGAAATTGCATGAAACTGTTGGGGCATATGGCAGCCTGCACATACATGGTCCAGCATGCCAGGTTACGGCTTCGGCCCCTCCAGGGGCGTGCTTGGTGTGGGTACACAGGCCGGGCAGGGACCCACTGGACACGATAGTGGTCTGTGTGGGAGTACCCTCTGCCAAACCCCAGCCTACACTATCCCTAGTCACGGACACCTTGGCGCTTGGTTGGGGAGTGCACCTGGGAAATATCAGAAGCTAACACCTATGGTCCCACGCAGAACTATCGCTGCACATCAATGTAAGGGAGGTGAGGACGGTTCGTCTAGCATGCCAAGCAGTCCAGGCCCGCCTTCAGGGCACATGTGTGTTGGTGCTGATGGACAACACTGCAGCGATGTTCTATATAAACAAACAGGGTGGTGCTCGAGCTGTGGGACTTTTGCATCGCCCACTCGATACACCTAGAGGCGTTGCACCTTCCGGGAGCGCAAAACGAGCTAGCCGACCGCCTTGACTCAATTTTCCAGAGGTGGGCCTCTCCCCACATAGACCTGTTCACGATACAGCGCAACAGAAAGTGCGAGCAGTTCTGCTCTTTCCTGAACCACAGCCCAGGCTCCATTGCAGATGCCTTTCACCTTTCATGGATGAGTCACCTGCTTTACGCGTTCTCGCCCTTCCCTCTTACACACAGAGTCCTCCTCAAGGTTCACTGGGATGGGGCTTCCTTGAGCCTCATAGTGCCAGCGTGGCCTTGCCAGCACTGGTTCACTGTTGAACCTCTCAGTAGACAGACCAGTAGCCCTTCCTGTGTGCCCGACCCTCATCACACAGGACCACGGCCATCTACAACATCCCAACCTGGAGACCCTCCACCTCATGGTGGGGAAACTCCATGGCCGAACCCTCTTGAGCTTCAGTGTTCGGACCCAGTGAGGGAGGTCCTGCTGGGAAGTAGGAAACCCTCCACTCATGCCACATACCTGGCAAAGTGGAAGTACTTTTCCATTTGGTATCTGCAGTGGGGCACCAAACTGCAGCTAGCGCCAATTCCCCTTGTTTTGGACTACCTGTTATACCTCCAGCAGCAGGGGTTGGCAATCTCATCTCTCAGGGTACACCTGGCTGCCATTTCGGCCTTCCACCCGGGGGGAGCGGGTAGGTGAGTCTTCGGCAATCCCATGGTGGGAGAGTTTCTCAAGGGCTTGGACAGACTTTATCCCCAGATACGACAGCCCATTCCCCAGTGGGACCTCAACCTGGTCCTGCCCACGCTCATGGTGATCTGCCCTCTGTCCTACCTTTCTCCTGGAAGGTGACCATAACCTCAGCCAGAAGGGTATCTGAGCTCAGAGCCCCTCTATATGGTCTTTTATAAAGAAAAGGTGCAGCTACGCCCTCACCCCATGGTGCTACCAAAGGTAGTCTCCCAGTTTCACGTGAACCAGGACATATTTTTACCTGTGTTCTTCCCTAAGCCACATGCCAGCTACAGACAGTGGATGTTCCATTCCCTGGATGTCAGGCGTGCCCTACCATTCTACATTGAGCTCACAAAGCCATATTGTAAGTCACCACAGCTCTTTACTGCAATCGCAGAAAGGATGAAGGGCCTTCTGATCTCGTCCCAGCGCATTTCATCATGGATCACGTCCTGTATCAGGACGTGCTTCGACCTGACTAAAATTCCAGCCCCTCTGCTTACAGTGCACTCTACAAGAGCGCAGACGTCGTCTGCAGCATTCCTGGCGCAGGTCCCTATCCAGGATATATGCAAGGCAGCAACGTGGTCCTCTATCCACACCTTCATGTCACACTACACCATTACCCAGTAGGTGAGGGACGATGCAGCCGCCTTTGGCAGGGCAGTCCTGCACTTAGCAACCAGGTGAACTCTGACCCCTCCCCCAGGGAAACTGCTTGGAAGTCACCTATTGGAATGCACATGAACAATCACTCGAAAAAGAAAGAACGGTTACCTACCTCTTGTAACTGTTGTTCTTCAAGATGTGTTGCTCATATCCATTCCAACTCCCGCCCGCCTCCCCTCTGCTGGAGTATTCTGGCAAGAAGGAACTGAGCTAGCAGCTGGTTGGCAGGGTACTATATACACCGCCATGAAGGTGCCACTCCAGGGGTCTCCACAGCTGACCCAACTAGGGGAAAAACCCGCTAGGGGAAAAACCTTCCAACAATCATGCACGTGGTGCGCGCACACCTATTGGAAAGGACATGACAAATACATCTCAAAGAACAACAGTTACAAGAGGTAGGTAACTATTTTTTATGAAATGACCAGTCAAGCACACACCTCATTTGGAACCGGAAGTATACAATCAAGCAGCAGCAGGGGCGAGGAAGTAAATATGGCACAGTATTGTTTTAAACATAAACTACTAAAAAAAGGGAAAGTTTAAAACAAAGATTTGACATGGTAACTGTTTCTGTGCTTGTTTCATTTAAATTAAGATGGTTAAAAGCAGCATTTTTCTTCTGCACATTGAAGTTTTCCCTGACCACCTCCTGTTCAGTGTCTGGGGCCTCTGTGGGGACCATAGCCAAGGTGACAATAGCCTGGCCTTGCAATGACTCGTGCCTCGGCGGTGACCTGGGCCAGCTGTGAGGCTTGCACCAAGGTCGACTCGGAACCACGGGGCGTAGGCTGATCCTTGGCTGTCTGGGGTGGTTGGTGCTCCAAGCCCACCGAACAGGAGCCCTCTGTCGCTTGTCAAATATATGCCTGTTGCGACGGGAATAGTACGAGTCACCGTCCGAGTCTGAAGACGCGGATCTCAATGAGATGACCAAGGTGGTGCCATGTGGTACTGCGCTGGGCACCTTTGCTGAGTTGATGATGCAGGGGACAAGCGTTACATCTCTGGTGGCTTCGAAAGTGTCTGGGGTGGAGGGTAACTCCAACTCCTCCACCTGGCACTGCCCATCCCGGGAGTTGCTGTGCGCCGGACTCGACGGTCCCCCCCTAGGGAACCAAAGTCGATGGCACCGATTCTTGCAGCCTGGATGCTGAGGGTTCCTCCATGGGATGCCCCGGTACCGCGCCTGCAAGTCCTGCTGTTTTCTGCACTAGGGAGCGCCCCGTCGGCTTTTCTATGCTGCTTGTACAGCATCAGTGAATGTGAGTGGTGCTGGGTTGTCTGTGCATCCTGCAGTGCCGGAGAGCACCGGTGCCGAGGGTGTCTTAGACTAGAATCCTTCCTTGGCACCATGTCACGTACCAATGTCAGGGCACTCCGTACGGACGCACTCGGTGTGGGGTCCAGGCAGGCCGCAGCAGACTGGGGACGAAGGGCGGATTCCATGAGCAACTGCTTCAGTTGGAAATCTCACTCCTTTTTAGTTCGGGGGCGGAAAGCCCTGCAGATCTTGCACCTTTCTGTCTGGTGCGCCTGTGTCACGGAGTCCCTGGGCGATGCTCTTGAACTGCTCCCTACGAAGCCAGTCAGGACTCTGGTGAAGTCTCCTCTCTGTGAGCAGATTGGCTCCAGGGCCAGAAGCTCACACGGCTTCCACCTTCCTGGGTCTGACCTTTGGAGCATTCAGCATCCTCTGCCCCTCCGTGCGCTTCCCACAGTGAGTCCACCCAGGCGGGGTCCTGGGGAAGCCAAAGGGTCCTGCACGCACCCCCACTTCGCAGTCAGACCTGACTTAGCCAGCCAGTAAAACAGAGGTTTATTAGATGACAGGAACACGGTCTAACACAGAGCTTGTAGATACAGAGAACAGGACCCCTCAGCCGGGTCCATTTTGGGGGGCAGTGAGCCAGACACCCATGCCTGCACTCACTCCTCGTCCCCAGCCAGCCCCAAATTGAAACTCTCCAGCCCCTCCTCTCTGGCCTTTGTCTCTTTCCCAGGCCAGGAGGTCACCTGATCTCTTTGTTCTCCAACACCTTCAGTTGGCATCTTTGCAGAGGAGGGGCCCCGGCCATTAGTTGCCAGGAGACAGAGTGACGGCCATTCGCTGTGCAGACAGTATCACAGGGGCCTTCTTGGGCTCTGCAACAATTACACTCTGATCCCCCCACCTAGATACCTAAGAAATGCATAGGGGAAACTGAGGCACCCACACAGTATTCAGAGAAAACATTAAGAACATTCCCACTTCGTCACAGCCTCCCCCAGACATGAGTTGTGGGGGTTGCTTGTTAGCATAGGCTTGCTGCAGGTTCCACAGGGTTTAAAGCCTTGGGCTCGCTGCATGCCCCAGAGCCCATGGGGGCGAGGGGGTTGTGATTGGGGAAACCCTGCTCCCAAACCTCACTATATACAATATATACACTAACAACTAAGACAAACTACAACTAAACTAGGCTAAGCTAACTATATGAAAGAACGCTAGGGAAGCACTTGCTAAGCAAACGACCACAGTTCCAACAAACGTCACTGGCGGTAAGAAGGAACTGAGTTGGGGCCGGGTCGGCAGGGTCATATATTAAGCACTGTGAAGGTGCTACACCAGGGGGCTCCACAGCTAACCCGACAGGAGCTGCTAAGAGAAATCTTTCCAATGACTGTGCACACAGTGTGCACACACCTGATTGGAACTGACATGAACAAGCACTCAAAGAAGAATTATTCTTTAATACAGTTTTTCAGCTAGTTCTGCACCCACCTTATAGTAACTTCATCTACACCCACATTACACTAGTTTGTCTAGGAGAATGTCACGTGGGACTGTGTCAAAAACCTTATTAAAATTCAGATACATCATGTCTACAATTTCCCTCCATCCATTAGACCAGGGGTAGGCAACCTATGGCATGGGTGCTGAAGTCGGCACGCGAGCTGATTTTCAGTGGCACTCACACTGCCCGGGTCCTGGCCACTGGTCCAGGGGGCTCTGCATTTTAATTTCATTTTAAATGAAGCTTCTTAAACATTTTAAAAGCCTTATTTACTTTACATACAACAATAGTTTAGTTATATATTATAGACTTATAGAAAGAGACCTTCTAAAAACGTTAAAATGTATTACTGGCACGCAAAACCTTAAATTAGAGTGAATAAAGGAAGACTTGGCACACCACTTCTGAAAGGTTGCCGACCCCTGCGTTAGACAAATAACGTTGTCAAAGAGCGAAATTAGGTCAGTTTGGCATCATTTGTTGTTGACAAACCCATGTTGGCTGTTACTTATTACCCTGTTATCCTCTGGGTGCTTACAAACTGATTGTTTAATAATTTAAGTATCTTTCCAGGTATTAAAGTCAGGCTGACTGACTATAATTCCACGAGTCCTCTTTGTTCCTCTTTTTAAAAATAGGTACTATATTTGCCCTTCTCCAGTCATCTGGGACTCACCCGTCCTCCATGAGTTTTCAAAGATATTTGCTAATGTTTCAGCGATTTCTTCATCTAGTTCCTTAAGTACCCTAAGGTGAATTTCACCAGCTCCTGCTGACTTGAATATATCTAATTTACCTAAATATTCTTTAACCTGTTCTTAACTTATTTCAGCTTGTGTTCCTCCTTTCCCCTTGTTGTTAATATTAATCGTCTTAAGCATCTGGCCACCATTATCCTTTTTTAGTGAATACTGAAGCAAAATAGGCATTTAACCTCTCGGCCTTCTTGGTGGTGTGCATTATTAGCTCTCCTTCACTACTAAGTAGAGGACCTACACTTTCCTGTGCCATTATCTTGCTCCTAATCTATTTATGAACCTCTTCTTATGCCTTTTACATCCATGTCTGGGTGTAACTCATTTTGTGCCGTAGCCTTTCTGATTTTGTCCCTACATGCTTGTGCTATTCTTTGGTATTCATCCTTAGCAATTTGTCCATGTTTCCACTTTTTGTAGGATTCCTTCTTGATTTTCAGGTCATTAAAGAGTTCCTGATGGAGCCATATCAGCCTCTTACTAGTCTCATTCCTTCATATAAACATAGTTAGAACATAAGAATGGCCATACTGGGTCAGACTAAAGGTCCATCAAGCCCAGTATTCTGTCTTCTGACAGTGGCCAATTGCAGGTGCCCCAAAGGGAATAAACAGACATGTTATCATCAACTTCATGCCCTGTCACCCCTTCCCAGCTTCTGGCAAAGGGAGGCTAGGGACACCATTCCTGCCCATCCTGGCTAATGGCCATGGATGGACTTATCTTCTATGAATCTATCTAGCTCCCTTTTGAACCCCGTTATAGTATTGGCCTTCACCACACCCTCTGGCAAGCCGTTCCAGAGGCTGACAGTGTGTAAATCATTTGCTGCTGATAGTTTGCTGTTGTGCTTTTAATACTGTCTCTGAGAAAATGCCAGCTCTCCGGAACTCCATTTTCTCTTTTGCTTTTCTTCCCAGGGGATCTTTCCTACCAGATTTCTGAGTTGTTAAAGTCTGGGGGTATTCAAAGTCTACTCGTCCTTTTTCTGCTGCTCTCACTCCTTTCTTTCCTTAGAATCATGAAATCTCTCATTTCATGACCACTTTCACCCAAATTGCCTTCAACCTCCAGACTTGCAACCAATTCTTCCACGTTGGTCGGAATCAAGTCTAAAATAGCTGTCCTCCTGGTTACTCCCTCTACTTTCTGAAACAAAAAGCTGTCCCAAACACATTACAAGAGCTTACTGGAAATTTTCTCTTTTGCTGTATTACTTTCACAATGTATGTCTGAGTAGCTATAGTCCCACATTACCACCAGGTCTTGTTTTGGATATTTCTGTTATTTGTTCTAGAAATGCCTAATCCACCTCCGCCTCCTGATTTGCTGGCCTATAGTAGACCCATACCATGATGTCATCCCTATTGTTTTCCCCTTTTATCTTTACCTGAAAAATGTCTGATCAGCCTCTCACATCCTCCTGGACCTCAGGACAAGTGTATATATTCTTAATGTATAATGCAACACCTCTTCCCCCTTTTCCCTGCCTGTCCTTCCTGAACAAGCTATAACCCTCTATACCAATATGTAAGTCCTGAGATTTATTCCATCAAGTCTCTGTGATGCAAGTTAAATCATAATTTAGCTTATATACTAATACTTCCAGCTCTTCCTGTTACTCCTTGCAGAAGTTGTTATTACTACAGGTAGTATTACGATAGCATCTAGGAGCCCCAGTCATGGACCAGAATACTACTGTGCCAGGCGCTGCACACAGAACAAAAAGAAAGCCCATAGAGCTGACATCTAAGTACAAGACAAGAGACAATGAAAGGACAACAGAATTCGGGAGTGAATGGGATAACAAACATTTTTCCAAGTAAGCAGAAAGATTCTACTTTTGGGATGGACTGTTTATAAACAAGAAGGGCCTCACTAGGGCAGGGGGTCAGTCCATTAGCCTTTCACCTTTGAAAACCAGGCTCTACTCTCAGCCTCATTACAGGGAACATGACCATGGTGAACTTCTCATCCTGCTCAGTGGAGATGTTTATAGCAGAAATCTACCACACAATTTGACACAACTGACAGACTGCTCAAGAGAGGCTCAGGACTGACTAGCAAGTGGTGTAGTGGGTCAGGAAGGAGGAACTTGGGCAGGGAAGTGGGCCGGGAGTGAAATCCTGAACTGGAACAGTAAGGTGCTGTTGCCAAGCAAACATGAAGTTTGTTGGTACAGCAAGAAAAGAGGGTCCAGGCCTGGGAAGCAAGTGGTGCTACAGGTGAGGGCTGACGATTACTGACAGAGCTAGAAAAGTGGGCAAGAGGGAGGGAGAGAGAAGGGAAAAGCTTTGAGTCATGAAGAACGTAAGGATTCCAGCCAGCCCAGGAAAGGACCCGGAGGAGAACTCTCCCAGTATAGCCAGGAGCAATCCAGTGGGCAGGTGCAGAGGAGCCAAGGGAGAGCCCACAGTAAATCAGGGGACAGATAGAGGAGCTAATATTTTGGCATAATGAATAGGTATTTTTTGGACTATGAGTAGAGCTTTGGAAAAACACCATTTTTCCTCCCCAAACCTGAGCCATGGCATGGTCAGGCTCCTGCTTGTACAATACCTGGCTCCTGTCAGCAGGAGCAGCCCTAGCCATTTTGCTGGCCAGGGCTGACAACATCCACCAGAATGACTGAGCAACAAAAAGGCCGAACCAGCCTTAACTAATAAGGCCATTACTCTGGCTGTAGGAGAGGCACTGCACATTGGTGAAGAAGGCACAAAAATGCTTTATCTAAATGGATCCTAATGGGCTTTAGAAACATGTTGATCACATTGTATTTACCACACACGTAGGAATCACTTTGCCAACCACTGAAGTGAAGCCATTTCTAGGGAAGACCATAGCAGCTGTTTAATAGTGCACAGCAAAACTACACAACCATCTAGGTCAGGAAGCAAAGTATCATCCCTAACTGCAGAGTTTAGGGAGGCAGAATATTCACAAACTGGAATAGGAAGAGGATACAATGGTTTAGTACCACTAAATCCTTGTGAAATTAAATTTATCTGGGGTTGTCCATGACACCGGGGGAGGGGGGCGACGACGACACATCTAGCAACAGCGTCTCCTCAGCTTGATGATCCAGTGAATACAGCGCACAGAGGGAAGCATGAATTTCCAACACAACTTCATAGAGCACCCTGGGTTTTTCTTGGAGATCTCTGACCCAAATACTGATTCAGCTCAACTCCCACATCCTTTTTACAAGATCAGACAGGATCACAGTTTGAAGTGTTCGAGGTAACAGGAGAAATAGTAACCTTAACCAGTAAGCAACGAGAAACACAATACTTTGAGCAATTAAAGTATGTTTCTAATCAATTTAAAATATTACATTTTTATAATGCCACAGGGAATTACAAAGATTGTCTTTAGCTGGATAACTGCTTCAGTGAGCTCCAAAGACAGTAGAAAAATTAATTTGGTTACTGGTTCCCCACATGCACAGACATTACTGCCACCGAGGGAATGGGTAATACAGCACAGACAGTTCATTCTGTCCTCAGGAGTGCTCAAATAATCTCTGCTCCAGCTGCCATGGTAAATCTGATTTATTCTCTTCTTTGGTATGAAATTAATATTCGTTTTCACAATCTTCAGACATGATGGCACACGTTCTTTAAATGTAACAGTACTCAAATGCAGCACAATCTAAATATAGTACAACGTGCCCCAGAAACTGGTGATGAAACCAGCCCTTCACCTATGCAGTCATCCCTGCAATAGAAGCCAACATAAGCCATGTGGCGACACGGACCAGAGACTTACCTCTTCTTGTTGGAGCTCAGGAGTAGGAACTCTACTGGGATTTTGTCTCTGACTTTATTTTGCTCTGTGGTATACGCAATACAAAAACAAATTAAACTAGTAGATCCAGAGTTCCTGTTCAAGGAGTTGCATGGATTGCCATGAGGTTCTCTGCCTTGAAAAGTACACATTCAGAAAGCAAAGGCTGCACTTTACTCATCTGGAAAGAAAGTACAGTCAAGCTGAACTAAAAATACAATACCCCCCCTTCAAGTATGTACAGTCATAAGCTTAAAATAACCCAATTTTAACCAGCTAATGGGATCCAGATGTATGACAAAAAAACGACATTAAAGTCATCACAATACATTTTGAGAAGCACATAAATGTGTGTCTCAGTAACTCCAGTGCTTAGCTTATTTTACAGGTATATGATTTACCACCATAACTAGAACTCCACAGTGAATTTATATTAAAACAAGATGAAGCTTATAATTGCCATCCACCATTTTAAAAAAGATTTCTTCCACACGACTGCTCTTCACTGAAATGAAGGAAGAACTAATGCCCCAAAATACTGTCCCAATTACAGCTTTCCAGAACTCCCACTCCTGCACTTTGCCCTGGGTGAAGTTGCAACTTTCACTGCCGTACCTAAGATTATACATTCCTAGTATCAGATTAGGTTTTTATGATACAGAAAGGGGCCTGTTCACTGCACACACAGACACACACACACACGCACACAGAAACACAGAAACTCGAATATATTTGGCACTGGCAGCTCTGAGGAAATCAACTCTAGCACTAAACAAGTCCAAGGCAGGTCTGCACACATTTCATGTGTCTCCAACTCCAGTAATCTCATTTCAGGGCTCTACACTCTTTCCTCTCTCCATCTGGAAGCCCCCTGAAAATCCCTGTGGTCACACTCTCTTGCTCATAATGGATGGCTCTTCTCCCCTCCAGTCAAGGGTAGAGAAACTTACCACTGATTATGCTCCTCCCTTTTCCATGGTGCCTGAGAAGGTGGGGGGAAGTGTGTTTAAACTGATCTTTATCCTGGGTGAAGAAATACAGAATAAAGGCAGCTCCTTATGGGCCTCACTAGAGACCTGGGAGCTAAGGAGAGGTATAGTGTTGGAACACTTTCAGAGAAATCAGGCTGCTCAAGTTATGTGTGCATCCTACTCCATATATAGGAATGCCTCCATCCCAAAAACATACCCCTTCAAATGTGTTCACCTAGTCCCCTGATTAACAGACAAGGCCAATGTGGAAATCTTCAGGTTAACAAGCAAACCACAGGCCTGCAGACTGACAGCTCTATTCTCAAACCGATACCATAGCCTCCAAAATCCAACATCATGACAAATGTTGATACCCAGGTAAACAATTCCTCTTACTATGGGAATCTCCAAGATGGCACCACCCCAGGGCTCATCCAAATAGGCACACAATAGTTCTCGTTTCAGCTTAAGTGTAGACATGGGGAGGGGTTGTGGGGGCAGTGATTACACTTGTATCCTGGTCAAGCTGTCAACTATTCCAGGCTGAGAGCAGTACTTGAGCACACATTGAAGAGTAAGACCAACCAGGTCAATCCATCCCTGTGGGCTCATGGAGCCAGTAGTCTTTGAATACGCTAACAGAGAATGCCATCGTACCACGGGATCAGACAACCTGTTCCCTCCATTCATATACCACAGCCATGAGAGGGGACAGGAGATTCTCCTCTGCTTCTGCAGGAGCAAAATCATGATCACCAGACCTGTACTTGACAGTAATCCAATTTCTCAATACAGACAGCATTTTGAGTCACTATACAGGGTGAGGAGAGAGAAACAATCAGAGATAAACAGATATACATACACAAACACACCCTTCCTTTGGAAGTTTTAAAATTTTAGCTAAAAGTACTAATTATTCCCAGATGTACCTCAAACTAGCCAGCATTAATTAGGTGATTTCATACAGGTGTCACTGCAGAGGTGGGTCTCAGGGAGAAAGTTAAAGGATAGGTAGTGGCCTGGTGGGAGAGCATTCTATGCAGCAGGAGTAGCACAGGTCGTTGGTAGAAGCACCTAGGCTTTCTGCTGACAAATAATCAATACAGCCTTAGGCTAGCTGGTCTGGAAGACACTTGACACAACCAACCTTGCCAGCTAATCTTCTCTTATGAGGCAAGATAACTAAGAAGCAGGCAAAAAGCAATCTCCAGCAACATCTGATCTTGGCCAGTATCTTAGCATATGTCTAAACTGCAATGAGACACTCATGGCTGGCCCGTGCCAGCTGACTCGGGGTAAGGGGCTGTTTAATCACACTGTAGATGTTCAGGCTCTGACTGGAGCCCTGGCTGTAGGACCCTGCATGGTGGGAGGATGCAGCCTGATCAGAATGTCTACATCTCAGTTAAACTGCCTCTTAGCCTGAGCCCCCGCAAACCCAATTCAGTTGGCCCTGGCCAGCCACAGGTTTTTAATTACAGTGTAGACAATACCCTTTGACCCCACTTGGACAGACTTCAAACCAGACTATGGCACAGTGACTGCAATGGTCGCAAAGGTGGTCCTTTGCCTCTTAGCCAGGACAAAAGACAAGCTTCCATGCCAATGCCATTAATATACTGCTCTTCTATAACACCTTTCATCCAAGGATCTCAAAGCACTTCTGGGAACATCAGTTACGGAAGCCTGTAGCCTAATCATCCTTCCTCTTCCCTGGGCAATAAGGCAGGCACTGTGATGGTTTGAAATCCTAGGGAGCGTTGACCAGTAGTCAGACTCCTTAAACTGCAGGCAGGGGGGGTTGGTAGGTGAACCCAGGCCCGCCCACTTCACTGGGATCTGGCCCAGGGCCCTGTGAGGGCTACCAAAGGTCTGACACCCAGAAGCGCCTTAAGGCTGCCCTCCCTGGGCCACTTCCTACCACCCCACTGTTGTCCAAAGTTCAGTCGATAGCAAAAAGGTGAGAAGGGGGTCAAGCTATAGTGCACAGTTTCTATTCTCCCAGTGCCAAATGTGGTTTTGGGAAGAAGGCAGGTAGTTGATTGGTTCAGATGAAATTCTGAGACCAATTTGGGGGTGAATTCTGCATGAAGTCTTAGCACCCCCTTGTCCCAATGGAATGTTGCACATGGAAGCTCAGCCATAAGTGTCTGAATCTTACTCATTCTTCTGGCCAAAGTGATAGTGACTAGTAAGATCTTTTTCTGAGTGAGTTCATGTGATGAACATTCTGTGAGAGCCTCAAATGGAGGCTCTGTGAGTCTCAGGAGGACTATACTGAGGACCCAGGCAGGGGTGGACTCTCTGACTGGTGGGTAAATACGTAGTAGCCCTTTGATACAGTGGGGTGAAGGAAAACTGAGCACAACTTCACAGTTGGGTGACAAGCTGAAATCACCGCAATGTGGACTTAAATAAAGCCGAGTGAAAGACACGTCTGACTGAGATTCATAAAATAGTCAAACATTTTTGGTATTGAGGCTTGGACCCAGTCCTGGCCTTTTTGGACATATAGAGAAATCACTTCTAATTGGAAGAATGTGTTTGTCTGGTACAGGTTTGCTTTATATCAGGATTTGCTGGACCTGTGAGGAGCAGTCTCTGTCCGTGGTGCTCAGCAACCCAACAGCCACACTGTCAGCTGCTGCAATGGAGTATTTAGTCATCCGTTGTGAGATTAGACCCAGGCAGTCTGGGAGCTGGACCAGAGGCTGAAAGGACATCTGTCATCAGAACTGCCTTGGCTAGTAGGGAGCCATCAGAATGATCATGGCTTTATGTCTTTTGATCTTGGCAATCACCCTGTGAATCAGGGGAACTGGTGGAAAGGCTACAGCAAGACTTTGTCCCACTGTAGGAGGAAGACATCTGCTAACAGCCCCTGGACTCAACCGTCCTCTGGATTGAAAGTGGACATTTTGCATTATCCCTAGTGGCAAATAAGTCAATCATCTCTTCTGATGGAGTATCCTCTTCCATGATAGATACGTGTAAGGACAATTCATGGCTCACCACTGATTGCCTGCTGAGGAACTCTGCTAAATTGTTGCAGAGATTTGGGGAGATTTGGATTTATCCTGCATGGCTGCAACTACTAAAGAGCCCAGGTTTGGGTGGGAATAAAAGTGCTTAAATTTTTCAGGGCACTTGGTAGCACATATCCACTCCTTTGGACGTAGGCTCAATGGTTTCTACATGCAGAGTCTCTGTGGGCCTGCGCTCTGAGATTGGTGCTGGGTGTCGGCCCCATGTCAAAGATGTTCCCGGAGGGGATCTAGGGCCCATAATTGGCGTGATGGTCAATGCCAGAATCTTTGCTGGTGGTGTTATCAGCGCTGGTTTTCTGAGTGTTGCTCTCACCTTGGTAGTGGGCTTAGATTCCCTGCCTCTGGAGGAGCGTTGTCTCTTCTCCTCCTTCTGGGACAGTGTCTCCCAATGTTTACAGTTGTGTCTGGACCCTGCTTGGCCCCTTTCAGTCTTTCCCTTGGATTGAGGCACCAGCGTCAGTTCCAACAATAATAGCCTGTGTCAATGGCCCTGTGCCAAGATAGTTGGTGCCAATTTTGACAACATTTTCTATCCTGCTTTTCTGTCACCGCTTGACCCTGGGGTGTGATGTCTGCTGGAGGAAGCATTCACTGAAGATGGCTCTTTTCATTCTTTGGAGGTGTTACTCTCTTCTGGGACCAAGGTGCTGTGCATCAACTGTTTGAGCAGGAATGGCATCAGCTGCACATTCCTCGACATACGCATCCTCAAGAAGAACGGTCCGCACACTGCATACTTACCAGGTATGTGATTTCCCCTCAGAACAGAACAGGCATTGGCTATGCCTCTCCATGAGAAGGATAAGTCCATCGCCAATCAGGTGGGGTTTAAACCCGGATTGATAATTATAGGCACAAGGAAACTAGTCCCTCTGTAAAGAGGGGTATACTGAGGGAATCTTTTTTCCTCTCATTTGTTTTTTGAAACAGACAATTTAAAAAAAAAAACACCTAAGAATGAAGAGGCTGATGGAGGTTTCTTCATCAAAATGTTAGGGAAAAAAATGAGTTTGAAGCTAAGAAAGAGCAGGTTGGACACTTGCTGCGTTCCATCTTGCTGCTATGGGCAGTAAGAGGGAACCTCAGCAGGGTTCTAGCTGCTCTGCCCTTTACGCTGTCACATGGAAGCACAAGGGGGCACAGGGTGCATGTCTGGTCTCGACAGAAATGGCTATTCAAAATAATCCAACCTCGCATGCATGAGGCACATGAACAGCCACAATGGGATCCATGCTGACACATACTCCAAGAAGAACATATAGATCCATTAGCAGAACATCAGGCCTGAGTTGGCAGCAGAGCCCTGAGAAATCAACAGCTAGAAGGAGAGGGGTGTTGAGCATTAACTCAGCACCTTCCCTCTCTCACAATCCCTTCCCTGAGGAATGTGCAACTGGGGAAACCTTCAACCACATGTTCACTGTGGGGACTACTGGGATATTAATGGATTTTTCTAGCTGTAAAGTATTTGAGAAACAGGGTCTCACTCTGCTGTTTCATGTTATGAACTAAACAACAACAACAAACCTAACCTCATGAGACCAGAGTCAAACCTTTATACCCCTTTCGTTCTAATTCAACCTACACCTCGGCACTTACACCTAATAAACTTGACACGGGATTCCTAGGCTTTGGGCATATACGATAGAAAACATTAGCAGCAGAGAGAGGTGCCAAGTATATTGTCAGCTAGTACTGTCTCCCCAAAGAGCCTGCTAGAATCCAAAGTTGTCTAGTTTCACAAGATAGCCATAGGAGAGAACAATTTCAAAGCACTGGGAAAATTCAAATGGCTGGTGCCAATGGTCTTCCTCTGAAAAAGAACATTGAATTAGAAAAATATAACAATAAATGATCCCTTAGTATTATACAGGGACTACCATCCCCAACAATCCCAAACACACACACACACACACACACACTCCCCGTTGTATTCACCAATGAAATTGCAGCCACTTGCCTCTGGGGTGAAATCCAGCAGCTTCTAACTGCATTCAAGAACATACAGAACAGTTTAGCACAGGCAGTAAAGCATCCTGCAGCATCATGTTTCTTTCCCTTGGAGGTCTCCTATCCAAGTATAACCAGGCTCAACCCTTTGTGAGATGACAAGATCATAGACAGAAGACATAAGGCTAATAGCATATGCCTTTTCCTTTAAAAATAATGCAGAGAATCCCAACCCCAAATGTAATTACAAACCAAACCCAAATGAATGAGCTAACAAATGACTGCATGGTGTGTGGAGCACCCCTACCGTGCAGAACTGTTCTCTCATTCTCAGTATTAGTGCCAGAACTAGTAAACCCAAAATCACTCTCAGGATGAATCATTCCCATCACAAGAACGATTCTCAGGCTGTAGTTTTTAGCCTCACTTCAATTCCCTATTGCAAATGCAATGTTTTATAAAATGCACACATTTTTGAAGGAGAACGCTATGCATGGCTAAGTGATTCTCTGTTCCCTACTAGGAATGGGCAACATTTTCATACATCGGCCCACCCCGCAGCATGAAACAATCCTAATCTTTTAGTTTGTAGTTATTTGCTACATTCTTCTTATATATTGGGGAAGTGAATACTCCTCCTCTGCTATGCTGGAATAGTCCACCAAGAGAAATGAAGTTCACTAGACAATTATTCTGTGACCAGAATGATTTTTCTTTTTAAAATTGGAGTTACTGGGCCAAATTCTATGACCTGCTAAGGCAGCAGAGAGTGGTCGTAAGCAGCAGGAGGTGGTTAGTGGAGAATTTCTCCTGTGACTCTTTGCCAGCAGACAAACCTCCTGTGATAGCTCTCCTGCTGCCACTAGAAAGGTGTGGGGGAGTGATAGAGCAATTATCCGCAGGGACCACAGTTCAGTGGTATAAATTACAGCTGCCTCCTGCAGCTTTAGTTTATACCAAGGCTAGTGGCAGAGGATCAGAGAGCTGCAACTGGCTCCCTGCAGCCTCCCCCCACCACATTCCAGCTCTGCTAGGGCAGGATGGAGACTCTTCCCTGCTGTACTTGACACGACCATTCCATAAGGGTTTTGCAGGAAAGGAAGAGTGCTCTGGCATGTCAGAGAATTCGGAGTGAAGGGTGGCTTGCAGGAACCCCACTTAAGGAAAAACAAAGGGGCAAATTCAGCTTCAATACATCTTCAATACAGCAGCTATTTGTGTTGCTTTGTTTAGAGATGTGGATGCTGCTTTACAGGCAAATACAAAAGTGAAGTCCCTGCCCCAAGATCCTCACACTTACAAATTCAACCAAGGGCTACAGACATGGTGAATGCGAGGAGCGTAAAAATAAAACAAAAGGAGAAAATACAATCTGGGAGGTGGAGGTGGAATACAGTTTTCCCAAGGGAGCAACATGTAAAAGCTGGTGGGCATTGTAGACTTCTTGTCAGTTACTGTATTTTCCTTTTCTGTTGTGCTATTTATACAGTGTTTGGTGTGAGTGAAGTAAATTAGAAAAGTACAGTGTAACACCTTACTTTAGAAAGGGAGAGCAAGCCAAAGGACTAACCACAAGTGACTGGCTCCTCTCAAGGTATGTCTAGGTTGCAACCATTGCTCAAACAGACATACTTGAGTTAGCTCAGTTCCCTGAATAGTTCTGCCCTGGAAGCAGGTGTTCCAGAGTGGACTTTTCAAGACCACCTGGGTAGTTATTGGTGGCGCTAGCCTGCACCGCTGCAGCTTCGCTACTTTGACACTCGCACTAGCTAGATTAAACACCAGTGACCGCAGTCTAGACATACCCCCAGAGATCAAGTGCTTCTCTTCTGTCTTCCCTGTTTTAGGATACAACAGTCCTCTGAACAGCTCTGTCCATTCAAGTCAATCTCTGACCCCGACAAAGTTGCGACAATGCATCTTCATTCTTGTTTTAAGAGTGAGTACCAGTCATATCATATAGTTGTAGATCTATAACATGGATTATCTCCAAAGGGGGGGGGCACTAATAGTCCCAAAAGACCATTACTCTTCACACTGCAGTATGTATAAATGAATGTATAATGTATAATGCATGTATAAATTCAGAACCTAAAGCTGTCTCTTGACTTGAGCCTCTTGAAAGATTTAAACCAAATGAATGTGGTAATCAAGGATAGATCCACTTTCTGTGTGGCAAGAACCACCTTTTAGACTAAGAGTCCAAAATTATCTGAGAAGGATTTGTTATAAGTGAGTGAAATAAATTTGAAAAGACGAGCCAGTTTAGCCCCTTTTTTCGTTATCAGATCTGTAAGGTGCTGCTAGACAGAGAACACCACAGAGCCTTTCACAGAGGAACCACTCTTTCAAAATATCAGGAAGACCTGAACCCTGAACTAACACTAACTGTGGTAAGATAATCTCATGCCTTGGAACCATATCACTCCTCACAATGCTTTTTATTTTCCTCTCAATCGTGAAAATCTACTATTAAAGCAAGGCCTCAGCTTGTAGATCCTTGCCTGCATGACCTGCTGCACTGAAACAAGAACCAGAGCACAAACTGCAGGTGGCACCAGCCTGAATGGATCTCACAGCTACAAGGAACCTTGGCAGTATGACAACGAAGAGCAGAAGAATTAATAGGTATAGAAAATAAATGGTACAGTGTTTGTTCCTGGAAAAGAGATCCATGCAGGGACTGTGTGGGTAGGAAGCTACTGCCCTCAACATCATGGAGAGGATTTCTCTTAAGATACTATTTTTACAGCTCCAACTGATTTATATTGCCCAGGATGAGTGCCTCATTTGAAGAGTCTAATCCCGACACTCCTGCAGTCAGCAGGAGATGAGCTACAGTGCCTGTGGTTTGTTACAGTTAAAACATCTTTAAACTCTGGAAAACAACAATGGGTGCAACTAAAAAGCAACAAACACTAAGGCAAAGGAAATCAGCAGGGCTCTGCGCCTAGGAAACTTTCTGCTCCTCGGTTCATGTGTCTTAGTTTTTCAGTCCAAACTATGCAGTTCCTATATCAAATCTACTCTTGCTATTTCTAATCAGCTTACTAGGGTGGTATCTAGGTGCAACCTAGTTTAGGGGAAATCCTGCCCCACTGAAGTCAATGACAAACTTTTTTTTGACATCAATGATTTCACCTTCTAGCTTTGTGCCAGGTATTTATATTGCTCTTCACCCTAATGTTTAAATGCTGACTAATGCCATGCCAGATTGAAAAGAAACAGGTTCCTGTCCAAGGGCAGCTAGCTGAGCTCCAGGATAACTATCTGCTCTGCCTTTGCTGAATTGGAACCAGGTGTGTAGAGTCCAGCAGATTTGCTGTCTATCACCATTATGCCTCCCAAGCTGCAAGAATTTCAGGAAAGGCAAACAGAAAACCCTTTTTCCTACTTAGGATGTGTTTCATAGACACTGCGTACCAAATGCTTCACAATATTAAATAACGACAGAGGAAGAGACAAAATAAGAGGCAAATGTAAGGGGAACTGGATGGCTCAAGTGCATTGCAGTCGGACACTGACTTATGTCAAGACTGCTGGTTCAAACCCAGAGCAGATCAGTAGAGACCACACCTGAAATGAATAAGAAGCCACTGTAGGTGTTTGAGGAGGGAATGATTGCATTTCTTTGAACTCCTGTACCACACACATCACCATGGTCTGAGTGCATGAGAAAGGTGTGAAGTAGCATTCTGGAGCTCTTTATTATACCCAAAAGAGAGTAAATTTGTAAGGCCTTCAGTCCCTCCTGTCATTTTTACTCCCTCTATTTCTTCCAGGATTTTTTTTAAATAAAGAAAATTAAAAGAAATAAGAGCACATGGACTCGAGAGCCCCTGTATTTCACTGAGGATAGTCCTAGTCCCAGCAGTACATTTTCTTAGCGGGGGTAGGCTGGATTGCTGTCATCTATAGCAGTTTACTATTCAAGTACTCCAACCACCACTTTGTTTGTTCCTGGAACATGTATTGCTCACTAATCCACTTTACAGCAAGAGAGATCAGTTTGTTGCCATGATACACACACCTCAAAACAAGTCAACAAGGACAATGCAGGTGCCTGGGAGAGGATTATTTGATTATCTGGTTTTTCATGTGCACAGAAAAATGATAAGCACTACTGATTGTATTATTGTGGTAGTGACACTAATACTGTTATGGTTGACGAGGCACTGTCATAATCCCCTATTATCAGATGAATAACTTCCTAGAAAAAAGTGAGTGTTTCTAGAGAAGCAGGGTGAGAAGCAGCTATACCTAACAAACATACTCTAAACTTAGGCCAATAACCCCACCCAAAAAAACAATTTTTTTAAACTCTGCACAAGTAAAAAGAATGCAGGCAGAAGTCCAGCAGCAGAGTGGGGATTATCCAGTTTATTGCACTGAAAGTAGCATATGCGATTATCTGATTATGAGCAGCTGGCATTTGTGTGCATTCAGTGCAAGCAACTCATGACCCTCAGAAACCAAACATGGGGTCTTCAGACCACAGTGGCTGAACTGGAGGAGCTAAGGCAGACAGAGAACATAGATGAGAATTTCATGGACACAGTAGAGCACTCCAACCTCCCGTCTGACAGCCTCTGTGCTGTTGAGGAGGTTGAAAATATCAGGAAAGGAGAACATCAAGCTGGAGTGGAGGGAAAGATCCCAGAGATGGGACCCTTCTTCCAGACGATGTTTCATTGAGAATACTCCTCCAAAGGAGGGAACCCCAGTTACTAGGAAGAGACAGGTAATAGTAATGGGGGGATTCAAGTGTTAGAAATATAGATTGTTGGGTTTGTGATGGCTGGGATATTGCACGCTGAATTGCTTGCTGTGTGTGACAGTGGTGCAACTTTCAAGACATCCAGATAGAAACTTACGTGCAGTGCTGGGGTGGAGCCAGGGTAGTGGTACTTGTAGTCACTCTTGACATAGGGAAAGGTAGGACAGAGATCCAGGAGGTCAAATTTAGGCTGCTAGGTAAGAGATTAAAGTCCAGGGCCTCCCTGGTAGCAATCTCTGAAATGCTTCCATTTCCACATGCTGGGCCATCACAGTACATTTAAGTTCAAAAAAGGGAACTACACAAAAATGAAAATTAAAAAGAGCAGTCATAAGGGAGAAATGCCTGCAAGCTGCATGGAACTTATTTAAAGACACCATAGTAGAGGCTCAAACTAAATGTATATAGCACATAAAAACAAACAGGGCCAAATAAATGCCCCCATGGCTAAACAACAGAGTAAAAGAGGCAGTTAGAGGCAAAAGAACATCCTTAAATTGGACATCAAATTCTGCTGAGGAAAACAGAAAGGAGCATAAACTCTGGCAAGTCAAGTGTAAAAATATATTTAGGCAAGCCAAAAGAAGAATTTGAAGAGAAACTAGCAAAAGGGACAAAAACTAACATCAAAATATTTTGAAGTACATCAGAAGCAAGAAGCCTCCAAACACTTAGTGGGACCACTCAATGATCCAGGTGCTAAAAGAACACTCAAGGAAGGCCAGGCCATTGCAAAGATGCTAAATTAATCCGTTGCATCAGCCTTCACTGCAGAGGATGTGAGGGAGAGTCCCATGCCGCAGTCATTCTTTTTGGGAAACAAATTTGAAAAACTGTCCCAGATTGAGGTGTTAACAGAGGCGGTTTTGGAACAAAATGACATATTACAGAGTAATGAGTCACAAGGCTGGATGGTATTCACCGAAGAGTTTGGAAAGAATTTGTGGTGGGGTGTTAAAGAGGGGTTAAAGCAGCCCCCGGGAGGCTGTGCAGGAGACAGCCAATTAGGAAAGGGCTTGTAGAGACAGCCAATTGGGAGAAGGTTTAGAGAGACAGCCAATCAGGGCCAGGCTAGGCCATATAAGAAAGGCTGCTGAACAGAGCAGCTTCAGTCACCCCCTGGAGTTTGAGGAGGGAGGACTGGCTGCCCTGAAAGAGGAAGAAGAGACAGCACCACAGTCAGAGCAGTGCTGGAAAGGTCAGAGGAGCACGAGTGAGCTCCCCGCTGACTGCTGCTAGACTGAGATCATGATACAAGAGTAGAGAAGGTGCTAAAGAGGTTCTTATACTGCACTCAAACATAAAATCTGAGCACCTTCAAACAGTGCATTGAGCAATGTGACTACACACAGGTCATGTGTTGTTTCTTCTATCACCCTCTGCCCAGAGGGAGAAGCATGTGCAATGGAGTGTCTTGTTTTGGTAGAGGGTGTATGTGTGGGGGAGGTTAAATCAACGTACCTGCCACTACGTGTTTATGAAGAAGTCAAGGTCAAAGAAAACTGCCTTGCACTTGGAGTAGAAAGCGGTGAGATCTGTGATGGTCCTGAGTTCTTGGGCAAGTTCATTCCAGAGTCTTGGACTGGCCCCAGAGAAATGTCTGTGTCCCATACAGATGAGCTTTATTGTTACTGTTGAGAGTTCCATTGTACCTGAGCAGTGTAGTTGTTGAATATGGTCTTCATCCTGGAGCTTTAGACAGTTTTTTTGGATACCCTGGGTCCACAGCATGCAGCACTTTGATGATACAGACTGAGAGCTTGATTCAAAATTCTGTGGGAAGCCAGTGTAGTGACTGAAGGACAGGTGTGATGTGCTCATAGTAACCTGTGTTGCTGAGGAGAAGCACTGCATCGCAGTGTACTACCTGGAGTTTAAGTGCTGAAGGCTTCATGCCCAGGTATATGGAATTGGCGTTGTCCAGCCAAGAGATAACAATGACATGAATAACTGAGTGCAGGTCTTTGTCCACTAGAATGAAACAGTCTCAAACTGGAGATGGTAGAAAGTGTTAGTCTTGAATCTCACTGTGTGAAAGCTCAGCACCAATAAGGAATGCAAGAGAACTCCTAAACTATGGACTGAATTGACCAAGTGTGGATATGTACCTTCAACTAAAAAAGACTGCACCCTGGCTTCAAACTCTTCAAAATACTTTCCTCTGATCACAAGCATCACCCTCTATCTTGCTCAGGTTTCGCTTAAGCCAGCTGTTCTTCATCCCTGAGCTGATCTCACCTAAGCTCTGGGTCATCTTGGTGGTAGTGGTGTGGTCGTATGTGGTGAAGGATAGTTAGAGCTGTGTATCACCTGCACATTGCTAGAACTTGAGTCCCTGTCATCTGACCAGTTCACTTAGGGGCTGCATGTAGATGTTGAAAAAAACTGGAGAGAGAATTGATTTTTGTGTAACTTGACAAGTCAGGGGCTAATGGTGGAGGTGCTCCAGGCTGATCCAGCCGATCCTTGTCCTGGTCTCCCTGTGGCCTCCCTCAGTTCCACACCCCAGTCCAAGTTCCATCTCCACCCCATCACCCCTTGGCTTCATGTCTCAGTCCCAGTCTTGCCAGTTCTTTGTCCCTGTCTTGGAATATGCCTAGTACAGATAAAATATCTTCATAATTGTCAAACTCTAACATTTGTCTACTGAGCATGTGCAAACGGAAGTTTTCACAGGCTCATAGCTTAGCCAAATGTGGGCAGTTTCTCATGGGAACAGCAGAATGTACATCCCTGATACCAGGACTATCCCCTTCCTATATATCCAGTCCTTGCTCAAAGTATGAAGGTGCTAGAGCTTCCAAATAAAGCAGTTGTACGAATTTTTTTACCTGGACAAAATATATTTTTTTCCCAACCTCGGTCTGAGAAGTGGCTGAAAAGTTTTTCCAAAAAATTCAGCTGGAGACAGACACCCACCATAGAAAATTTGAGCCCAAATGGTTAAAGTTTGACAAAGTTATAAGCAACTGGAACCAGGGTTTTTATAATAAAAAATGTTGAGCAACTTTAACTATTGGCATCGCAACCTTTGCCGCCTATAATAAAATGGTGCATTTTGCAGCTGCCCTCACCTACCACTAAGTACTACAACCTGCTTGAGCCAAACAATTAGGCAAAATTATATATTGGGATCTGAAATCTGCAGGCTGCATCTCCATAGGGAGAGCAGCCACGTACTGAAATTAAAAACTCTGAAGACTTTGGATGGCCTTGATTTAATTACACAGATTGAATGGGATTATGTTAGAGGAAGAATGGTCCAGTGACTAAGGAGAGCCAGGTTCAAAGCCTGCTCTATTACAGTGAACTTGGGCAAGTGACCTAAGTGACTTTGGGCAAACCATGGCAGCAAGTCTCAGAGCCCAGGTCAACTGTCTCGGGCTTGCTCTAGAGGCTAAAACTAGCAGTGTGAAGATGTTCCTGCTGGAGTTTGAGCTCTGAGACTCTCCCCCCTCACTGGATTTCAGAGCCTGAGCAGGAACGCCTGCACTGCTAGTTTTAGCCCTGTAGTGCAAGCCTGAGTCAGTTGACCTGGGCTCTGAGATTCGCTGCTGCTGTTTTATTTATTTATTTTGGGGTTGGGTTGGGTCCCCCCCACCCCCGTGTAGACATACCCCTGTGACTCAGTTTTCCATCTGTATAAGGGGATATTAGCACTTCCCTACCTTGCAGGGGTGTAGTAAGGCTAAATACACTAAATATCATGAGATACTCAGATTTAAAAAATTTATTAAAGCTAATGTTAAAATTATATAATATACAGGTTAAGGAAAGCGTGTCTGTACATCTGGGTATAGTGCTTAGATTATACACAAATACAATACTTGGTTTAAAAGTCATAAAATACATATAGTACATAATATGCAATAACCCAACTTTAGGTGAATAAATTGAACAATACAGTTTAGATATAACCATCCAAGTATTCGGGTACATCACTCATGAAAAGTTAAACAGAGTTATATCAATACAGAGAAATATATCAATAAGTGAAGATTATCCCTCAGTAACTGAGATTTTAGGATAGGTTACCCATTAGAAAATACAATCCATCAGGGAAGTATTAATGGGAGGGACATATAAGTACCTAAGATAGATAGAATCCATGCCTCCTACTTGTGTCAACTGGCCACCTTAAAGCTAGCTAACAGCTTGATGTCTTTACATGATTAGCACAGATATAATGTTAGAAAGGAACAAAATCCTGATCTCCCACAGCTAATAATTGAAATAAGAGCCATGTTTCAAGCATTTGGCTGAACAAGCTCTGGTTCCAGGGGCAATTTTCTAGGCTTTCATCAACACTGCTCAGTGGAGAGGTCGAAGGGACCTGGGCAGGTCTGGCAGGAGTCAAAATGAGATGGAAAAAGCACACAACTTTCTGCTCCATGAAGTAACCATTGAAGCTGTTTACTTTTATTTAGTAAAATACTAAAATTCAATGAGGATTCCAGGTTTTAGGTGAAATTGCTTGAGTTCCCACTGTCCCAAGTGCCTTTCAGGTGGCTAGGTTTGCAACAATTGTTTAACTGCTCACACAGCTGATATCTGCACCCAGTACTTCTGTCATGCTTGAGCGATTCTTTCAACATTGAACAAAACAAGCAACAGTTGAGAACATATGTGGTGGTTAAAAGCAACAAGCTTTAGGCTGCACTTTTAAACATTTTCTCCTTCATGCAAGTTATTAGATCAGTAGTGTGCAACATTGCCAGCGTGACAGGTAGATATTGCATAATCACAACACAATAGTCTCATGACATGATGTCAGGATAATGTCTTGGTTTCAAAAATATTTTGAGACGCTTTGAATGTCCTGCAAACTGTGGGACAGCCTCATCAAAACTAGAACTGTACCAAGACAAATAGAAACAGTGTAGTTAAGTGCATATATCTTATTAATAATACTTTGGCACTCAGTTATAGGCCCATTTGAGAGTGCTAAATGTGCTTTAAAACAACACAGGCCAGCTCAGAACATTCCTGTGAGAAGTGCTTGTCTGTAAATTAATCCAATTTTAAGATGAGTAAACTGAGGCATTAAGAAACGAAAGCTAAAGTTTTCTAAAACTAATCACTGATTTTTGGTCCACCATCTGAGATACATTTGGAGTGGTTTTCAGAAAAGCTGAAAACCCTCAGCTCCACTGACCTCAAATGGAGTTGTGTGAGCTCAGCACCTCTTCACATCATCCCCAAAAAGGTGAGACACCCAAACTCTGCAAACAAATGTGAAAATTTGGGCTTACGTGACTTACTCAAGGTGACAGTGCAAGTCAGTAGCAGAACCAAGGCTAAAACGCAAGAGCACCTGAGTTCTAGTCCCCTGTTCCAACTACTAATGCAATGCTACCCTACTGATTTCACAGAATGGATTGTAAACATCTAAAGAATGGGCCCATATGTAGCCCTAGTACAGTGGTGACACAAGTTATCTTCAGCCACCCAATGGGGAAATGCTGCATCATATCTTGGGACCTGGGAAGATTACTCGTGTCCTTATGTCTTAGCAGCTAATTGACACAGTGCCTGAAATGTGGACCCAAACTCATTGAGTGGGCTGACTTTGTAGCTGCCCTCTATAAATAGTTGCCAAAACAGGGAATTAATCTAAATTCAGTGTAAATTCAACATGTACATGTCATAACATGGTAATGACCCATCAGATATGTTGTTCTTATGTTCTAAGGACATCACATACCATTTGTGTGGAGATATCAGTGCTACTAAAGCATAATAAAATAGTGACAGTTTGCTTTCCACTTAAGATAAACATAGTGTAACCAAATAAACAAATGCACCTGATTGTCCAAGACACGGGAGGTCTACACCATAATCAGAAATCTCTCCAGCTTGTACTGGGAAGGTTGGTAAGTATGTGTCTCTCAAAGAGTTAAACAGATGCTAACCCTAAAAACACAGGTTCTAAGCTTTCTATCCATTAGAGCTTTTTCTCTTTGACTTTCACACAAACAAGTTCTATTGCATAAGAGTAGACAGCGCTGTGAAAGTGTGAACTGAACAGAATACTACCTTATCCCATTCCCCTGCCCACAAACGTGGTTTAGTCTAGTTGGTCTCCAGCCTCACCGAATAATATGGCCCACACATCTCCATAATGTATTTTGTTTGGAATCATTTATCTTTTTCGTTTGAGCACATGGTCATTACCTTTTTGTGCTAGTGACTGAAGGAAGCAGAGTCTCATAAGTCAAGGTCAGTCTGAGTTCACTGGTGAGATGCCATCAATGGCTTGTTATTGCATGCCCTGACCTCTTCTCAAACGGAATGCTGCTCAGAGGCAGGTATTGAGCACGTACAATTCAAATTTATCTGGTGGCAAAGAGGATCCCATGGTGGGATTCAAGTTTTGCAAGTACCACATGATATTGGGGCAATTAGGGGTCCTTTTATCCCACCTGCCCTGAACGCCACACACCCTTTTCTTCAAGCCCAGTGCAGCTGACAACATCCTTCCAAATGAGACCTAGATGGGATACCCTTCAAAATCCATCAATATTCATCTTGTATCAGCTGGAGAGGTGATTTCTGAGAGACAAAGATAAACCCCTCCCCCCCACATCTCTTTGCTCAAACAGCAATGCAGCACATGACCACCAGGCTGGGCAGGAAAATAATTTTGTATTACGAGAGATGGAATTAGAGTGCATTAGTGAAAAAGAACAACATACAAGCAACTGCTCAATCCTTCTGGTAAGATAATGAACATGCAATGGGCATGCCTTAAGTTTGCAGTGCAAAGGAACCCTGCAAAATCTGCGGCAGGAAGTTAGAATAAACAGGGGTCACCCAATGAAATTAATAGGCAGCAGGTTTTAAAAAAAACAAGAAATACTTCTTCACACAGCGTACAGTGGAACTCATTGCTAGGGCCAAAAGCACAACTGGACATGTTATTAGATATGTTCATGGAGGGTAGATCCATCAATGGCTATTAGCCAAGATATTCAGGGACGCAAAACCCCATGCTCCAGGTGTCCCTATGCCTCTGACTGCCAGAAGCTGGGACTGGACGACAGGATATGGATCACTCAATAATTGCCCTGTCCCTCAAAAACATCTGCCATTGGCCACTGTCAGAAGACAGGATACTGGGCCAGATGGACTGTTGGTCTGACCCAGTATGGCCGTTCTTACGAGAATGATACTATAGAAGGGTGATACAAAGCTATTCTTGCTGCTCCTCAGATTAGCCTAAACAGCTGCAATCATACACTGGAGGTTTCAATTCCTCTTTGGTTTAAAATGTCAGCTCTTTGGCTTGAGTTTCCTCAGTTTATCATGTCAGCAGTGCAGGTGGATATTCCAGAACAGGAAGGCACAGGGCACAAAGCAGCAAACAGTTTCTCTAAGTACTAAGTGCTGCTCCTAGCCAGCTGCATGCAATTAGCTGAGTCCTCTGGGGAGACTGGGTAGGGAGCCCCATCACCACCTGGCTTTTGGTATCTTCTGAAATGATGGTTTCTTTAGGTACATTACCAACGGTGTCTTCCTGGAGATTTACTCATAGACTTTAAGGTCAGAAGGGACCATTATGATCAGCTAGTCTGACCTCCTGCACAAAGCAGGCCACAGAATCTTACCCATCCACTTCTATAACAAACCCCTAACCTATGTCTGAGTTATTGAAGTCTTCAAATTGTGGTTTAAAGACCTCAAGCTGCAGAGAATCCTCCAGCAAGTGACCCATGCCCTATGCTGCAGAGGAAGGCGAAAAACCTCCAGCCCCTCTGCCAATCTGCCCCGGAGGCAATTCCTTCCTGACCCCAAATATGGTGATCAGTTAAACCCTGAGCATGTGGGCAAGACTCACCCGCCAGCACCCAGGAAAGAATTCTCTGCAGTAACTCAGATCCCACCACATCTAACATCCCATCACAGACCACTGGGCATACTTACCTGCTGATAATCAAAGATCAATTGCCAAAATTAATTGCCAAAATTAGGCTATCCCATCATACCATCCCCTCCATAAACTTATCAAGCTTAGTCTTAAAGCCAGATGTCTTTTGCCCCCACTACTCCCCTTGGAAGGCTGTTCCAGAACTTCACTCCTCTAATGATTAGAAACCTTCATCTAATTTCAAGTCTAAACTTCCTAGTGTCCAGTTTATACCCATTTGTTCTTGTGTCCACATTGGTACTAAGCTTAAATAATTCCTCTCCCTCCCTAATATTAATCCCTCTGATATATTTATAAAGAGCAATTATATCCCCCCCTCAACCTTCTTTTGGTTAGGCTAAACAAGCCAAGCTCTTTGAGTCTCCTTTCATAAGACAGGTTTTCCATTCCTCGGATCATCCTAGTAGCTCGTCTCTGAACCTGTTCCAGTTTGAATTCATCCTTCTTAAACATGGGAGACCAGAACTGCACACAATATTCCAGATGAGGTCTCACTATTGCCTTGTATAACGGTACTAACACCTCCTTATCTCTAGTGGAAATACTTCGCCTGATGCATCCCAAAACCGCATTAGCTTTTTTCACAGCCATATCACATTGGCGGCTCAGTCATCCTGTGATCAACCAATACTCTGAGGTCCTTCTCCTCCTCTGTTACTTCCAACTGATGTGTCCCCAAGTTATAACTAAAATTCTTATTATTAATCCCTAAATGCATGACCTTGCACTTTTCACTATTGAATTTCATCCTATTACTATTACTCCAGTTTACAAGGTCATCCAGATCTTCCTGTATGATATCCCGGTCCTTCTCTGTGTTAGCAATACCTCCCAGCTTTGTGTTATTCGCAAACTTTATTAGCACATTCCCGCTTTTCGTGCCAAGGTCAGTAATAAAAAGGTTAAATAAGATTGGTCCCAAAACCGATCCCTGAGATTTAATGGGGTCTGGGGAAAAGATTCTTTTTGAAAAATGTTCATTATGCTGGAGTTTGACAGTTCTGAGATCCCTTATGCGGCTTCCTGTCAGTTGGTTTAGGGGCATATCCCTTATGGTCTCCTTCCATTTGGAGGAGATGTTTATGAGAGGATCACAAATTGCCTTGGAATCCCTTGCTCACAGAAAGTTTTAGGGTCACCTAAGATAGCACTTCCCAACCACTAGGACACAGACACATCAGGAGTGATGCTTGAGGTTTTTGTTACTGATACTCTAGAATTCCCCACCTTCCTCAGTATGTTGCCTGTACTTGCCTCCCATGCAAATGTGAGAGATATAAGCAGTCATAGATCTTGGCTGCCTTTAAGGAGAGAAAAATGGGGTTTTGAGGTGTCCCAAGCTTTTGCTTTTTTTGATTTACACATATTTTGATATGGAGCAGTTTTTTTTTTTTGTCTTTGTTGCGTGCACATGAAAAATTACCAGAATGTCCAAGTTTGCTAGTTCCAGATACTTTAAAGAAAAATACAAGAGTACTTGTGGCACCTTAAAGACTAACAAATTTATTTTAGCATGAGCTTTCTTGAGCTAAAGCTCACTTCTTGAATTGTGCATACCAGAACTGGAGACAGATCCACAGGGTTTACAGGAGCAGCCACATTTCAACCCTCCACTTTACAGCCTACTGACAGCCAATGACTCAAGACCCAGTTTGAGCCTCCACCCCAACATCCCACTGGCAGAGTACCTGGCCTTGACAGCTTGTCTCTGCAATAACCGTGAGGTTTGATGGGAACAACCGGTGGTTCCAGGGCTTTGTGAACCAATGCCAGCTCCTGTTCCTGATGCGCCCCAGAATCTATGCCTCTGACCAGTCCAAGGCGGCCTTGATAATCAGCCTGCAGACAGAAGGTGGGTTAGACTGGACTTCCCCCTGCTGGAAGGTCACAGTCCAGTGCTGTCGAGCTGGGATGCCTTTCTCCAGTCTATATCAGCCATCTTCAATGTCCCTCACTGAGCTTGAAAAGGCGAGATTGCCCTGAAGAGAATCCGGCAGGGGCCAGGCACAGATGCCTCATATGCGGCATGCTTCCGGTACCTCACAGCAGATACTGAGTGGAATGAAGCAGCGCAATTGTACCAGTTCTGGGTGGGGCTTGCAGGAAGAGGTCAAAGATGGAGTTGCCCACCCAGAGATGCTAATGGGCCTAACTGCGCTTGTGGATCTTGTCATCTGCATAAACCATCAGCTGCAAGAACGAAGAGAGGAGAAAAGAGATTCCCCTGCATTCCCTCTACCCACGTAGTGTGACCTCACCTTCTGTATTACCTACTGAACCCACCCAAGCCAATCTGACTCATCAGTGGCACATCCCTGAAGAAAAAGAACCTGTGCTTCTACTGCGGTGAACTTGGCTATGCCATCTCGACCTGTCCAGTACGAACACTGAGGAGCATGGGGAAACAAGCCAGTTCAAACATGATGGGGGAACTGGCCTAGTTCTTGAGAGTCCCTGTGGCCTAGTCCTCACTGAGACGCAGCTTGAGCCCCATCCAGGGGCTTCCCATTTGCAGGTGTCTATCCAGCTGTGCATCCTGGAGATACCTCTCTAACATGCCCTCCATCGATTTGGAAGCAGCAGATTTTATGGATACAGATACAACTCAGGCCCTACAGACTCCCCTGTGACACAAGGCCAAGTTAGACACGATTGAAACTATTGATGGCTTCCCACTATCTTCAAGTCTGGTTGTGGAGGAGACTGTCTCCCTGGAGATTGTTATTCAGGGACACAGTGAGAATTCCATTTTGTGTGATCCATCCCCCACATTCCCCCGATCCTTGGCATCTCCTAGCTAATTCTTCAATATCCCCTCATTCAGTGGTGAGAATGGAAAGTTACTTTCCTGTCACAATTCTGTTGACAGCATGGCCAGAAACCAGTGAGTTTTGGACCCATGCCCCAAAAGGTCCATGTAGGTTTAGTCGCCTGCATCGAAACCCCTACCGAGGGAAATATGAAACACTCCCCCCACCTAAGTACTGCGATTTAAAAAAGAAGAATGCAGAAAGCCTCCCTCCCCCCATCATCGGGACTATGACTGCTCCATAGAACTCCAGCCAGGGGTGAAGATACATTTTGGGTGGATCTACACAATGTCAGAGCCTGAACTGGCAGCATTGTGAGAATACTTCCAAGAGAACTTGTTCATCCACAGGTCAACCTCACCAGATGGTGCCCCAGTCCTTTTTGTAAAAAAGAAAGATGGTAGCCTCTGTCTCTGCATCGATTACCAAGCCCTAAACCAGGTAACAACCTGGAACAGCTACCCACTACCCCAATCCCCAAGTTGCTGGGGCCATCTGCATATTCACAAAACTGGATGTCCGTGAAGTTTACAATCTCGTCCATATCCAAGACAGGGATGAGTGGAAGACTGCCTTTCAAACCCACTATGACCACTCTGAATATTTTGTTATACCATTTGGATTGACTAATGCCTCAGGAACATTCCAGCATTTCATTAACAATGTGCTACGAGACCTACTGGACCAGTTTGTAGAGGTATACTTAAATGATATACTGATCTTCCCAGACAATCTGGACCAACACACCACTCATGTCTTCACAGTCCTGGAGAGAGACTACAGCAACACTGTCTCTATGCTAAATTCAAAAGCTGTGCTTTCAATCAGACCTCGACTGAGTTCCTGGGTTTTATCCTGTCCCTGGAAGGAATCAATATGGACCTACGCAAGGTCCAGGTTGTCCGTGACTGGGCAGCCTCCCACAAAGTGCACAACCGCCAACGTTTTCTAGGCTTTGCAAATTTTTCCCGAAGGTTCATCTCAAATTCTTCAAAACAAACTGAGTCCTTCACTTGCCTGTGTTGGATTCAGCAACAAATCAAACCAGTCATCTTTGAGTTCCAGCTCTCTCAATCTCTTAGAGTCCACCCTATATTCTATGTCTCACTCCTAAAACCCTACACTGAGAATACATATCCCCACAGAGGCCAATCACTGCCCCCACCAGTGCAAGTACAAGGTGAAGAGGAATACATCATCCTCAAAGTCCTCGATTCCAAGATCAAGCAAGGTAAACTGTGGTACCTGATTGACTGGGAAGGCTATGGGCCAGAGGAATGCACTTGGAAGCTAGTGGAGAATGTTCACGCCCCCATGTTGGTTCAGACTTTCCATAGGAGCTACCCCAAAAAACCTGGAACCATGTAACCCAAAGGGTGCCCGTAGGGGCAAGGGTGATGTCATGACCCACACACCTCAAACCGTGTTCCACAGGAGCAGCCATGCTTCAACCCGCCACTTGGCAGCCAAATGGCCCCCTGGTCCTACTTCTGCCAGCAATAGGAACAGGAAGCTGTCCAAACAACTGGGATACACCCTCCTCTGTGTACCTTGTTTCTCTGCCTCCTGCTCCCCTGGCTTGACTCCTGACCTTTGACACGTGGTTCTGATCTCTGGTTTGTCTCCTGCCTCTGACCCTCTGGTACCCTGATCCAGCTGACTCTTGACTCCTGACTGTGGACACTGGCTCTGACCACAATCCAGCCTTGACAGTGGCAGCCCTTCTTCCTTGAGGGAAGGGATTCACCCTCTGTTGGACCTCTTTTACATGGAGACACAATAATGGGAAGTGGCTCCCATTGTTCTTCTGAGAACAAATTACGTTTTGCTGCAAGTGCAACAACACAATTATATGCAGAGATTCAAGGGCCAGAGTATGCAATTCTTCTTGCCACACAATATGTGCTTAAGGAATATAATTTCCCCTCCTTCTTTCTGGCCCCAAGTTCTTTCCCAATATTCAATTAGCTGAACTTACTCTTCAGTTTGCTACAGAGAGCTTGAAGGCCATCTGATTGATCACGAGGAAATTCTTAAAGAAGTGCCAGTTTAGACAAAATGATAAGGACTCTCCCTATCTGCACACTGCTGATTAGGCAGGGTCAGCTAAGGACACCAGAAATCTCAGACAAACTACAAAATAAAACCACCTCCCATTGCATCAGCTGTTAAGAGACATTGTGAAATTTGGGTAGTCTCATATTGGAGTCAATTATCCTTTATTTTCGTAACTCAGTTTGCAAAAGTCATTTTTTTTCATACTTTATGGGCTTGATTCTGATCCTATTAACTGAAGTTTTGCCACTGACCTATATGGAAACAGAACTTGGTTCTGTGTTTTTTTCTTTTCAGGCAAGTTCAATGCAGCCTGTTTAAAAAAAAAAAATTAAGTAAACAAGCCTACGCCAGTAATCCAGTGCTCACAAGTGACCCTGGAATGACAAACCAGGATGCGTACACAGCTTAGTAATACTGAGCAATCATACGCACTGTTCACAAGTAACCCTACAACAACAAAGACGTATGTGAAATGGTGGATAAGGCATTTGGCACTGAAACATTTCAATTTCAAGCTTCCAGGATAACGTGAAATAATATGTATAATCCGAAGTGACTTGGCAACGCCCTTTTACAAACACTGGGTTGTGTCCAGAAAAGCAGTATTTTTATTGTTAAACCAAAAAAGGAAAAAGTTTGGCAGCTGTTCCATTTCACGGCCAAAGAGAAAGGCATCGAGCTGGTCTTACCTCTTACTACAATAGCAGAAACTACAAGCAAGCCCTCCAAAAACCAACCACCTAGCTCCTTACAAAGGACAGTTTGTTAGCAGCTGCCTAATCAAGTAACTTCATCTTACCTTGGAGAGGAATTTCGTAAGGCTGCTCTCTCAACATTGTTTCTCGTTGTGAAGATTTGCAATCAATGTTCCAGGCTTCCGCCCACCCTCAGCTAAGATGCATGGATTCTAATTGCAATGTACAAGGTTTGTTTTTAAATTTTTTCCCCTATGCTCCTGATTGGCTCAGGGTAATGCCCATGTGGGTCTACAAATGCTGGGTTTCTATCCATTTTAAAATCAAAGTGTCAGTTTTGCTGCTGTCAGAGCTCTTTATTTTTGTACATATAAGGAAGTGGCTGTTGATGTTATCTGAATGTGTTTCCTGTTTTATATGTATATGAGCAAAAATGATGTCACATTAAACTACACTGCAAAGTTCCACAGAGCTCAACTCAAAGCCTCTAAGCAAGGGGAGGGGGAGAGAACACAGCTCATCTGTTCACCCTCTAACCCAGTCTGCAGTCACTTCACTGAGCCCTGTTAGAGTTCTGTGTTCTCTCATGCTGCACCAACATTGCTTGCTATTGCAATTCACAGCCCAGCTCAAAGGGTCTCTTAAATGATAGACAGATGTAAAAATGATCAGTGGTTACCTGGACATTTTACAACTGTAGGTCCCTTCTCAGCTGCAGGCTGCATTTTGACTACATCTGAATTACAACAATTGGAATTTTAAGAGAGAGAGTAGACAAGTTACGGGCTCGATGCAGGAAGTCAGACTGTGATCATAATGGTCCATTTTGGCCTCGTAATCTATAGCAGGATGTGAGACTTAAATCATTTGTTTTTAAAGCACCGAGAGACCCTTAGAGAAAAGGTACTTAACGGACCAAATATGAATATTATCTTGTGAGAGAAAAACAACCCATTCTCTCTGAAGTCTAAAAGGAAAACAGTACCATACTGTCCTGCTCACACGTAGACATGTGGCTTCTGGGGTGGCCTACAGATCTGACCGAAGATAGATTTTTTTTTCCCTCTCCACTGCAGCCTGAGGCCATATAAAACTCAGGCCCCCCTCTCTCTCCTCTTGTTTTTTGGATGCCTACCTTTGCATTGAACACCAATGCACAAATTTGAACTTTGCTTGAAAATTAGCTAAAGGGGCCCAATTTCAAGCAAGCCGTACAGCATTTGGCAAACTCTCAGTGAAATAAGATTGTGCTTGTGCTGAAATGCAAAAATGCTTATGCAAAAAGGGCCTTTTGCAAACCCTCTGCATAGGGTTGAATTCAGACTAAATAGATGTGCCCTTCATTGTGACTATTTCTCACATTGCTGTTTCAGTGATAAGCTGTAGGAAGTCAACAACCACACCAGGGGTTTTCCCTAGCTAGTTTTCGCTTTGCTAGTGATTTCTTTAGTTTTTGGTTTATAGTCTAAAGTGCACGTTTCCTCCCTTTATTATTCTCCCCTTATTGCTTCTCACATTGTTACCATCCACCCCTTATGGTGGCAACAATAAAAGAACCACTATGTGGATGGAAAGAATAAAAGAATCATCACTGAACTTGGCTTGTCACTCTTCGCCAGAAATGTCTCTCTAACTATACCAGCTCGTTGGGGACTCTCCAGACACTGAAGGGGTCACTCACACATAGATGTCACCTTTAGTTAAAAAAACAAAACAGCCCTGAAAGATTCCCTGCGATACTTCTCACCCTAGAATGCGTTCTTTGGAGTCCAGTCAAACAACAGCTGTCTTCGGTGTGGGTGCCTGTTCAGATGGGTTACTCTCAAGCATGTCTGCTTACAGTTGCTTACATGTTTTCAGTAGTGGAGGTGCTCCAGGACGCACCTGCAGTCTCTGAGAGGAGGGAACTGTCTCCTCTTTTTGTTACACTGACTTTGCATAGAATCTAAAATCAAAGAGCTAAAGCCATTGTGATCTTGTCAAAGAACTGGGCATGTTCGGTGTATTTGATCAGATAAACTATGTCAATCTGCTGAGGTTCATGCTGAATAGACAGTATCATAGCAACTGGGATTTTGTGTTATAAGATTTCACAACAATTCTATGGCTATTCATTATGTCTGATAGGTGCTTTTAGAAATCCATGAGGAAGTTCATGCATGTAAGTTACTGCTGGGCAAGGAAATTATATCTAGAAAAAGGAAAAGATGTACTGGGCTCACCTTCCACAAAAGACAAGTTTTGGTGGTATTTCCCAAGCTAGAGACAGGATAAGACTAAGGAACTAGTACTAGGAAACAGAGGTATGCCATTCTGTCTCGTGTTGCTAGCAAGGGTAAATGGTCCAGGTTAGTGTGCATTGATGCAGAAGAACAGTTTAGTATCTCCCAAGGTTGCCACAGAAAACTAAGGAATTCAAAGTATGGTGGTTAAAGGTGTCATTTTTAAATAGTCACCTAGCTGTTTTCCTCCCCAAGGAATGTGTTTGATATTTGATGCAGCTATGAGCTATCTAGTGAACACAACAGAGGTTTGAGAGCCAGGACACCTGGCTTCTCTTTCCAGCTTGGTCTCTGGGTTGCTGTGAGACATTTAACCTTTTCTGCAGTGCCTTATTTTAATTCCTGGCAAAATTAAGATACTTTCCTCATCGAGCATTTGGGAGGCTAAATTAACATTATTAAAGGGCTTAAAAATCTTTGGATGGAAAGTCTCCAATTCCTAGTGTAAGCAGGGTCTGAATGAGCTCTCCCCTGACATCTAGTGATGAGCTGGGGAAGAGGACTTCAGGAGCCAACCTTGTTTGCATAGACACACCCACTCTACCTAGGTGCAGAGCATGATGGATCTGCTTTGCCCAAATGATCACTTTCGGTGGGTGTTGGATTACAAGTCACTTTGTTATTGGGTGCAGGGATAATAAAGAGTTGTTATCCCTGTTGTGTGAATCAGGGCAGTAGAACTGCTCTTGCTAAGCAGGGGGTAAGGGGTGCCAAAGCCTAGTCGAGATAAGAGAGGGTGGGGACAGATGCTTATACCTGGTCATGTGGACTCTCCATAAGGATCCTAGACAGCATTTGACCTTTCCCTCTCCACTGCGTAATAACAGAGCTGATTAAGTTTCAACTGAGACTCTTTCGTTGCAGACCAATAGACCTGAAATCACCAATAACTAGGTCTAAGCATTAGAGCTGCTTTGGGACAATGTCTCCGATGAAAGAAACTGTCCAGCCTGCACTAGCCATGAGGCTCCCCCACTAACAGCTGAAATCACTGAGAGCTGTGTTAAGTGGTGGGACCTCAAGACATCTCAGAGGGTGCGGAGCGGTGAGTGGCTGGCCAAGCAGCTGATGCCAGAGTGAGTGCCTGGACAGCGGAGTAAACAAGGTGCTTTCCTCTTACCCCAGGGCGGGAGGTGGACTTGCACAGATGCACATGAACTCTAGGTCTGCAACTATGAGTGGGGTGCACTGGAGGAAGAAGGGAGAGGCATATTAAAGGAACTCTTGGTTGCTGGATTTAAGAACCTGAAGCAAAAGACACTGCCCAACGTACTCTGGGGTGGGTGTTTTACTCATGGTTTGATGCTTATGAATCCTGCTTGTGAAGTTTTCCCAAGTTAATGCCAAGATACTTTCCTCCTTTTTATTAAAAGTTTCTTTTCTACACTCAGACTCTGTCCTTGCAAGAGGGAAAGTATTGCCTCTTAGAGGCACCCAGAAGCTGGTGTGTCATTTTCCCAGGTTACTGGGTAATGACTCAAACTGGTTCTGTGTTGTATTTTTGAGAAAACCCCTACATATTAAAGCCAGCCCTTGTGGTGGACACGTCCACCTGGCAGAAGGACAACACTAGTATTTGGGAGTGATCACCTTCTCTAGTCTAGCCTCCTTTTTATCAGAGAAGGATCGATTTATTTAGTTTGAAACCATTCTTGTCTCATTTGTTAAACACGGGCAATGTGCTCTGCACATTGGGGGCAGCATCTGTCTACAAGAGTTCGCAATCTAAGAAAGCCCACAGGGAGAAGGTTTTTCTGTAATTTTAATAGTTAGTTTACTTCTTGCCTGCATCCTTAAGGAGAGAGATAGGGGCAGAGTGGCAGCACTGGAAACTGGGATGACAGAGCATTTCATGTGCAACTGGAGCTGGGGGTAAAGGAACAGAGGTGGGAATGGAAAATGAGACAAATGGGGTCTTGAAATTGGTATCATTGGCAGAGCTACAGAACAAAAAGACAAGAGTGGAGATGCAGACCAAGTTCAAGTTCCGCAGAACGTTGAAGGCAAGGGCAAAGTTTAAAACTAAGTGCCAGGGGCGACTCTACCTTTTTGGCCGCCCTAAGCAGTCATGCGCGGGGAGCGCCCGCTGCGGGGCAGCGGCACTCCGCTGGCCTGGCGAGGGGAGGGGCTGCGCTGGCCAGGCTCTCGGCTGGACTCGCAGCAGGTCAGGGTCCGGCGCTCTGAGCTGCCGCGCAGCCGCTGGCGGAGGTCCAGCCGAGCCGCTGACAAGCGCCTCCGCGCGCATGCGCGCTCAGGCAGGTCCTGCTGCCCTGGCTCCCTCCCGCAGGCGCAGGCACGCGCGTCCGGCCGCCCAGCCCGGCCGCCCCCGCCAGCCCCCCCTGCCCGCGCTAAGTGCAATGAAAAACAGGGACCCATGTGATCATATCAATGGCCAAGCTGATATGAGTGTCAAGTTTAGCCTTGAAGCAAAACTTCCCTTGTTCTATCTTATCTTGGGGGGAGGGATAGCTCAGTGGTTTGAACATTGGCCTGCTAAACCCAGGGTTGTGAGTTCAATCCTTGAGGAGGCCACTTAGGGATCTGGGGCAAAAATTGGTCCTGCTAGTGAAGGCAGGGGGCTGGACTTGACTCAGTGACCTTTCAAGGTCCCTTCCAGTTCTAGGAGATTGGTCTATCTCCAATTATTACCTATCTTTCCTATTGCACTTTCCATTGGTCTCATGCCACTAACAGATGAAAATAAAAATGACATTTAATATCCAGGAAACTGGTGTGAAAAATATAATCCACATTGAAAGTGCAAGCAGCGTTTTTTCCCCTGACCAGACAGACCTTACTTCCTATTGAGCACTGTAATGTCAGCAGTCTGAAATTGGGAATGCTGAAGTGAGTGAATCTATCACCCGCAAAACCTCTCGCCAATAGAATTATGGCATCTTTAGATCAGAAAATGTGGCAATCACAGTGCCAATGCCCTGTAGAGGTGGCATGAGAGAAACTCACTACATATTACTACAGCAACATAGAAAAGCACATTTTACTTTTAGCTTTATGTTTGTTTGCTCTGCTTAAAAATAACTAGAAAGACATTAAACTGTAATAAATTTCTTCAGTGTTTTAGCTACAGATTAGCTCTGGAATTAATGACTCCTATATGCTCTGGCTTACATACTCTAGTATTTAGTACAAAATAGTAAGTTGAAATAGAGCAGATCTTTAGGAAGAAACGTCCAATTTTGATCACTGCTCAAGATGGTCAAATGAAGTTTCCAGATTTCAGAGTTTTGATACAGCAATTCCAGCTCTGCCTGGTAACTAGGTGAGGCCTCTAGCTTGAGGTGGCCAAAGTGTACAGATCACAGAGCACTACCATGTAGATTATGGGCACCTTCATCTTTACAAATGAGTTAGTCTACAGTGATGAAAGGTCTCAGCATACAGGTCTGTCACATCTTATGTGCATTTAACATGCGCGATCTCAACTTTACACGGTCAGCAAAAACAAAACAAGAGAAAAATAATGTTAATACTGTACCTGTAGTGCGGGCGATTGCGCCTGCCATTACACTCAATGTAATTTTGACTAGACGCGATTTTCGCTTTACACGCTGACTGCGGAACGTAACCCCAGCGTAAGATGCGACAGACCTGTACATTATTCCAGCTTAGTCTGACCAACTACCTGTAGGTACAGCTCTGTATTTATAGGCTCCAAGGCCAGAAGGGAGCATTGTGATCATCTAGTCTGATGTCCTGTATAACACAGGCCAGAGAATTTACCCCAAATAATTTATAGAGCAGATCTTTTAGAAAAGCATCCAATCTTGATTTAGAAATGGTCAGTGATGAGGAATCCACCACAACCTTTGGTAAATTGTTCCAATGGTTAATTACCCTCACTGTCAAAAATTCAACTTCCAGCCATTGGCTAGTGTTAGACCTTCCTCTGCTAGACTGAAGAGCCAATTATCAAATATTTGTTCCCCATGTACATACTTTTTAACTGGGATCAAGTCACCCCTTTACTATCTCTGATAAGGTAAACAGACAGAGCTCCTTGAGTCTATCACTGGAAGGAAGATTTTCTAAACCTTTAATCAGGCTCATAGCTCTTCTCTGACCCCTCTCCAATTTATCAACATCCTTCTGGAATTGTGGCCACCAGAACTGAACACAGTATTCCAGCAGCAGTCACACCAGTACTAAATATAGAGGTGAAATAATCTCTTTACGCCTACTCAAGATTCCCCTGTTTATGCATCCCAGGATCACATTAGCTTTTTTGGCCACAGAGCCGACGCAGTGGGTATTCACCCACGAAACCTCATGCTCCAATACGTCTGTTAGTCTATAGGTGCCACAGGACTCTGTGCTGCTTTTATGATGGATAGAGTTGTTTGGTTTGAACCAACAACCATGATTTGAGGACTTCAATGGCTCAGACACAGGTTTGATACAGGAGTGGGTGGGTGAGATTCTGTGGCCTGCATTGTGCAGGAGGTCAGACTAGATGATCATAATGGTCCCTTCTGACCATAAAGTCTATGATTCTATGTACAAGGAGAGAGGTGGCACCTTGCTACGTAGAAGGGTTGCACCTCAATACGTCAGGAGTGATGTGTAACTTGTTTGTACCTGTGTATAAGAATACACCCCGGGGCGGTGTCTTTGTCTGGCCTAGGGGGCAGTGGAGAGTCCTGCCACTGACTGTGCCAGTCCATTGCCAGGGGGCACATATTTGTAGTATGTCCTGTAGAGTCTGCTGGAAACTATTACTGTGTTTCGTTTGACAATAAACCTGTCCGAGTGCCTTCGTACCTTATCGGAGTCTGTGGTCATTGGGGGTTCGCTCAAGATCTGCTATGTCAGCGATCTGCAGAGCCAGGGCATCACACAGAGGGAACACACGCACGCAGCTGACCGTTATCAACATTGAACAGAGCAGAGCACCATACTGGTGGCATCTGACAACAATGACAGTTCTCAGTTTACAATTCATTTTGAGACCTAGCCAGTTTTTAATCCATTTTAATGTGTGCTCCGCTAATTTTCATAAATTCTAGTTTTTAATCTAAATGTTGTGTGGTAATAAGTCAAACCAACATACTTCCAGAAATCAAACCAATATACTTCCAGAAGTCTAAGTATATTATGTTAACAACATTACCTTTATCAACCAAACTCATCTTATCAAAAAACAATATCAAATTAATCTGGCATGATCTATTTTCCATAAACCCATGTCGATTTGCATTAATTATATTACTCTTCTTTAAGGCCTCGACAAGTTGTCAATTTAACCGTCAATTGAGCAACTCCCAATTTCTGGTGCATCTAACAGTCACCAACTTAGTCTGATTAATCTGTAACAGCCAGTGCAGATCAGCTGGAGTCACCAGCCTTGCTGCTCCTGCCTAGCATAGAGACATTCAAACTGAAGACCTAAGAAACATCAAGCTGTTGGTCCTGTAGCGGATGCTTAGTTTGGTTTGACTCCCCTATGCCCACACCCCCACACCCTAAAGCCAGACCAACACTGATATCAACTAAGCTCCTCAAGGCCATCATTTTAGCTACAGTACCACAATGGGAATGAAATCTGATTGCTTGTTTTGGGTCACATTTCCACCCTTGACTAATTTGCTATTTTGGTTTGATCTATAGTAACTTGTTATTTACTGAGCTACTTAAATTGCACTCAGGTTCATTACTTGTGACTACGTTTTAGGGTTAGTTAACATAAGAACGGCCATACTGGGTCAGACCAAAGGTCCATTTAGCCCAGTATCCTGTCTTCCGATAGTGGCCAATGCCAGGTGCCCCAGAGGGAATGAATAGACAGGCAAACATAGGCTGGGGCACCATCCCTGTCCATCCTGGCTAACAGCCATTGATGGACCTGTCCTCCAGGAACTTACCTAGTTCTTTTTTGAAACCTGTTATAGTCTTGGCCTTCAGAACATCCTCTGGCAAGGAGTTCTACAGCCTGACTGTGCGTTGTGTGAAAAAATACTTTGTTGGTTTTAAACCTGCTGCCTATTAATTTCATTGGGTGACCCCTAGTTCTTGTGTTACGAGAAGGAGTAAATAACACTTCCTTATTTACTTTCTCCACATCAGTCATGATTTTATAGACCTCTATCATATCTCCCCTTAGTCGTCTCTTCCTAGCTGAAAAGTCCCAGATTATTCTCTCCTCGTATGGCAGCCATTCCAGACTCCTAATCATTTTTGTTGCCCTTTTCTGAACCTTTTCCAATTCCAATAGATCTTTTTCGAGATGGGGCAACCACATCTGCACACACTATTCAAGATGTGGGCATACCATGGATTTATATAGAGGCAATATATGATGATATTTTCTGTCTTAGTTGCTGGGTATAATTCCTTTGTACTTAATGGAAATTACATCTGGGCAAGAAATAATGCATTTAGTATTAGGAAACTACATTTATTAAAAAGCAGAACTTCTATTAAAGGTGAATGCCAGTATTTTTATTAAGACAACAGAAATTATCGACAGAGCAATCTTTTGGAATTAAAGGACAAATATCAGTCAATCATTACAATAATAAGCTCTTTTTTGTTCAAAGAGCTTTATGAGCCAGGGCAAATTTGCACCCTCAGTTATGTCTGTGAAACTCTTCTGCCTCTACTGGTGCTGAATGAATTTACCAACCAGAGTTTGACACATTATTTCATTAATATTCACACCTACCACCCAGGACTGTTTGTTATTCTACTCACTTCAAATACAAGTATCTGAGATACAGAGAGACTGATGCCAAAAATCACAAAAATATCCATACTTATAGGTAACCAACTTCTACACATTAGGGCTCGATGTTTAGTGGTGTCAAGCATGCATGACTGCAGTTGGCTTCAAAGGAAGCTGAAGGTGCTCAGCTCTTCTGAAAGCCAGGCCCTACGTGTCTCTAGATCAGTGGTCCCCAATCTTTTTCATCTGGCTGGTGCCGGACAACGAGCCATTGAGGACCGTGGCTGGCGGATGAGCATCTGCCGAAATACCACAGAAAATCAGTGGCATTTCGGCGGCGATGCCTCTGGATGCTGCTGCTTCTGGGCAGCATTTCGGCAGATGCTCATCTGCCCGCCAGTACGCGGGCACACATAGATGCCCCGGTGGGTGCCACGGCACCCGCGGGCAACACGTTGGGGACCACTGCTCTAGTTGGTCACTCAAACTAATGTACACAAAAGTAGCGGTCACTTGAAACTTTCAGCCCAAGTGGCTTACTACCCAAGCGCGCACACTGCAAGTCAGTACCAGAGTTTGAGTTAGAACTCTGGAGTTCTGATTCTCTAGGCTGTGCTCAGACTATACAGCTACCTGTATTCTCCAGTAATTAGAGCAGGCAACTGCAGGCAGGACTCCCACTTTCCAATCCTAACTTTGACAACAAATGGATCTTGGCAAGTCCCTTTGTCTGTGCTTCCAGAGAGCTGTACAATGGGAATAATTAAACTAACCCATCTCTAAGGGTGAATGTGAGCATTAATGTAAAATAGTAGATATTATATAATACGCTGCACGAGTCCTGATAAGTCTAAGATCCAAGGATCAAATCCTGACCCCACCAAAGTCACTGGAAAAATTCTTTGACTTCAGTGGAGCCAGGATTTGATGCCAGGTATCTGGAAATCTCACCTGTTATCCTGTGCCCTACCACCCCTGTTATGATCAGCTAAGAAACATCTGCTGCTGGAAATTAACTGGAAACACCATAGGTCCAGTTGCAACTCTTTGCTCAAAGAGGCACTTTCTTTCTCTTTTGCTTCTTTCAGGCGCCAGACACTGCCTGAATCTAGCCACCTTAAGGGTAAGAAGCAAGTCCTATTTATTTTGTTTAGCTTCGGTCTGCTGTTTTTGCAAAAAGCAAATCCAATCGATGTTTAAATCTGTGAAACTGAAGGGCACAAACGCCACAGCATGAGGCATCTGAGAGATCAGACATAGAAGTAATGTAGGATTTGGGATTTTTTTTTAAGATGTCTGAAAATCACTTCCTCCTTTACATACCTGCCAAGCCCCAAGTTCAGGATTCCATGTTTCCTCTGCCTCAGTTGATGACATCAAATACCTAAAACAGAGAAGAGAGCAGTTTCCTCCAATGCTCCAGGCATTTGTGATCCTGTCAACTCTTGCATGGAAGACACTGAATCCTGGACTTTGGACTTGGCAGGTAAATAAAGGAAGAAGTGATTTTCAAACCTTTTGCAATAAAATGTAGCTATGTTTATCATTTTTACGTGTATAAATATGCAGTGCTAATAATTTGGGATCCTAAACTTTTTTCAAAAGCTACGAAGTTGACTCAAGTAGTTTTGCAGACTGCTACCGGATAGAGGCTACAAACAGGGCATAGAGGTCAGTCATGCTGTTGGACTGTTGCTGCTCTTTATACAGGATACATCTCTATTCCCAGTTATTTTGATCTGCAGCTGTGTCTGTTATGAGAAATAAACTGAGCAATTGTGCTTCTAATAGTCAGCTCGCGCCTTTTTCCTTCAGTGCCAGCTGTAATCCGAGGAAAAATACTTTTCTTTTAGAAAGTGAATTTAGAGACGAGCAATAGTAATTACAATTGGAGATGCTTATTGTTGAGGAAAGAGTAAACTAATTAAATATGTATAGCTTGGCCCAATGTCCAAGAGGGGTCTGGATAACCATTTACAAGTATTTGCAGGGGTATAAACAACAAAGAAGGAGAGGAATTATGTGGAGTGATACACAGGAATTGAAGGAGGACTCCCGGGAAGAAATCGAAGGAAACTATAGGTTGCATATTAGGAAAAATTTCCCAACAGTGAAATCTTTTAGCCTGTGGAATCCTCTCTCCAGGGAGCAGATGGAGGTCATTGGGGTCATTTAAGACATGACTGGAGAAAGCCCTGGAGAGGACATTGTAGGGAACAATCATGCGGATGAATTCCATGACCTTATAAGTCTTTTCCCTAATTTCTAGGAGCTGAAGTTCCCTTTTTAAAGTGCACATAATGACTTTAGTATATTTAAAAGAAACATTTAACAATCAAACTCACCGATAGCTATAAATATTCCTTGTGTCTTTTTATAGTGCATAAACATTTATAAGCAAGAGACATTGTAAGAGCGTGTTGGAACTTGTCATGGGACATGGCCTCCAGTATGTCAGCTAGGGATGAGGTAGGAGATCTCACACATTGCACCTTTCCCCAAAGGCTTCTAGCCCTTGAACCTCGGGCTGTGACTGCACTGGTAATTTTCTTAAAATCATTCCCTGCTGCACTACCACCACATTGCTCCATCGATGCCATCAGTATCGGGAGTGCTTGCACAGAGAGGACAAAGCCAGTTGCTGACATTTTTACCAGAGCCACATAGCACTGCTCAGAGCTGGTCTAGAAGATACAGTTGTATAAAATGCTTGCAGCTGCTCTACGTTACCACCAGTTGAGCTCCAAGGTTAGAAGCTTAGGGTCTCATCCTAAGAAGCTGAGGGCCCACAATTCCATTGACATAGTGGTAAATTTGTGCTAAGGACACTGTTCTTTTTACAGCACTGTTAAAAATATCCTTCCCTCGGCATGGGCATACCGAGAGTCACATCACACTCAACCTTCAGGAGGGAGAGACAATAAAGAGCAGTTATGCTTTTGAATGATAAGAAGTTTAATCCCAGAAGTCACTGCACTTGATTTTAAGTGACACTCTCTCTCTCTGGACATCCAAATCCTCTGAACTTTTTGCTTAACAACTTTCTCTTTTCACATGCTTATTGGTGACTGGCCAAATAAGATTATTGCTGAACTACCTCCTGTAAGAATGCTTACACCTCCCAGAGGTGTTGGGATGATTACGCTAATGTTTGCACAGCACTTTCATGTAAAAAAAGATTATGATGAAAGGTGTTAAGTATTATTAGACATCACCTCACAATCAGTACTTCTAGGGTGACCATAAATTCATCTGATTATACAGTCATTTGGAAAACATGACACACGTGCCACTTTTTCATACAGGACTTTAAAACCTTCTATTACATAGGCTATGTCTGCACTAGCACCTTTGTCAGCATAACTTGTGTTGCTCAGGGGTGTAAAAGAAACACCCCCAAGCGACATACGTTACACCATCAGAAGCACTGATGTGGACAGTACTGCGTCAGCAGGAGACGCTCTCCCACTGACATCGCTACCGCTGCTCATTGAGGGTGGCTTAATTATGTTGACAGGAGAGCTCTCGCATCGGCATAGAGCGGCTAACATGGGTAATTTCTCCAGCATAGACATGGCCTTATAAACAAGTAGTCAGAACAATTCTACAAAGCAATTCTTGCAAAGAGCACTAAGTGTAAAATGAACAATAAATACTTAGTATTTCTATAATGCATTTCATCTTCAAAGTGCTTTGCAAATATTAACTCCCATCCAGTCCTGGTAGGTCGGTAAATGTTACCCCCGTTTTACACAAAGAGAAACCAGGATACAGAGAGATGAAGTTGCTCAACAACATTCCTGGTGTTTGATTCCTAGCTCTCTGCCACATCATATGACAGGTTCCCAGTCCAAGATCTCGAGGTCAGACCTCTTGCAACAATAGTCCAGCAGTAAGTTAAACAGGGACGGCTGTCTGCAATCTCCTCCCTCAGACCAAGATCCTTTGGGGCACTCAGAGTTGCTGCAACATCTCTGCATTGTGTCCTGAAGGCAGACAGAAGTGGGAGAGACTGCAGTGTTAGTTATCATGAGTCACACACAGGATAGGAGGCAGGGCCTTTTCCACTGTGGGTACATGAGGCTGAAATTCTCTGTCCTGTGACATTAAACACCAGCAGCAGTCTTGTGGACTCTTTGTGCAATACCAAATAAGGGGTATTCCCCATTCTCATTTATCAGATTTTCTGGGTGCCTACCCTAACCATTAATTTTGCAGTTTCATTTAGATTTATTACTCACAGAGGCCTCTGGGCATGGAGCACCAAACAGTTAGTTGTCAGTATTTTCACTGACTGACCTTAAAATATTTATTATTATGTGTATGTTCATTGATCTAGGCGCCTATGCCCACCAGACAGTGAGCATCTCACAAAAACACCTGGGAACTGGGAGTGGATGACGGGATGGATCACCTGATGATTCCCTGTTCTGTTCATTCCCTCTGGGGCACCTGGCATTGGCCACTGTCAGAAGACAGGATACTGGGCTAGATGCACCTTTGGGGCTGGTCAACACTACGTCGTTAGGTCAACATTCCCCGCATTAAGTCGAATTTATAATGTGCTTGTCTACCCTACAGAGCCCTTCCCGCCAACCTAAAGGGCTTTTAAAATCAACGCTTGTACTCCACCTCAACGAGAGGAGTAGCGCTAGATTCGACCTTCCCAGGTCGAATTAGGGGTAGTGTAGACACAGCACAGTGTATTTTGACTTGTTTGGCCTCTGGGAGGTGTCCCAAAGTGCTCCAATGTGTCCGCTCTGGCCAGCGCTTTCAATTCCAGTGCACTTCAGCCAGGTACACAGGAAAAGCCCTGGGAACTTTTGAATTTCATTTCCTGTTTGATCAGCATGGAGAGCTCACCAGCACAGCTGACCATGGCTGCCCAGGGCCGCAAACGTGCGCCAGCGTGGACCGAATGGGAGACACTGGCTCTGATTGCTGTGTGGAGAGAAGAGTCTGTGCAGGCAGAGCTCTGAACCAGCAGAAGAAATGCTGACATCTATGCCAAAATGGCACAGAGCATGGGGGTAAAAGGCTACAGCAGGGACACCCAGCAGTGCCGTGTGAAAATAAAGGAGCTCAGGCAAGCGTACCAGAAGACAAGGGAGATGACTAGCCTCTCTGGTGCTGAGCCACAGACATGCCATTTCTATGAGCAGCTGCATGCGATTCTAGGCGGGGACCCCACCAGTACCTCAACACTCTCCGTGGCTACCTCCCCAAGGGACCCAGGCAGCCACAGGCAACAACAAGGAGGACATTGTTGATGAGGAAGGAGGAGGAGAATGCGCAGCAGGCAAGCAGAGGATCCATTCTCCCCAACAGCCAGGACCTTTTCCTAACTCTGGAGCCAATCCCCTCCCAAGACTCACTGGTGCGGGACTGTGATGGCGGGGAAGGCACCTCTGGTGAGTGCACACTTGTAACAACACTACAGGGGTTAAATGCAATTGTGGTTAATGTTTAATTTGAGGTAAACAATAGGGACACAGTGGCAGCCAGTGCAGCCACGCAAAGGGTGCTCCCCAGAAAAGCCTGTCTATGTACCAAGAGTTTCCACACTAAGAAGTGTCCCCTGGTGTGCCCTCATACCGTCTATCCTTTCGTGTGCACTTGCCATGCCTGCCTGCAAACCAAAATCTGCTGCCCAGCGCTCTGCCATGTATTGTACCTTATTGGCTGGCTGAGTACCTCAGGGAATGTATTTACTGCTGTGAATTCTTTCATTCATTGCAACAGTTAACCTTTTGTTTTCAACAATGTATGCTTTCCTTGCAGCGGCAACATTTTCTCTGGCACAAAGGCTGTCCCAGATTAGAAGGTGAAAAAAGCGGACAAGGGAAGACATGTTCTGTGATTTGATGCGTTCCTCTGAGGCTGACAGGACCCAGCTGCATGCATGGAGGCTCACACTCTCAGAGAGCATGTGCATCAACCAAGAGGGCAGGGAAGCGGGCAGGGAAGAAGAGAGTAACACGCAAGAGGAGATGTTGCAGCTTATTGGGGAGCAAAGAGGTTGAGGTGCAGGAAAGGCAGCTAGACCTTAGAGTCCCGCTGCACCCAATGATGAACCAGCTTCCCTCCTCACCAAGTTCCATATCCTCCTCTTCCAGATGTCCTAGAATGCAGAAGGGGGGGGAGGAGAAGAGACGAAAGCTCCGTTAGCCCTTGAACTCAACTCCAGGGGATGGTTCATGGAGCAGAAAGCTCTCGTTCCCACAGCTTTGATTGCTAGACAGTGCAATTGTAATAAGCTGTGTCCTTGCCCCTCCCTCCCTGTGTTATCAGGCCCTTATCTGGTTATCATTGCTATTCATTACGGTCTCTGTTCAGTGTTTGTTAGCATAATAAAAATGCATGAATTGAGGACAAGAGGCTCTTTATTCACTGTGCACACAGTGGTTGGTGGGGGTTTAGTTTACAGGGCAGTACATGCGAAGAAAGGGGCAAGCTGGTAAGGAACAACACACAGAACTACCATGCCAGTGTAGGATCATTAAGGAAACCGGTTTTCAAAGCCTCTCGGAGATGCAGTGCGCCTTGATGTGCTCTTCTTATTGCCCTAGTGTCTGGCTGCTCATAATTGTCAGCCAGGCGATCAGCCTCAACTTCCCCCCGTTACTTTCACAGATATTACGTAGAACACAGCGAGCAGCAACAACAACAGGAATATTGCTTTCGCTGAGGTCTAACCTAGTGAGTAAGCTGTGCCAGTGCCCCTTTAGATGTCCAAAAGGCACATTCTACCACCATTCTGCACTTGCTCAGCCTGTGGTTGAACTGCTCCTTACTGCCGTCCAGGCTGCCTGTGTACAGCTTCATGAGCCACAGGAACAAGGGGTAGACTGGGTCTCCAAGAATAACTATTGGCATTTCAACATCAACAATGGTAATTTTCTGGTCGGGAAGAAAGTTCCTTCTTGCAGCTTTCTGAAGAGTCCGGAGTTCCTAAAGATGTGCGCGTCATGTACCTTTCCCGACCATCCCGCGTTGATGTCGGTGAAACAACGCCTGTGATCCACTAGCGCTTGCAACACCATTGAGAAGTAGCCCTTGCGGTTTACGTACTCTTTGGCAAGGTAGTCCGGTGCCAAGATAGGAATGTGCATTCCATCTATTGCCCCACCAGTTAGGGAACCCCATCGTGGCAAAGCCATCCACTATGTCCTGCACGTCTCCCAGAGTCACTACCCTTCTTGGCAGAAGTGAATGGATTGCCCTGGCTACTTGGATCACAGCAGCCCCCACGGTAGATTTATCGACTCCAAACTGATTCCCAGCTGACCGGTAGCAATCTGGCGTTGCGAGCTATCGCCACACTCTTCTCAACTGGTAGAGCAGGTCTCATTTTGGTATTTCTGTGCATCAGGGCTGAGGAAAGCAATTTGCAAAGTTCCATGAAATGGCCTTATGCATTCGAAAGTTATGCAGCCACTGGGACTCATCCCATACCTACATCACGATGCAGTCCCACCAGTCTGTGCTTGTTCCCTGGCCCAGAAGCGGCACTCCACTGTGTCAACAAGCCCGGCTGCCGCTGCCAGTACGTGCAAATTGCTCCATTCCACGGCTTCCAGCACTGCTATTTGCGCGGCATCACATTCTTTCTGCATGGCTGCTCCTGGCTGGGCTCTGCAAATACTGCAGGGCAATGCGCAAGGTGTTTGTGACGCTCACAACAACGGAGTACAGCTGAGCGGGGTCCATGGTTACTGTGCTGTGGTGTCCACATGAGTAACCCAGGCTTAGGAGTGAAAATGATTGTTTGCCATTGCTTTCAGGAAGGGAAGAGCCAAGTGCATCATGGGAGGCTGACGATATGTACCCAAAACACCTCATGAAAATGTTTTTGTCCCATCAGGCATTGGGAGCCTGACCCAGAATTCCAATCGGCAGCAGGAACTGTGGGATAGCTGCCCACAGTGCATCACTCTGTGAGTTGATGCTACCCACGGCAGTGGGGATGCGCTCCACCGATGGAATGTGCATAGTGGGGACATAGACCATCGATTTTGTAAAATCGGAGGCTACTGGTCGACTTCAATAAATTTGACCTAATTTCGTAGTGTAGACAAGCCCTTGGTCCTACCCAGCGTGGCCATTCTTATGTTTACTTTATAAATTTCCACCACTTTAGTCTGCAGATGCTGGACTCTTTTGGAGGGGGAAAGGAGCATCACAGTAGCAGAACGGGGTTTGCAGTTTGGTGAAGATGCTGCAGTATGTCATCATCCAATTTCTTTTTGTTAAGTCTTCTTACCCTGAACTAACTCCCAGCTGCATTGCTGTCATTGTATGCATTCACGGAGAAGAAAATCTCTCTACGGGAGGGCACACAAACTACGAAGGGGACTAGGCTAGACGCTGGTGTCCAGGCCCCCGTACGTCCACTTCTGGGCTGCAGAAAGATGGGGTGGGGGGGGGAGGGCGGTGTAGAGAAATGTCAATAAGACTCTCTGGGATCAGGATCACTGTCTGACTTTCTCGTAACACCTGAGCTCACCCCCCATCCCACCCCAGACAGGACTGAGCGTATCCTGGCTAAGCCAAGGAGGAGGGAGAGCCCCCAAAAGACAAGGCCCCAAACATTTCCACCACAGGGAACTGTTGTCCAACGCAGCCCCCTTACACACCCAAAGGCCTACCCTGGGCACAGGGAGAGAGAGTCTCCAGTGTCTTTAGCCAACACCCTACCTGGCCACCCCACATGGCCCACTTGCCTGGCTGAACTTAACCACCCCCATACCCACCCAACGGCCCTCTTCCCTGTCTGAGGGCTTGGCTACACTTACAAATTTGCAGCGCTGCAGCAGGGTGTGAAAACACACCCTCTCCAGCGCTGCAAATTGCGGCGCTGCAAAGCGCCAGTGTGGTCAAAGCCCCAGCGCTGGGAGGTGGAGTACGGACAGCGCTGGGAGAGCTTTGAAGTGTAAGTGTAGCCAAAGCCTGACAGTGTGCCCAGCCAACACCCGCATGTATCACCGTATCCAGCCACATCCCCTAGGGCCTGTTCCCCTGGCTGACACCACACCCAGCGACCCCCCACCAGGGTTCCTTCCCTTGGCTGACACCACACCCAGCGACCCCCCACCAGGGTTCCTTCCCTTGGCTGACACCACACCCAGCGACCCCACACACCCCCAGGGTCCGTTCCCCTGGCTGACACCATACCCAGTCACCCCCCTGGGGCCCACTCTGCTGATACCATACCCAGCCCCACACACCCACAGGACTCACTTCCCTGGCTGACACCAAACCATGTCATGCCCACCAGGGCCTAATCCTCTGGCTGATATCATTCCAAGCCCCCTTCCCCCACCGACAGGACTTGCTCTTCCGCTGACACTGTACCCTGCCCCCCCACACACGGTGCAGCCCATTCCCCCAGCTGGCACTGGCCCAGAACACAAGAGCAGCCCCAGCAGAATAAAGAAGATCCAGTCCTCACCCAGCTTAGAAATCAGGCGCTCCTGGCACACCACACTGCAGACAAATCATGGAAGCCTAAGTGCCAGTGGGGAACACAGGGGGGAGGGAAGAGCCTGTTGGAGCAGGGGTGGGCCAGCCCAAGGGAACAAGAGGCATCCTGGAGGCAGGATCAACGCCACCACTTGGCAGGTCTCCCACACCTGTGCCAAGACAACATGGGGGTAGGCACAGGTCAGACAGAATCAGGCTCGGTTCTAGCTGCCTCAGTACAGGGCAACAGGGTTTCCATTCTCCCTGGAGAATCTTTGCAGAGATCAAAGCACTTCTGCGAGGGGCCATGGGAGGCAATCGGGAAGCAGCACAGTTTGTGATGTGTGGTATATAAAAGACTGCTGCACGGCCACACGCACGCAGAGTTTACAGGGAACGCGCTTGTTCCCTTTTTTTGCTTCTTTATATGTACTAAGGTCTGAGAGGTTTCCTGCCTACACACTGCCAAAAATAAAGTGGGCTGTAGTGTAATGTACTTTAACGCCATAGGGTTAGGAGGAACTGCAAGGGTCAATTAGACTAAACCCCTGCCAAGATAGAGGATTTGTTGTGTCTAAACCATCCAAGACAGATGGCTCCAGCCTCTTTTTTTGAAAACCTCCAAAGAAGGAGATTCCACAACTTCTGTAAGTAGTTTATTCCATTGTCCTACTGTTCTTACAGTTAGGACTTTTTCCTGAGATTTAATCTAAATCTGCTATCTTGTAGTTTGAACCCATTGCCTCTTATTCTGCCCTATGTGGCAAAAGAGAACAACTTTTCTCCATCTTTGTGTGTCCACCACATTCCCTGTGTACCAAACCAGTGACGTTGTCAGAGAAGGAAATCCAGCTGGTTTGGTGTGATTTGTTCTTGGTGAAGCCATGCTGGCTGCTAGTGATCACCCCTCCATCCTCCCGGTATTTGCAGATGGAATGTTTTATACATGGCTCTAGCAGCTTCCCAGGTATAGACCAGTCAGCCTGGCTTTGATAGCTTCCCAGCTCCTCCTTTCCCCCCTTGTTAAAGATGGGCCCTACGTCAGCCCTCCTTCAGTCTTCCAGCACCTCACCTGTCATCCAGGAGTTTGCAAATAATATTGCTAGTAGTGCTGAGATTTCTTCAGCACCCCGGGCTACATAGCATCAGGCCCTGCTCACCTGAACTTATTCAAATAAGCAGAAGATCTGACATGTTCTTTACTTAACCCAAACTGCATTTCTTCCCCTTTGTTGTCTATAGTAACTTCACTAGTAGTCTGGTCACTTTATTTTGTGTGTGAAGACTGAAGCAAAGGAAGCATTGAGCAGTTCTGCCTTCTTATCTCCCATTACCAGCTCACCTTCTCCATTGAGCAGCAGGCCCACACAATCCCTGATCTTTCTTTTTTGTCTGACGTATTTGGAGAACCCCTTCTTGTTGCTTCTAACACTTCTTGCCAGTTGTATTTCATTTCTTGCCTTAGCTTTCCTGACTTGATCCCAACATGTTCATGCATTTCCCATGTGTACATCCTTCATGACGTGCTCCTCCTTCCATTTCCTCTATGTATCCCTTTGGGGTTTTAGATAGCTAAAAAGCTCCTTGTGCAGCCATATCGGTCTCCTGTGCTTCTTATCTTTCCTCCACATCAGAATAACTTGATGTTGAGCCTCTAATATTAGATCTTCTTGACCCCTTCGACTCAGTTTCTTCCTAATTGGTCTTTCCATGGGATCTTGCCTACTATTTCTCATTTCCATAGGATCTTGAATTCTATCAGATCACGATCACTTCCTCCCAAGTTCCCAGAGGAAGTGATCATGATCTGATGGAATCCTGGATAACTAATGAAATAGGAGCACCACAAGAGAGTGAAAGTTGAGCAGTTGAGCAGCTCTTACCTCTTGTGCCTTAACTGAAGGGGTAACTATCAACAGTCTTCAAGACAGGTCTTCCAGAAACACCAGGAAAGACCACAGTTGATCTTGCTGATGTCTCTAGAGGCATGTTCTCAGTCTGGGAGCTTTGACCACCCTGTCCTTTCCATATTGCTAAATAGCAGGAGAGACCCACAGCGGTCTGGCCATGTTAAAGGCTGTAATGGGATGTAAAAGGTTGAGAACCTTGCTCTAGGGGTTGACAACAAGCAGGAAAGTTTTAAAGGAAACCCCAATCATACTTTTAGGCTTTCTTTATCCATCAGAAAGAAGCAAGAGGAGGCACAAGCCCAATTGAAGAAAAAAGATATTTAGCAGGTCACCTTTTACATTACCAACCTGTCAATGAGTCAGACGTCTAAAGCTTGATGGAGGTTGATAAAGTAAATTAACATACGGAAAGGTCAGATATGGAGTATAACAAAACCTATGCAGAAACAGAGTTTGCAATATAATCTCTCAAGAGTCAGTTTTACACCATGCCCTTCAGTGGGGATTGAGACACCCTTGAGAATCCTAGCGTGAAGTCCTGGTCACCTCTTTACTTAGCCTTTCCTTTCTGTTTATTCAGCACTTACCCCAACCAGCTGATCATCATTTCCACATTTCATCTTCTAGCCAGGGTATGGTTAACACAGGACTTCATGGATGACACCAAGGCTACCTTGATTTATCAGGAAAAGGGTGATGAAAGCTGCAGCTTCTTCTAACCCCATCTGTGTACACACATAGTAGGGGGACAGTCTAGATTGCCACATGTCTGGTCACCCTTGGTCTATGCAATTGAATCCTGAAGTTGCTCCTGAATTGCCATTCTGGCAAGACGAAGCAATACAACTGTACATCAGAAGCAAGCCCACATCTCCAACACAGTTACTTTGATAATGGACCTAGCTTAACACTTCTTGGCACAGATTTAGTCAACTCTCTGTTAGAGGTACCATGCTTTACAAAGGGAGGGCAAGCTTTTACCAATTGCTGGCTTGCTTTGCTACTCTATCATGATTCCCATTCCTCTTTTTTCAAAAAACAACACACAGAAAACAAACCAACCAACCCAACAATCCTTCAAACACAGATACTCAGAACAATTTACATGTGAATTGGGTTAGAGAAGAATGCTACGGGTAAAGAGGAAAGACAGATACCCCTTACACATACACACTCTCCATAGCCCTTTTTGGCTGTGATCTGGAGTTCGACTATCAACTGGGGCGAGGAGAAGAAAAGGAAGGAAGGAAGGAAAATAAAATGCACCCTTGATTCCCTCAAAAAAACAAAACACTGTCCCTCAGACCCCAGAAATTCACCAAAAAGCAATGCCTGACAGTCACACTCTGCCTCCACCTGGAGGCCGCAGACCTCAGCTTTTCTTTGGATGCTAGTCTCCTTTGTTTTGTTCACACTAGTGGTAGCAATGGTAGGAACCCACCTGTAAACAGGTCTCCAGGAAGCTATTTAACCATTGCATTATATAGAGCCACTCTGGAGAATGTTCATTTACACGGTGCCTAAAATACCAGCATCTGCCTGGAGCCGTGTTTAGACTTGGGCTCCCACCCCAATGCTCCACTTGCTGGAGCTAAACTTGTGGTAGCAATTTATTGAAATTTTAGGACAAGTTTCTTATGGTAGACACGGCACCTCTAGCTGGTAACTTAGTCTTCTGGAGTGATAGAACTGCAACATTATTGGAGAGATGTAAGAAGAGATTTGATGAGCTGTTAGTGGGAATGAAGAAATAAGCAGGTCTGTGAAACACCGGAGTTGAAAATGCATGACAAACTGGTCTTTTCTGACCCAGTCATGGACCAGGAACCCATTGTGCAAGGAGCTCTATAAACACAGAACAAAGAGATGGTCTCTGCCTCAGAGTGCTAAGTAAGGGACAAGAGGCAACAGATGGACACAGAAAGACAAGGGAGTACAGATGAACAGACAGCATTGGTCAACATGATGGGAAGTGGTCTCAGCACAGCAGCAGCCTAGCCATTGTCACTTATTTTATTTATTTTTTTAAACCTGCATCACACCAAAGGAGAGTTTTGAGGAAAGATCTGAAAGTGGATAAAGAGGTAACTTTGTGGATGTGTAAGGGGAGCATCTCCCCAAGAATGGTGGGGCAGCATAGGAGAAAGCATGAAGATGCTTTTTTGTAAAATTAGCACATGGGCAATGAAGACTTGCATCATAAACTGATTTGAAGTGAGCCCACTGACAGCTTGATAGCAAACGAGAGATGACAGGTAGGCTGGGGATTGACGGTGAAGGTCCTTGAAAGTGAATACAAGCAGCTTTTGTTTGATGCAATAGAGAAGGGGAAGTCAGTGGAGGGATTCAAAGAGAGGGGTGACATGGTCAAAGCAACATATTTATACAGTATAGGAACTAGCTCACTGATCTGACTCCTCTCCGCCCCTCACCCCCCCACATATAGCGAGCTACTTGGGCCCAATCTACAAGGAGTACCTAACACATGCAGTATACAAGCTATGCACGGACGAAGATGAAGTTTTAGGGTAGCATTATTTTAAACGAAATGCTGTAGGAGCTCCTATGTTTACATGCAGAGATTTACCAAGAGTTACATGAAGTTCAGACAGCTCTGGAACAAGAGGATTTGGAACAAAGTTGTTAAAATACATGAATAAAATTATATAAAAAATACTCTTTCAACATACTCACGGGTTTGGCTGTTAAAACCACAGCATGGCTAAAATGGGAGACTTTTGTCACAGACAGTACGTGTCTACAGAACAGAGTAAACCATTTCATAACATTCTAGTTCTGCAAATTATATCAGGGACAGGGGGAAATATGAAACTGCTTCATACTAAAACTGTAGAGATCACACTTCTGTTTTATTATGAGTGTAAAATATCCATTGCCTTAGATACTCTCCATCTTCTTGACTGCTTTCTAGCCACATCCAGTGCCTAGAAGCATTTCAAAGCACAGCTATGATTTTGCAGTCATAGGCTGCAGTATAAATTATTCTTCATAGCTTGCTTCTGCTCATGGTACTTTCCTTCAGTTTAGATTTTGGGTTACAGAAAAAAGTCCTAGTGCAACCAGATCAAAAAGTTTAATTTGTCCTAACTGGAGTTTGGCTGCTGTTACCTTTCTTAAGACCATACAGGCCAGATCCAGATAAAAGCTAGGAAGAATAATAGTTATCACAGAGCTGGTGGTAACATAAAGAGGATCTAAAGTTAACTCTAATTTGCACTTGGAAGATGCGGGACAGCATAAAATGTCATCTTATGAGTACCACTAGGAACTGGTTCTATTCATCCTGGTTGTCTAAGGAATCCTCTCAAGATGGGCCTTGATAACTGGTGTTATGGGGGTAAAGGAAAAATGAGCATGGAATTTATCTGAGTCAAGGAAAGATGAGAAGTCACTTGCATCTGTTTCGATGCCCTTGGGACAATGAAAGTTGATGGTGGCCTTAGCATCTCAGTGAAAGCACAGTCTCTTTTTAGACTGGAAGTGCGGGAAGTTGAGGATCTGATTTTCAGAGGTGATGGGAAAAGGTATCACCTCAGTCCCATTCATACTAGGAGCCAAATAAATCCTATATTCTCTACCTGTCAGTAGATTTAGCTGGGTTCCTCTGAGGGACATGAAGTAGCAGAAATGCTGAGTGCCCTGTTCTGGGTAAATTCTGAGGGAACAAGTCACTAGCTACTTCATCCTGGGTGTTTCAAACAGTCCAGTAGGAGGTGCACTAACTAGAGCAGGCAGCTCAGGAACAGCCACACTGGATCAAACCAGCCAGTGGTCCAGTCAGTCTGATATCCTGTCTATGACAGTGGCAACACCCAGATGCTTCGGGGAAGGTGCAAAATAAGATGGTTACTCACCTTTGTAACTGTTGTTCTTCGACATGTGTTGCTCATATCCATTCCAATTAGGTGTGCGCGCGCTGCGTGCACGTTCGTTGGAAGATTTTTTACCCTAGCAACACTCGGTGGGTCGGCTGGGTCGCCCCCTGGAGTGGCGCCGCTATAGCGCCGAATATATACCGCTGCCGACCCAACGGCCCTTCAGTTCCTTCTTGCAGGCTACTCCGACAGAGGGGAAGGAGGGCGGGTTTGGAATGGATATGAGCAACACATCTCGAAGAACAACAGTTACAAAGGTGAGTAACCGTCTTTTCTTCTTCGAGTGCTTGCTCATATCCATTCCAATTAGGTGATTCCCAAGCCTTACCTAGGCGTTGAGGTCGGAGTGAGATGTTGCAGAATGCAAAACTGCTGAGCCAAAGGCTGCATCATCTCTGGACTGTTGGACCAGTGCATACTGTGAGGCAAAGGTGTGGACCGAGGACCAGGTAGCTGCGTGACATATCTCCTGGATGGGAACGTGAGCCAGAAAGGCAGCAGAAGCAGCCCGAGCCCTGGTGGAATGTGCAGTGAGCTGGCTCGATGGAACATGGGCCAAGTCATAGCAGTTGCAGACGCACGACGTCACCCAAGAAGAAATCCCCTGCGAGGAGACAGGTAGGCCCTTCATTCGGTCTGCCACTGCGACGAAGAGTTGAGGCGTTTTACGAAAGGGCTTTGTCCGCTCGATATAAAATGCGAGCACCCTACGGACGTCTAGGGAGTGCAATTGTTGCTCCCTTCGCGATGAGTGTGGCTTCGGAAAGAAGACCGGAAAGAAGATATCCTGGTTGATATGAAAGGCCGACACCACCTTAGGGAGGAAGGCCGGATGTGGTCGCAACTGCACCTTGTCCTTGTGAAACACAGTATACAGTGGGTCCACCATGAGAGCCCGAAGCTCGGAGACTCGTCTGGCCAATGTAATGGCTACGAGGAAAGCTGTCTTCCAGGACAGGTATAGCAGCGAGCAGGTTGCCAGCGGCTCAAATGGGGCAGTCATAAGTCTGGTTAGAACCAGGTTGAGGTCCCAGGTTTGGGCGAGACGGCAAACTTGGGGGTATAAGCGCTCCAAGCCCTTGAGGAACCTGGAAACCATAGGGTGCGAGAAAACGGAGCGGCCACTCTCCCCTGGGTGGAAGGTAGAGATGGCTGCCAAGTGCATCCTCAGTGATGACACCGCCAGGCCCTGCTGTTTGAGAGACCACAGGTAGTCCAAGATGGAATGGATCGGGATCTCGGGAGTAACATTGTGCGTTTCGCACCAGCAGGAGAAACGCTTCCACTTGGCCAGATACGTTAACCGAGTGGAAGGTTTCCTATTACCCAGGAGAACCTGTTGTACCGAGGCAGAGCAACGTAACTCGGATCGGTTTAGCCACGCAGCAGCCATGCTGTGAGGTGCAGGGATTGCAGGTCTGGCTGGTGAAGTCTGCCATGATCCTGCGTTATGAGGTCTGGGCGAAGAGGCAGGGGAATCGGGTTGGCTATCGACAGGTCTAGCAACATGGTGTACCAGTGCTACCTGGGCCACGCTGGAGCGATCATGATCAGGTGCGCTCTGTCCCTGCGGAGTTTTAGCAGGACCCTGTGAACCAGCGGGAACGGTGGGAAAGCGTACAGCAGATGGCTCGTCCACGGCATCAGAAAAGCGTATGAGATTGAGCCCGGGGAGAGGCCTTGGAATGAGCAGAACGTCTGGCACTTCCTGTTCTCGCGAGAAGCGAAGAGGTCTATGTGGGGAAAGCCCCACTTCCGGAAAATGGAATGGATAATGTCCGGACGAATCAACCACTCGTGAGGCAGGAAGGATCTGCTGAGGCGATCCGCCAGAGTATTCCGGACCCCTGGGAGAAAGGACGCTACCAGGTCTATCGATTGGGCTATGCAGAAGTCCCAGAGCTGGATGGCTTCCTGGCAAAGAGGGGAGGACCGTGCTCCTCCCTGCTTGTTTATGTAATACATGACTGTTGTGTTGTCTGTGAACACTGAGACACAACGGCCTTGTAGGTGCTGCTGAAACGCCTGGCACGCAAGGCAGACTGCTCTCAGCTCTCGGACATTGACGTGCAAGGCCAGCTCTTGAGCTGACCAAAGGCCCTGAGTGCGAAACTGACCAAGGTGAGCACCCCAGCCGAGAGACGAGGCGTCCGTCATCAGGGACGCAGAGGGGTGAGGTGGATGGAATGGCATCCCTGCACACACCAGGGAGGGCATCGACCACCAGTCAAGGGAGCCTAGGATGCTCGGGGGGGGATCATGACGATCATGTCTATGCTGTCTCTGCTCGGGTGGTATTCCGAGGTGAGCCACAATTGGAGTGGACGGAGGCGAAGCCTGGCATGTTTGGTTATGAACGTGCAGGCAGCCATGTGACCCAGGAGACCTAGGCAAGTGCGAGCCGAAGTTGTCGAGAAGTTCCGTAGACCTTGTATAATTGTTACCATCGCCTGAAACCGAGGATGAGGTAAGCAGGCTCTGGTGAGATTGGAGTCCAGGATGGCCCCAATGAAGTCTATTCTCTGTGTGGGAATCAGAGTGGATTTCTCTATATTGATCATCAGGCCTAGACGCAGGAATAGGTCCTTGACAATGCCCACATGACGGGTAACTTGGGCCTCGGAGGTCCCTCGAATTAGCCAATCGTCTAGATACGGAAAAACGTGTATCCGACGGCGGCGGAGGGAGGCAGCAACTACAGCCATGCACTTTGTGAATACTCTTGGGGCTGTAGAGAGGCCAAACGGAAGGACCGTAAACTGGAAATGTTGACGGTTGGCCACAAACCGGAGGTACCTTCTGTGTGGAGGATAAATGGCGATGTGAAAATACGCGTCCTTCATATCGAGGCGTTATACCAGTCTCCGGGATCCAAGGATGGGATGATGGTCCCCAGGGATATCATGCGGAACTTCAGCTTTATCATGAACTTGTTGAGTTCCCGCAGGTCTAGGATAGGTCTGAGACCTCCCTTCGCCTTGGGAATTAGGAAATAGCGGGAGTAGAACCCCTTGCCCCTTTCGTCCTTTGGTACCTCCTCTATAGCTCTGATGGTGAGGAGCATCCGCACCTCTTGCAAGAGGAATTGCTCGTGAGAGGGGTCCCTGAAGAGGGACAAGGCTGGAGGGTGGGAGGCGAAATAAACTGGAGGCGGTACCCAAGTTTCACCATGCGTAGGACCCAATGATCTGAGGTTAGATGGAACCACGAAGGGAGGAGAAAGGAGAGGCGGTTGTAAAAGGGAGGGAATGGATCCTGGGTAATAACTGGTACGCCATCCTCGGGCGTGCCTTCAAAAGTTTGGCTTTGGCCCCGCTGGTGGTTTAGAGGGACCCTGATTTTGGCCCCCTTGGGGCCCTGATGCCTACGACCGCGTCGGCCACGCCTCCTGCCAAAGTCCTGTCTTTGTCTAGGCGCAGGGTAAGGGCGGTGAGGCTGGGGACGGAAAGGCCAGCGCTGAGTCACTGGCGTGTGCATGCCAAGAGAGCGCATAGTGACCCTGCTGTCCTTTAGGCTTTGCAGCCTAGGGTCAGTTTTTTCAGAGAACAGGCCTTTGCCATCGAAGGGCAAGTCCTGTATAGTATGCTGCAGCTCCAGGGGAAGGCCCGACACCTGGAGCCATGAAATGCGCCTCATGGCAACACCCGAGGCCAGAGTCCTGGCAGCGGAGTCAGCTGCATCCAACGAGGCCTGGAGGGAAGTTCTTCCCTTCTTCCAGGAGGGCAGCAAACTCTTGACAGAAGTCCTGAGGAATCAACTCCGTAAATCTGCCCACCGCCGCCCAGGTGTTTTAGTGGCTAAGCAGGGCTTGCTGGTTTGCTATGCAGAGTTGCAGGGCCCCTGCTGAGTACACTTTACGTCCCAGTAAGTCCATTCGCCTAGCCTCCTTCAATTTAGGGGCTGGTGCCTGCTGGCCATGGCGTTCCCTCTCACTGACGGACTGGACGACAAAGGAGCAGGAGGGAGGATGTACATATAGGTACTCGTACCCCCTGGAGGGTACCATGTACTTGCGTTCGACTCCCCTGCCCGCGGGCGGGATAAAGGCTGGAGACTGCCAGATGGTATCCACATTGGCTTGGATCGTCCGAATGAACGGTACGGCCACTCTAGTGGGGGCGTCAGCCGACAGAATGTCTACGACCGGATTCCCTATTTCCGAGACTTCCTCCACTTGGAGGTTCATATTGAGTGCCACCCGTCTCAGGAGGTCCTGATGGGCCCTCAAGTCGATTGGAGGAGGGCCCGAGGAGGACGTTCCTGCCACTGCCTCATCTGGGGAGGAGGAAGAAGAAAGGCCGGGGACAAGCGGGTCCTGCGTGGGCTCGTGCTCCTGGACGACCTCCTGTCCCAGTGGGATCTGGGAGTCCGGTGGCTGAATGGGGCTTCTGCCCTTCAGAAGGAACTGAGGGGCGGATGGGGCAGCAGGGGTATATATCCGGTGCCATAGCGGCGCCACTCCAGGGGGCGCCCAGCCGACCCACCGAGTGTTGCTAGGGTAAAAATCTTCCGATGAACGTGCACGCGGCGCGCACACACCTATTTGGAATTGATATGAGCAAGCACTCGAAGAACAACCCTGTGTTGTACAACTATGGAAAAGTTTAATTTCCACTAGGAAAGTTTCTTGCGAAGCCCAAGCAATTAAATTTTATGCTTCAGGGTGGGAACTAAGTGTTGTCTTTTATCACTGGCCTCTCAGTGTCACAGTATGCCCAGGCTGAAGAAACATTACATTAGGTGGCAAAATTGCTCCTCCCTTGAAGGAAGGATTAGATATCTTAAAATAGAGGTTTTCTTTGAGTCTTGGTAACCTTATTCTGGGCACTAAACTTAGCTTCCTTGTTTAAGATTTGTGTATTTTTAAGGCCAGTAGAGACCATTCAATTATCTAGTTTGACCTCCTGTAGAACACAGACATTAAATTCCATCCAGTTATCCCTGTATTAAGCCCAATAACTGGTGTCCCACTTCATCCCAGGAGGTGTTTGGGATTCAGATGGAGCCAGTAGAGGTGGCAATGTTATCTAGATCCCTCTCTCTGGCCCGGTCTGGTCAGGACATCCCTCAGGATTAGGAAGATGATGATCTGGGGTCGCAGGAAATGGTGGGTGTGGCAACCGGGATGGTGAAGCTCGCTCCAGTAGCCTCCGTCTATTCTTCCATATCTGCCCGCCTACCGCCCTGAAATGTCTTTCTTTTAAGACCCAAAAAGGGAGTGATGGGTGGAATAGCCCATCCTTGCATTATATTTTGTCCACCCATTAGGCCTAATATCCAACACATCAATTCTGGTTCATTAATTTCTGGTTCCACAGTTTTTGTTTTTAACTAACATGATTGCAACATCGTCCTTGAGGTATATTAATATGGCCTTTTTTGCTTCTCTGTATGGTTTTCTTTCACCTGTTTATAACATTTATTACGGAAAACTTTTCCCATCAACATTTGTTATAGGTTACTGTAATACCTTATGAAACTTTTATATACTTTTTACAATTGAGCGCACAATTAGGGTAAATCTGTAGGCCCAATTATCACAACAAACACACACTCCTTAGTATAGCTATGTTGAAATGAAGTTATGCCCTCTATAGCTCATTAGAACCACTGGCCACAGAACTGTATTTTCTGGAATGAACTGAGTCCCATGGCCTTTAATATAACAACATTGATATACACATAACCCCTTTGCTGAAGATCCAGACTTTACCTCTCAAAATGATTCAACAGCAGATAAAAAATAGCTGGCAAAAAAAATCAGCCATTGCATTTACACTGAAACTAGTTACTATAGTTCTTCCACAAACTGTTTTGTTTCGATTCACTTTTGCTGACCCATTTCTTTCTAAGAATATGTAAGGCACATGTTTCAACACATCAATGCTTGAGACAACACTGTACATGAAACAACAAGTCTGGGACTAAGTCTGGAAGAACTTTTATGAAAGGAACAGAATCCAGATATGGCACAGTGCATTCAGTATCTAGAATGCAATCACACATGGTAGGATGAGAAAAGAATATTGTAAAATACGGGTGCACAACATGGGAGTGAAGAAAGAAAAGGAAGGAGGGGAAAATGATGTGTTGCATACGAACAGCAAATGGAACCAAAAACTTTATTTAAAAAGAGACAGATGAAAAGCTGTCTTTCAAAAATAACTCTTACCTCTGTTACTAACACCTCCTTTCTTATTTAAAATTGCATTTTTTTAAGAAAAAAATCTTATTGGTTATTTTTGTGCATTTCACTTAGCTTGGACAAAGAAAACTGAGAGGCAGCATTATTTGGGGAAATAGCACAGACTCAAGAGTAACACATGGTCCACACGATTAAGTAGGACCAGCTTGCCTGAACAGACTAGGCAGGTGGGGAGCTGTGACAGAATGCTGATTGCCTGAGAACTGCACACAAAGTTCTTCTGAGCTAAAAAATTCTATTTTTTTCTTACCCCGTCCTACCCTTCCATCCTCCCACCTCACATTTTTAGATGCAGACTCGTTGGGGCATAGAGTATCATTTACCAAATGCTTGTACTGGAGCTTCAACCTGGATGAGAGCTCTAGACACTACCACAATATCCAGTCTCTGCTGCTTATGATTCCATGACATGGCATATTTCAGTACACACTAGGAGCTGCAATGGCTACATGAAGTGGAGAAAATATCAGGTTTAGGAGAAAACAGATGGTGAAACATGATATTTCCTCCACTTACCTTCATTGAGCCATTGTAGCTGCTCTTGACAGTGGAAACAGGAATTGCTTGTGATGTCACCAGCAGCACTGGACTCCAATGATTTCTCAGACTTTGCTGGGAGAGAAAATGACAGTCAAGGGACAATTAAGTTTTCTTTAATTTGTGTGTAATTACTGATGAGGTACATAAATCAATATTCAACAAAACATTGCACACATCATAAATTAGGCAATGTCCAAGGTTTAAATAGGGTCCAGTATCATGGGACTTGGAAAGACAGAAAAACACTGCACATAGGTGCTGGAACGAGGAGTGCGGGGGGTGCTGCTGCACCCCCGGCTTGAAGAGGATTCCATCGTAATACAGGGTTTATAGTTTAGTTCAATGGCTCTCAGCACCCCTAACACTGCAGCAGGACCAGTCCAAATGCTTTTTGGACTGGTAAGCAGGACAATTTTCAGCCCCAGATTTTCAGCACCACCACTACTCACCGGCATTACCACCGCTCACCAGCAGCTGGAATTCCCCCGTCTCAACCAGTGAGGCCAGAATTTAAAGGCATTGTCTTCCTGCATGCACAGGTTGGGGAGGAAGGTTGGTGTCTGCTTGCACTGGGGAGAATGTGTATCTGCTATGGTCTGGGCTTGTAACAGAACATACTAGCCTGTGACTCAGACGGAGTTCCCAAACACAAACTGCTACATGCAGATGCCTTTCCAGGAAATGCTATCGTGAACATGGTGCAACATGAAGGAAACATTCCTTCAGCTGGTGAGCTCAGACATGAACAAGATAGGGGAAAGCATGCTTTTCGTGTACTTTTTCTTTAGCAAGCAACGGGTGATCTGTAACAGTCTCAGTGCTTTTTACAGACACTTTTAGGCCTAGCACATGGCAAAGTCACTTCTGAAGGGGCAAATTACCTTTCCTTTTCCATCTGCTTTTCTTCCTTTCTTTGTTACTGCCACCATCACTGCTACTGCTGCTGCTGCTGCTGTTCTGTGAGCTTTGAGAGTCTGACTGTGCGTCACTGCTCTCTTCTGAGCCATCAGACAGCTCTTTTAATCCGTCTGGAACATCCTTCTGCAAATGAAAGAAAAATAGGCGGAGTCAATGTGAGCTGCGCCAATTCCATATACAATTCATGGGAAACCAAAAGAACCTCAAAGGAAAAGAGTTTCTGTATTATTTACTAAGCACTGACAATGGTTTCTTCTATGCAGCAGAGTGACGTCAGAGACCATCCTCTTCTCTGGCTTCTCGCACACCCACACTGCCCTATAACAGCTCATACAAAATGCTGCCACTAAACTCCTCCATCTTGCCTGTCATTTTCATCATGTAATCCCTCATGTATATGTCATCCTGTACAACTCTGTTCTTCCTCTCACACTGCCCTTCCTGAGCTCATGTGCACAGCCCCTCCCTTCTCCAGATGTAAGCCCCTCTTGAACAAGTTCTTTGTGTGTTGTACTCCTGCTCCCTGACCACTATATCTGGCCTTAGATTGTGAACTTCCCCGGGAAAGGCACCATTCCTTGACTGTTTGAAAGCACCTAGCGCAGGTTAATAAATCTTCCTCCACCACCCAAGCACAACAGACTGAAACCACACAATATCATCACTTTGTTATTATTTATATATCAAAAGCGTGCAAAGCGCTTTACAAACAACTAGGAAGACGACATGATCCCTTCCCCGATGAGCTTAGAATCCAAAGCGATTACTTATAAGAGGAGGATAGTGGATGAGCCATAAAAAATAATTGATTAAGATGGGGGATTTAGCACAATTCTTTCACTTTTTCAGGGGGCGAGGGGGCCATGTTGCATGGGACTATTTTTTAAAATCTCTGTTCCTACCTATCCAGATGTCAACTCCCACCCCCAATCAAACACTGATGCCAGCCTTCATTGCCCACTTTGATTTTTAAACAACCACCTTTCATGTAGTCTGCCAGGCTGCCTCTTACACTTGGCAGAAGCGCCTCAAATATCCACAAAGCCACCTCATTGTCGTCCTCCAAATCCCTCCTCCACACTCTCTTTTGCAGTGATGCCTGTTAAAAAACAACTTTACAATGGTTTGGGCAGCTGGTGTGCTAAGACCACTGCTTAGCAGACTGCCCAGTATTGGCTCCTTGTTTCCATCGGTCTGTATCTATTTGTTGTCTCTTGCCTTATACTTAGATTGAAAGTTCTTAGGAGCTGGGACTGTCTCTCTTTTCTGTGTTTGGTTCAGCACCTGGTCCATGATTGGAGCTCCGAGGGGCTAATGAAATACAGATACAAATAAAACAACAAACAGCAACAACAACAACAACATTAACTGTGTGAAGGGCAAACTAGGGTTTCTAAGCTTCATGGCAGGAGTGTGTTAAGTTGAAAGCCAACTGCCTGGGTAAGGGAGAAAGTTCCTTTATTGAAGAGGACATAGGGCCTGATCCAAAGCCCACTGAAGTCAATGGAAAGAGTCCAACTGACTTCAGTGGGATTTGGATCAAGTCCATAATGACCAGTAATATATTGACACAGTTTGACGCAGAAGTGGAACTGGCAGCTCTCTAAGTCCCTTGTAAAAACAAATGTCAAATTCACTGAATTATCACAGTGTGCGCGTGGTGTGGGCGCATCTGTTTTCGTGCTGAAAGCTACCAGAATGACAGCCTTGCAGACCAAAGTCCTGCCTACCCACACGACTGTTACAGCACAGGCAGTAAAAGTTCCTCTCCACCACCCTCTAGTGATGACCTCTTTTTTTTTGGTGGGGGGGGCTGGATTACACAAGGATGCTAGTTGGTTCCAACAAGTTTCGTAATTCTTCTGGTGTGGATTTTTATTATTATTGTTAACATCTTTTTGCAACATTTTTCCTGTAATTGTCAAATGATGAAAATTGTGTCAGTAGTGCTCCCCTGAGCATGAAAGCCTCACTGTGACTGACAGATTGCTGATGACTCGGGTCAGGAGTCAGTTCAGGAGGATCCATGCAAGAATCTTGCCAGCCATGGAGAGCAAAGAGATGATATGGTAATTACCACAGTCACTCTTTGAGCCTTTATGCTTATAGCTAGTGACTATGCTGGACTCTTTCAGATCTTGTGATATGATTTCTTGAAAACAGACAGGAAAGAAAAATTCAGAAAGCCTACCAATGAAAAGATTTCTTTCATGTTTGAAAACTGAAAAGGCATCGGGAGCTGGAGTTTTGGTACTTTTCATTATTTGAACAGCCTTTAACACCTCAGCTCATGTGGGTGGATTGGCAAGTGCAACAGATGTGGACAATATCTAGCAACTCATCAGAAACAGTAAAACTATTACGTAGTTTTCTAAAATGTTCACGCCACCACTGGTGGATGGCAGTGTAATATGTGATTAGCGATTCACCATCAGCACTCATTAGTGCTGTCAAGGCAGATATACACAGCTTTGACTACATGACAGGAACCTTTGGGGCCATGTTTATCGCCAAGGACCTGTAATTCATCTGATTTATGGTCAAGCCACGTATTTTGCATTTTGCAGAGTTTGCACTGGAACATGCTGCAAGCTGCCCTATATCTGGCCTTTTTCGACTCAGAGCGGGTCAGCACTTGTCATCTGACATCAAGGTGATTCACTATTTCAGGATCATTATCAAACCAGTCTGCATAATGATATTTCACATACCCCGTACAATCCACAATGGTGTCATAAATTGTGTCATGCACGGATACTTATTTGGCAAATGTCATCACAGACTGTTATCAGAAGTTAGCTGTGTTGAAAATTATTCGGAGATTGACAGATCTCTCAGCTGGGCAATATTTACCTGTTTAAGTGACTATTTTTTTTTTTTACATTTGCAGCTGAAGAGAAAGCTTTGACTGAACAATACAGTGATCAGTCCAACAAGCAGCTCTACATAATACTTAAGTTATGCACACATCTCAGATCGCACTGTCGGACCAACACAGATGCCAATGATATGAGCGAGGGTGCATCCAGGTTGTTTTGCATTTGTTGAGGAGTCAGAAGACAGTGTTTGACCCTTGTGGTCCCTTCTAACCCTAAGATTCTATAAGATGGTGCTTGACCTATGTCATCAGCAGAAGTAGGCCACTGCTGTTCATGTTGCTAATGCCATGTTTTCCAAGTACACCACGCCATGCAGAATCATCAGAGCCAACACAAGCATTAAAGTCACCTAAAGTAATGAGGTAGTCTTCATAGGGAGTCAACTGTATCAGATCATTTTGTTCAGAATAAAATTGCTCTGTACCCTCAGAGTTGGTCATTGTCAGTGCATGCATCCACCTCTCAGGGGCAGTTGGAGTTTCACCCGTCTGTCGTTTACACTGATAGACAGAATTGCCAAACAAGAGACACACAAAATTCTTTCTGATTGCAAAGCTGACTCCTGTGCCATGCGGCTGCTTTGGGGGGCATCCCTTTCAGCACAGAACGTGTACCCAGCACTCTCCTCAGTCAGTTGACCGTCTTCAGCAAGTTGCATCTCACTCAGTACCAAAATGCTGGTACAATATCTTTCAAGCTCTTCAGCAACAGTCTGCCGGGCAGGATGATCAGTTTGGATGATCAAGGCATATACAAATATTCCATGTCGCAACACTGAGTCAAAAAAGGAAACCGAGGCTTGTTTCAATTCCAACCACCTAATGAAACAATCTCCAGCCGCAGCACGCTAGTCAGGTCTGTTCGGGGTGAGCACCTTTTCTAGCTCTCTCCTTGCATTGTGGTCAGCTGTGTTGACTCTGAATAGAGCAGCCAAGTTGATCAAGATGCTGTCAGACTACGGTGTCCCTCCATTAAAGCTTCATTATATCAGTAACGTTAGGATAGATAATTTACAGTCACGCAAGACAAGCCAAACTATTACAAATTACCTATTTTCAAAATCTCTCTTTTTAAGTCTTTTGTTCTGGGAAAAACACATTTGTGTGTGGGGCACAAAATGACGACCACAGAATAATCTGGAACACGCTATACAACCGGTGTAAAATAAGGATGCTCTTTGCTTCTTAAGATAGCAGTCCCCATGAGGCAGAAGAAGCCCACATGCAATTTAACAGCAATGAGCATGTCCTTCCAACTGTGCCTCCTCTTGTTCCCCTTTGCTTTATTCTTGGTGAAAGTTCTTCACCATACTCTCCTGATGGGCTGCCCAATCTGTGTTGTGGGCCCATCATACTCTAGAAACTCCCATGCACCAAGTCAGTTTATAATTTCCTGTAATATACACACAGTGAGACTCTTTCAGCCATCTATTATATTTTCCTTCTCCAAAGCACTCTATTCAGGGCAGGCATGCACTCCGAACTACAGAACAACCTTTTCCACATCACTTCAGCCTCCCATCACCATCACTTCAGTCCCCAGCAAAATCATGAAGCAGGTCCTCAAGGAATCCATTCTGAAGCACTTGAAGGAGAGGAAGGTGATCAGGAACAGTCAACATGGATTCACCAAGGGCAAGTCATGTCTGACTAACCTGATTGCCTTCTATGAGGAGATAATTGGCTCTGGGGATATGGGGAAAACGGTGGATGTGATATAGCTTGACTTTAGCAAGGCGGGTTCCAAAGAGGATGGAGCTCGGCTGTTCTCAGTGGTGGTAGATGACAGAACAAGAAGCAATGGTCTCAAGTTGCAGTGAGGGAGGTCTAGGTAGGATATTAAGAAACACTATTTCACTAGGAGGGTGGTGAAGCACTGGAATGGGTTGCCTAGGGAGGTGGTGGAATCTCCATCCTTAGGGGGTTTTAAGGCCTGGCTTGACAAAGCCCTGGCTGGGATGATTTAGTTGGGGTTGGTCCTGCTTTGAGCAGGGGATTGGACTAGATGACCTCCTGAGGTCTCTTCCAACCCTAATATTCTATGATCACACACTTTTCTTCCTCATAACCAATTGAGCAAACAACGTGTTATCTACTGTAAAAGGTAATGAAAAATGGCATCCCATATTTATTTTGTCTCAGTGACTCCAAATGACTTGCACTTAGTTTACAAGAAAAAGCTGGTTTGATAGCTACCAGTCCTGAAAACTTAGGCTGGGATCTCGAAATTTAAAAGCATTATTTTGCACATTTTGTGGTGACAAGACAATGAAATCAGACAGATGTCTCAGAATAAATAGGTCAACAAAGAAACATTTGTTTAGATAAGTGTCTGTAATATGGCCTGTGAAGTGGTAATAACGGATGTCAACTGTCTAAATACTGACTGGGAAAACTAAAGATGGATGCCTAAATGAAGGACTGTATCATGATTAGTCAGTAAGACTGGACACTATTCTGGACCGAATCAGAGGCAATGAACTTTGGATAAATAAAAGTGGAGATGGAGACCACCTACAGATCTAGAGATCTTTTAAAATCCTGTTGAGGGTCTATATAAAGAGCAGACACAAAAATATTGGCCTTCCGAATACTCAATTCTGCAGGAACATAAGTGTGGTAGGTAATAGTATTAGCACTTTGTATCCTGCAATGATACAGAAAAACCTAAGAGATGGGTATTAAATACAGAGGAATTAAATCTCTAATAGGGAAGAGGGGCAGGTATGAGTTGCATCTCTTGTGCCACACATCCAGGCTATGCACAGATCTTGATGCTTCTACCTCCATAACATTTCTAAGATGGAGAGCTTATGCACCTTGTGCAGGAACTGGAGTTGTTTGAAATGTGTCCCCCTATGGGTGCTCCATTTCAGGTGTGCTTGAGCCTTATGCATCTTTGATCAGAGATTTTTTGGCAGTTAGTACCCATTCAGCCCACGCATGCACCAGCACTGCCCTCAGATCCCTCTTCACTGCCAAGTCCCACAGAAAAAATTCCAAAGCAGAGGGGAAGGACGGTGGATAGTGAGGCAACCATACAGACACACATCTCAAAGAACTCCAGTTACCGTGCAAGATGAGTAATGTCCAAGGGGAGCTGTAGTGAGTCTGCAATACATTTCAACAAGTCCTGGAATTGTCTGAAATCAGCCACAGAAGGTGGAAGAAGCATAACTGCCTGAACTGGAGAACAGTATGAAATATTCATTTGTGGAGTAGCCTCCTTATCTGCTCTGGCATCCTGCTCTAGATCTACACAGGCTGTGTACCAGAGCATTTTTTATACCCGGGAGATGAATCACCATGAGAAATACCTGGTGATGGCTGAACCAGTTCACAGTTTAAATGCTTCCTGACATAACAGGGATTCGTAGATTCCATGTGCCAGAAGGGACCATTGTAATCAGTTAGTCCAGGAGTGGGCAAAATACGGCCCACGGGCTGGATCCAGTCCATCTAACATTTCTGTCCAGACCGCCAGGCTCTTTGGCTGCCCCCCTCGCAATCTCTGGGCTGCTAAAAGTCCTGCAGCACAGCAAGGCACTGAGGCAGGCTGCCTGCCTGCCGTGGCCCCACACCGCTTCTGGAAGCGGCTGCCTGCTGCTGGCACGTCTCTGTGCACCCCTGGCGTGGGGGGAGGGGGAGGAGGGCTCCAAGTGCTGCCCCCAGCATCATCTTCACTGTGGGGACAGGGCTTGCGGGCATGGGCAGTGCACGGAGACCTGCTGCCCTCCTCCCACACTGTGCCACCAGCTGGTAGCCACCTGTGGTAAGCGCCTCCCAGACAGAGCCTGCACCTCGCTCTCCTTCCCGCACCCCAACCCCCTGCCCCAGGTCAGAACCCCCTCCTGCACCCCAATCCCCTGCCCCAGCCCAAAGCCCCCTCCTGCACCAAACTCCCTACCAGACCCTGCAGCGCCTCCATTAATAGAGTAGAAATGTGCGGTCCATGATGACTTACCAAAATATGTGGAGTGGCCCCCCTGTGAAAATTATTGCACACCCCGATCTAGTCTGACGTTCTGTATTGCACAGGCCAGAGAACTTCTCCAAAATAATTTCTAGAGCAGATTCTAAAACGGGGTGGGCAAACTTTTTAGCCTGAATGCCACATCTGGGTGGGGAAATTGCATGCAGAGCCATGAATGTAGGGCTGGGGCAGAGGGTTGGGGTGCAGGAGGGAGTGTGAGGTGTGTTTGGGGGGGTGCAGTGTGCAGAAAGGGGCTCAGGACAAGAGGTTGGGGTGCAGGAGGGGTGCAGGGTGTACAAGGAGGCTCAGATAAGGGGTTGGGGTGCAGGAGGGGGTGTGGAGTACGGGAGGGGGCTCAGGGCAGGAGGTTGGGGTGCAGGAGGGATGCGGGGTGCGGTGGGGGCTCAGGGCAGGGCATTGGTGTGCGGGGTGCAAGAGGGGTTCAGGGTGCGAGCTCTGGCCTGGCACCGCTTACCTTGAGCAGCTCCGGGATGGCAGCAGCGCGCAGTGGGGCTAAGGCAGGCTCCCTGCCTGCCTCCCCTGCCCCTGCGCTGCTCCTGGAAGCGGCTGGCACCACGTCCCTGCGGCCCCTGGGGGAGGGAGTGGCAGAGGGCTCCGCGCGCTGCCCTCACTTGCGGGTACCTCCCCCGAAGCTCCCGTTGGCTGTGGTTCCCCATGGGGGGTGGCAATCCCATGGGCTGGATCCAAAGCCCTGATGGGCCGGATCCGGCCCGCGGGGTGTAGTTTGCCTACTCCTGTTTTAGAAAAACATCCACTCTTGATTTAAAAGTTATCAGTGATGGAGAATCCACCACCACCCTTGGTAAACCGTTTCAGTAATTACTTTCACCTTTAAAAATTGACACCTTGTTTCCAGTCTGAATTTGTCAAGCTCCAACTTCCAGCCATTGGATCATGTTCGACCTCTCTCTGCTACACTGAAGAGCCCATTATTAAATACTTGTTCCCCAATTAGCTACTTATAGACTAATCAAATCACCCCTTAACCATCTCTTTAAGTGACAGATTGAAGGAGGTCAATCTCTCACTGTAAAGCATGTTTCTAATCCTTTAATCATTCTCATGGCTCCTCTCTGAACCCTCTACAATTTATCAACATCTTTTTTGAATTGTGGGCATCAGACTGGACACAGTATTCCAGCAGTGATCGCACCAGTGCCAAACAGAGAGGTAATACAACTTCTCTATGCCTACTCAAGATTCTCCTGTTTATGCACCACAGGTTCACATTAGCTCTTTTGTACCTCTTAAGTATGGCCTACATTCTTTGTCCCCAGACATACACATTTAGCTGTATTAAAATGCACATTGTTTGCTTGCACTCAGTATACCAAGCCATCCAGATCACTCTTAATCAGTGACCTGTCTTCTTCATTTACTACTCCCCCAATTTTTGTCTCATCTGCAAACTTTATCAGCTGTCATTAATAAAGCTATTAAATAGCATAGGGCCGAGAAACAATCTCTGCGGGACGCCACTGGAAACACACCTGCTCGGTGATAAATTTACAGTTAAATGTTGTGACCTAACAGCTAGTTTTTAACCCATGTAATGTGCCATGTTACTTTAATATCACTCTAGTTTTTCAACTCATATGTTGCACAGCATCAAGTCAAGTCTAGATATATGACAACTCTATTACTTTATCAACCAAATTCATAATCTCAAAAAAAAATCAAATCAGAATTTGTTTCCCATAAACCGATGATGATTTTCATTCATTATATTACCTTACTTTAGTTCATTGCCAATCAAGTCCCATATCAGCTGCTCCAATACCTTGCTCAGAATCGATGTCAGGCTGACAGGACTTTAATTACCAGGCTCATCCTATTTACCCTTTTAAAAAGTTGACACAACATCAACTTTCTTCCAGTCTTCCAGAAATTCCCCAGTGCTCCAATTACTGAAAAATCAACTTTAATGGTCCAGCAAGTTCCTCAGCTGGCTCTTTTAAAACTCTTGGAAGCAAGTTATCTTGACCTGCTGATTTTAAAAAGTCTCCCTTTAATAGTAAGGCAAGGTGGGTGAGGTAATATCTTTTATTAGACCAACTTCTGTTCATGAAAGAGGCAAGCTTTTGAGCTTACAAAGAATTCTTCTTCAGGTCTGGGGAAAAACCCCAGAGTGTATTAACCCTGCTTTGTCTTAAGATTGTAGAGGTATTAACTGCCCATTTCACCTTGAATGGCCTCTTGCAACATGCCTTAACTGCTTATCTGTTTCACCCTTGTATTTAGCTGTGACACTGAGTATCTTTCCCAGACCTGAAGAAGAGCTCTGTGTACGCTCAAATGCTTGTCTCCATCACCAACACAATTTGGTCCATTAAAAGATACACTGCTACCTCGATATAACGCCACCCAATATAACACGAATTTGGATAGAACACGGTAAAGCAGTGCTCCAGGGGGCGGGGCTGCATACTCTGGTGGATCAAAGCAAGTTCAATATAACATGGTTTCACCTATATTGCAGTAAGATTTTTTGGCTCCCAAGGACAGCGTTATATCGAGGTACAGGTGTATTACCTCACCCACCTTGTCTCTCTAATATCCTGGGACCAACACTGCAAATATCTTTAGTAGCTTCTGTTTAACATCCTCCAGAAATACTAATGGAATGGAAAGAGTGTTATCAACATATGATGAGACTGCATCTTATGTTTTCCCCAAATGCAGAACAAATATTTACTGAACACCTCTGCCTTTTATGCATTATGATTGATAATCCTACACCATTTCCATCTAGTAATGGACCAATACCCTTGTTAGGATTCGTTTTTTCCTAATATATTTTAAAAACTCTTTCCTATGATTGTGCTCCGCCCTGCTTGCTCATACACAATCCTTGAACAACCTGCCCTCAGTGAATGGTAGGAACATAGCACAGCACAGTCCTTATAAACCCGAGATAAAATATATTTATGTGAAGTCTTCTCTCTTCTCAAGTTCATTGGGCTGTGCTTGGTGATGGTCCAAGTGTGCTCCCCATCCCAGAAGAGAGACATGCCTCACTGTGGTCTTGGTTGAGAGAACTGGTGGGAAGAATACACCCGTACAAAATTGTTTGGATCTTTCCACCAATCCAGTGACACCAGGACATCTTGTAGACCTAGAAAAGGCATGTCAAAACAATGTCTGCTTGGAACATATACTGATCTGAGCCAATCTTGCATGTAACTTAGGTATAATCAGGAATGCTGCATGAGGAACATACAGGAAGCCACATTCTTGACAACAATAGCGTGAGCATTTGATTGTATCTAAGTAATAAGGCTGACCATAGTGTCAAATCTGTACTGGTACAGATAGTCTCTGGTGGTTGTATAGTCTGTTACTTCCCCTATGGACTCTACTTGCGGTACCAGTATTTGTCAAGGGAATCCCTGGGGTACAACCTGGAACTGTGGGACCGCTGCGTCCCCTTAACTCTCCAGCCTCAGGTGTCTCTCAAAAAGCTATGCAGTGACAAGCAGCAAATCCCTCCAGGTGCTGTGATGACTCAGCCATCAGCATGTGGAGCCCCACACCCAGCTAAATTGCATGAATGCTCCAGAGCCATCCAGCTAGCTATCATACAGAGAGAGGCACCAGCCAATCATCCCAGAAATACACTGGCTTACACTGCTCAAGATTCCCTTGGACAGTGCAAGCTCATTAATTAGTTTGTGACTCTGACAAGGGGGGTAGTGCACGTACAACAGCCCTTGATGATGAAATGCTAAGGGAAATTAGAGAGGCTATCAAAATTAAGAACACAATAATAGTGGGGGATTTCAATTATCCCCATATTGACTGGGAACATTTCACTTCAGGACGAAATGCAGAGATAAAATTTCTCAATACTTTAAATGACTGCTTCATGGAGCAGCTGGTACGGGAACCCACAAGGGGAGAGGCAACTCTAGATTTAATCCTGAGTGGAGCGCAGGAGCTGGTCCAAGAGGTAACTATAGCAGGACCGCTTGGAAATAGTGACCATAATACAATAGCATTCAACATCCCTATGGTGGGAAGAACACAACTGCCCAACACTGTGGCATTTAATTTCAAAAGGGGGAACTATACAAAAATGAGGGGGTTAGTTAGACAAAAGTTAAAAGGTACAGTGACTAAAGTGAAATCCCTGCAAGTTGCATGGGCCCTTTTTAAAGACACCATAATAGAGGCCCAACTTCAATGTATACCCCAAATTAAGAAACACAGTAAAAGAACTAAAAAAGAGCCACCGTGGCTTAACAAACATGTAAAAGAAGCAGTGAGAGATTAAAAGACTTCCTTTAAAAAGTGGAAGTCAAATCCTAGTGAGGCAAATAGAAAGGAGCACAAACACTGCCAACTTAAGTGCAAGAGTGTAATAAGAAAAGCCAAAGAGGAGTTTGAAGAACGGCTAGCCAAAAACTCCAAAGGTAATAACTAAATGTTTTTTAAGTACATCAGAAGCAGGAAGCCTGGTAAACAACCAGTGGGGCCCCTTGATGATCAAAATACAAAAGGAGCGCTTAAAGACGATAAAGTCATTGCAGAGAAACTACATGAATTCTTTGCTTCAGTCTTCACGGCTGAGGATGTTAGGGAGATTCCCAAACCTGAACTGGCTTTTGTAGGTGACAAATCTGAGGAACTGTCACAGACTGAAGTGTCACTAGAGGAGGTTTTGGAATTAATTGATAAACTCAACATTAACAAGTCACCGGGACCAGATGGCATTCACCCAAGAGTTCTGAAAGAACTCAAATGTGAAGTTGCGGAACTATTAACTAAGGTTTGTAACCTGTCCTTTAAATCGGCTTCGGTACCCAATGACTGGAAGTTAGCTAATGTAACGCCAATATTTAAAAAGGGCTCTAGGGGTGATCCCGGCAATTACAGACCGGTAAGTCTAACGTCGGTACCGGGCAAATTAGTTGAAACAATAGTAAAGAATAAAATGGTCAGACACATAGAAAAACAAACTGTTGAGCAATAGTCAACATGGTTTCTGTAAAGGGAAATCGTGTCTTACTAACCTATTAGAATTCTTTGAAGGGGTCAACAAACATGTGGACAAGGGGGATCCGGTGGACATAGTGTACTTGGATTTCCAGAAAGCCTTTAACAAGGTCCCTCACCAAAGGCTCTTACGTAAATTAAGCTGTCATGGGATAAAAGGGAAGGCCCTTTCATGGATTGAGAACTGGTTAAAGGACAGGGAACAAAGGGTAGGAATTAATGGTAAATTCTCAGAATGGAGAGGGGTAACTAATGGTGTTCCCCAAGGGTCAGTCCTCGGACCAATCCTATTCAATTTATTCATAAATGATCCGGAGAAAGGGGTAAACAGTGAGGTGGCCAAGTTTGCAGATGATACTAAACTTCTCAAGATAGTTAAGACCAAAGCAGATTGTGAAGAACTTCAAAAAGATCTCACAAAACTAAGTGATTGGGCAACAAAATGGCAAATGAAATGTAATGTGGATAAATGTAAAGTAATGCACATTGGAAAAAATAACCCCAACTATACATACAACATGATGGGGGCTAATTTAGCTACAACGAGTCAGGAAAAAGATCTTGGAGTCATCGTGGATAGTTCTCTGAATATGTCCACGCAGTGTGCAGAGGTGGTCAAAAAAGCAAACAGGATGTTAGGAATCATTAAAAAGGGGATAGAGAATAAGACTGAGAATATATTATTGCCCTTATATAAATCCATGGTACGCCCACATCTCGAATACTGTGTACAGATGTGGTCTCCTCACTTCAAAAAAGATATTCTAGCACTAGAAAAGATTCAGAAAAGGGCAACTAAAATGATTAGGGGTTTAGAGAGGGTCCCATACGAGGAAAGATTAAAGAGGCTAGGACTTTTCAGCTTGGAAAAGAGAAGACTAAGGGGGGACATGATAGAGGTATATAAAATCATGAGTGATGTTGAGAAAGTGGATAAGGAAAAGTTATTTACTTATTCCCATAATACAAGAACTAGGGGTCACCAAATGAAATTAATAGGCAGCAGGTTTAAAACAAATAAAAGGAAGTTCTTCTTCACGCAGCGCACAGTCAACGTGTGGAACTCCTTACCTGAGGAGGTTGTGAAGGCTAGGACTATAACAATGTTTAAAAGGGGACTGGATAAATTCATGGTGGCTAAGTCCATAAATGGCTATTAGCCAGAATGGGTAAGAATGGTGTCCCTAGCCTCTGTTTGTCAGAGGATGGAGATGGATGGCAGGAGAGAGATCACTTGATCATTGCCTGTTAGATTCACTCCCTCTGGGGCACCTGGCATTGGCCACTGTCGGTAGACAGATACTGGGCTAGATGGACCTTTGGTCTGACCCGGTACGGCCTTTCTTATGTTCTTATGTTCTTGTTAACCTGAGCTGAGATTTTCCCAAGCACTTCAACCAAAAGCACACTGTTTTGGTAAAATATAAAACAGATTTACTAACTACAAAAAATAGATTTTAAGTGATTATAAGTAGCAAGCTTAGAGATCAAAATTGGCTACCTAAGAAATAAATATAGAAAAGCAGTCTAAATTCTAATTGTATCTGTCTCTCACTCTAATAGATGTTACAGGCTGTTATAGTTCTCAATATTCAGACTGAACTCCCTTCCAGCCTGGGACCAATCTCCCTAGTTTCAAGTCTGTCTTCCAGGCGATCTTCCAGGTGTTGAAATGGGGGGGTGGGTAGAGAGGCCAAGGGATGATGCCGCCGTCCCTCTTTTATGCTTCCTTCCAACTGCAGGAAAAATCCTTGCTGTGATATGGGGGTCAGGCTGCCCCACTGCATATGTGCCTTCTCTGAGAAGCCTCTGGGATAGCGGATTCTTCTTGATGGACCATTAACGCCTGTCTGGCCAGTAATAACTGCTCCTTTGTTGCTACTGAAAGGCCAGCTGTGGGCATCTACCACACATAGCAATACCTCATAACTTCACATACAACAATACATCCAATCCAACAGGATATCAAGGGAGATGGAGAACTGGGGAGTACACCAACCTAGTCACCCTTGCAGCTTGTTGAGATGAAGCCTTGCATGCTGAGCCACATAAGTGCATGAGGCCTTATGCCCCAGAAGCCTGAGGCAAGCTCACACTTTCATGGTAGGATAGGCTTTCAGGTCTAAAACAATGGCCAATATTGTCTGGAATCTTGTTTGTAGGTGGAAGGCCCTGATTTCTGAAGAGTCTAAGACCAGCCCCTATAAAATCTATCCTTTGAAGCAGTGACAGGATTGGACTTCTCCCTATGTGACCCAGTGTGCCTAGGGCAGCACTCTCTGGAAATGCAAGCTGCAAAAGGGAGAGCAGGTACTTCCCAGACTGGTGGGTATCACTGAAGTTAAACTCCCCAACCAGTCACAAACTGTGCTTCTGATCCCCCACACTGGTTACAAGAAGCAAAAAAGAAATCACACAGCCCCCTTTATTGCAGGAGTAGATTATTGCCTTGGGAGTGCCTGGGCCTTGGGTGCACTCCATCTTTTTCAGCATGCTTGCTGGACTTAGGTGCCTGGGAACTTGATCGCCCAGATACTGAGTCCTTTGAAGCTATGTTCTGGTGTCTCTTCCTCATTCTCAGGGAGGGTGACTTGCATTGGGATTCCACCAAAACAAGAGGAACCTCCCTGCACCTGCTCCAAGCAGAAAAGCTCCAAGGGTGGGAGCAGGGATGACCATCAGAAGAAATTTAAGTCTGGTCTCCTTGTCTTTTTTTATTCTTTGTTTGAAGACCCTGAAGATTTTGAAGCAGCAACTGGACTGAGGTTGCTCAGTCATATCAGTTTCTTGCAGAACTCGCAGGTCTTGAACCTGGTGAATGAGGCATGCCGCAGCACCAAAACCAGAGCCAAAGGGAATCGAAGAGCATAGAAAAACCTCATTTTATTAAAGAAAACTTCATACTATTGCTTACTTAACACATACTATGACTAAACTCAAGCACCAACTATATACAGATAGACAGAAGGGAAACTTGCAGTAGTTAGACAACATGCTCCAACAACTGTCACGATCAGTAAGAAGGAGTGGGGTCGGGGAGGCTCTTCCCTTTATACCATATGCAGTGGCATGAGACAGCAGAGGGCACATGTGCCACCCTGATGGATACTGCTGAGGAAAAAATTTCCAACAACAGTGCACTGGGTTTGCACACACTGAAATGGAATGGACATGTGCAATCACATGAATAAGAACTAACTATTCCTAAACTAACATTAATATTTACCAAAAAACAGACCAGTTAAAAGAGATGCATCAAGATGCGGACACTGGGCAGCCCTGTCTCACAGTTATAACAGGAAGGCACTGAGCAGCAGTTGGGCTGCTCTGCCCTTTATGCCCTTGGTACCGGAGCACAAGGACATGTGTGGCTGCCAAAAGAGTCTGATCTTAAGGGCATGAGTGCCAAGAGTAGCGTATATTATATAAATATCTTGCTATAGACAAGCACCAGAAGAACTTTTAGTTTACATAGATTGATATCTACTTCCCCTTTTTCAATTTGTTATATATTGCTGTTTTATTTCTAATTGCTGCCTTCACTTTCCCTGCTAATATGATGGGCTCTTAGCTAAAGTTGTCCTTTTTCTTGAACGTGTAATTGTGACTTTTGGGCCATCTAATAAACTTTTTGTTAATTCCTCCCAGTTCTCAATTACATTTTTCTGTTCATGAACAAAATTGATCAGGAGGAGAAAGTTAATTTTTCTCAGCTGTAAGAAACTTGCCGTTTTAAAGCACCAAATATATACATACGTGTGTGTGTGCGCGCACACACCTTTAAAATGGTAAGTTTATATATATTATATAATTATATATATATTCCTGGGTGGGCCTCTCCTGTGTTTGCCTATACTGAATGTAAATCAGGTCATGATCACTGGTCCCTAGGCAACGACAAGCTTCCAGTCTAATGATCAGTTCATCTTTACCTACCATAATGATGTCCAAAATAGAGTTACTTCATGTAGGATGCAATATATTCTGTGTTTAGAAAATTATCTGTACTTTTAAAAAATGCTAATGATGATTTACTAATGGATGCATGAGATCTCCAGTATATTTCCCCCAAACTGAAGTCCCCCATAACACCGCAACTTTTCTTTCCGTACATTATACACAGGTGCCATTCTCTGGTTATATATAAGTGATTAAACACAGTGAGTGAGTTTTCACATTTAATCTATGGAAAATCTATAGTGCCAGAAGCTAGTTATTCAGTAGTTTTATTGGAGAATAAGATTTCAAACAAAGATTTTAATAGTTTACAAATAAACTAACTAACTAACTAAATAAATAAAATAATAATAATAATAGGAGATATACCAATCTCCTAGAACTGGAAGGGACCTTAAAAGGTCATTGAGTCCAGCCCCCTGCCTTCACTAGCAGGACCAATTTTTGCCCCAGATCCCTAAGTGGCCTCCTCAAGGATTGAACTCACAACCCTAGGTTTAGCAGGCCAATGCTCAAACCACTGAGCTATCCTGACCACTGGATCCTAGGCTTCCCTTTCTAATAAGTTCCCCAGCTGGAGGACTGGACCGTTTGAGTCAATTGGTAATGGAAGAAGGAATTCTTCAGCTCTAGGTACAAATCCAGATTAATGGTGACAAAGTTACCACTTGATAGCTAATAAACGGGCTACATTCAGTGAATGTGTCAGTCCTGTTCCTAGGGGACAGGCAGGGGCGGCTCCAGGCACCAGCACACCAAGCGCATGCCTGGGGCGGCAAGCCGCAGGGGGCGGCAGTCAGGCTGCCTTCGGTGGCATGCCTGCGGGAGGTCCGCTGGTCCCGCGGCTTCCGTAGCAGGTATGCTGAAGGTGCAGGACCGGCAGACCTCTCGCAGGCAAGCCGCCGAATCCACGTTACCAGCAGACCTCCCGCAGGCATGCCACCGAATCCACATTACCAGCGGACCTCCCGGAGGCATGCCACCAAAAGCCGCCTGATTGCCGTGCTTGGGGCGGCAAAATATATAGAGCCACCCCTGGGGACAGGAATAGATATCAGCAAATTAACATCACCATTCGCAAGAGTTGGCACCCCTTATTTGCAGTCTCAGCAGAGAAGCAAAGAACTGCTGAGGCATGAAGACTAAACATCCTTCTCATTTGGAGATGGTCCCTAAACATCAGGTTTGAGGCACATTGGGGCAGCTTCTATTGCAATTGCTTATGCTGTTAAGGATCATTGGATGAGAAGCATTTCACTCTTCAGGGCTATCAATCCAACACTTATTAAAATGGCTAAAAGTTGACTTAAGTTTTTAAAGAAAGTTCCCCCAGCTGAGACACTTACCTTCAGTGTGTAAACTCCCATTCTCCCTGGGACCTTATAGAAAATGCCCTCTTCCCCTCGGGAGTTTGTATGCAGCATAGCATTCAGACATGCAAGAGGAGAAGTCCCACTGAAAACAAAAGCACAGGATTAGCCCTTAATGTTGAAGGAACACTACTAGAGATGATGTTTACTTGGTCAATATTAGTCATTTGCTGAGAAACAGGCATGAGACACTAATGGCCTCTCATGGCCTTTAATATGTAAAGCATGCAGAGGTGGAGTGAATCCAGCCCCAGAGGGGAGAGGAGCTGAAGTTGCTATATTCAAGCAACGTTAGGACTGATTCAATATGCACTTGTCCCTGTCCAGGAGGGAAAATTCCAGCTAAATTTAATACCTCAGACCCTCTCTTCAAATCCTGAGCTAAAAAAGTAAACATACCCATGGACAGCTTTGTTTTTAAACACCCTAATTTATTAAAATCCTTCATCTTCTAACAGTGAAATTAGAAAATCTGTAGGAGAAAGTAGTACAAAGTCTAGTTAGATGCAGAGAGCAAGAGAGAAAGAACTTAATCTGCTCCTGTTCAGTTTTCCTTGAGTTGGGCGCAGAGGAGAGACACGGGCTTGCTATATTGTAGTGAAGCCAAAATAAGAGCCAAACGGCTACAATAACCTCAACTGGGGCTTTTTGGGGGGTAACAGAGGAGAGAAGGTGGGCAGAAGGCTGAAACTCGGGTGGGAGGCTAGCTTCAGAGCAGTCAAACTTACTTTCAAAAACAGATAAATATTCAGATCGCTATTAGGAATTTATTCCTGGATTTGCTGTGAGCTGTATGCTATGTGGAAAAATGCCAGGTGGAGAGATACCAAAAGCTGTGTGTGTAATTATGCACTGTAATGAAATAAGAGATGAGGGATAAGGAAAGGAGAGGAACTATGAAATGTTGCCCACTGAGAAAACTAGTATAAAGTGTTTGGATCCTTAATTCTGGGCCACTAGAACTGAAACAGGGAGACCCACATGAGTGTTTTTCCCCTACGCAATTTACATTTCATACTGCTGAATTTGCAGGCAGAAAAGTTGGGTGGATAGGGCATGAGACAAGGAGTCACATGGCCTGGCTTCTATTCCCAAAGCTACCACAGATTAGGCCTGTGAGCTCAGGTAGGTCACTTATCTTTTCTGTAAAACAGAGAATGATACTTACCCTTGATGGTAAACAATTTTGAGATCTACATATGAAAAACACTATGCAAGAATTAAGTACTGGTAAGAAGCTTCTATCTTCCAGTCCCTCACCGCTCCTATACTGGAGCTACTTACTACTGAGAAACTGTAAACTGATTCAATATTCCAGATAAGACACATTTTTCATCTTTTAATTTGTAGTGAATAAATTTTACTATACAAGTAACAAAATTAGCCTTGTAGAAGTAAAGTCACCTTGTACCTTCCCCTCCCTCCCCCCCTGGCCCCATTTGCGATAGGGGTGAGAGGGGAAATCTGGGGAAGAAGACAGTACATCGGTGGTTCTGCCAGCACATATGCACTCCAGAATTATACATTAACATATTAAGTGCTATAGTTATAGAGATAAGACAGTTTAGTAGTTCATTATCATTGATTTCTATTATAGTAGCATGCAGAGTCCCCAGACAGATCTAGGTTCCATTGTGCTGGGTGTTGTACAAACACACAGGAAGAGACAGACTCCCCAAAAACTTGCAGTATAGGTTAGGAGTAGACAACACACAAATGGTATACAAAATGGAGAGTCAGTGAGGATTTATTATTATTGAACTTTTAAACTGCTGTAGTGCCTACAGGCCCCAATTGAAATGGGGGCCCCATTCTGCTAGGTACTGTGCTAACATAGTGAGAGACCGTCCCTGCCCTAGAGAACTTACAGTCTGTATAGATAAGACAATGGCTGGGAGGGGAAACAGACGCACAGATACATGAAGTGACTTGCCCCACTCACATAGCAGCCTAGTAATAGAGCCAGAAATTTAATCCAGGCCTCCTTACTCCAAGTCCAAAACCCTATATTTTAAGGACAGAAAGGACCACTAGATTATCTAGTCTGACTTTCTATATAACACAGGCTATAGAATTTCATCCAGTTACTCCTGCACTGAGCCCAATGATCTGAGTTCTATCACAAATATAGCCACGGATTCTGCAGTCTGCTAATTCGGCTTATGAAATTGGTTTTCTGGAGAGCTTTTGGAAACAGATTTGTTTGTAAAATGCCTATCACACCTTACATTTCTAACTACACTTTTGGCTTTACTAATGCTGTGAGAGCATATGCAATAGTTCTCGTAAGTTTCACTTCTCAAAGCTCAAAAGGGATGGTAACTTTGTTACCTGCTAAACTATTAGCCGCAAAGGTCTACTCCAGTCTTTCAATATATAATTCTTTACAGGATTAGTCAGCCTGATCCACATATTCAGTATGCTCAGGCATTGTGTCTAGATCCAGAAAGATCTTCAGTACAGAATAAAAAGCTTCACAACATTTCTGTGTCTGTCATCTTAACTGTCTAAGGAAGTGTTAACCTAGATCAGAGATCGGCAACCTTTCAGAAGTGCTGTGCTGAGTCTTCATTTATTCACTCTAATTTAAGGTTTCGCGTGTCAGTAATACATTTTAACCTTTTTAGAAGGTCTCTTTCTATAAGTCTGTAATATATAACTAAACTATTGTTGTATGTAAAGTAAATAAGGTTTTTAAAATGTTTAAGAAGCTTCCTTTAAAATTAAATTAAAATGCAGAGCCCCCCAGACCAGTGGCCAGGACCCGGGCAGTGTGAGTGCCACTGAAAAATCAGCTTGCGTGCCGCCTTCGGCATGCGTGCCATAGGTTGCCTACCCCTGACCTAGATGAACTTTCCAGCTATCCCATTATTGTCCTTCACTGTAGCACCTGTAGGCTTCCTTGGTGCGACACTGCAGAGTGAGGCAAACACACAGAGCCAACCCTGAACTACCTTTATTAACAAGCAGGAAGAGAAACAGTATCCAAGTACATATGATTACTTGTCCAAAGTTTATAGGACACAATAACAATTGAAGAGCCTAAGCAGCATCTATAAAGTATCATAACATCCTGAGGAAATTGAGACCAACACAGCACATCAACCCTTATCTAGCAACTGTACCAAGTGCAATGCCCAGCAGTCAGTAACAGAAATAAGAAAAAAAGAACTCAGGAGTTCTGGGCTCTCAGCCCTCTGCTCATTCCTCTAAACAACTTGACTGTTCAGGTGAGTTATGGACATCCTGATATTTTGTGAGAGTGGCCAAAATTAAATCTTGTTAGTTTAGATTAAGGTATACTAAACATTCTAAAAAATTTAAATCAAACAGAGACCTAACAAATTCCTGTTGTGCACACATGCCTCAATGATCTCAATGAGATTAAAGAAAACCAAGTTTCAACAAAAGTGGTTCATCAGAGTTATATGTGAACAAGGTTTCTGGTTGAAACATGCCCAAAAATGGATTTTGTTTCTAACTGTGTATATGTTTGCAACGCTAACATAGCTCCATGGAAAATTTCAATCCAGGGGGGATTTGTTTATTGGAGTAATAGTCCACACTTTATATTTAGAAATGGTTTATAACAGAATAGATGTTATAAACATCGTACAGACATGAGAAGTATATATTAGAGATTGGCAAAAAGTGTTGTAGATGGCTGTAAGCAACCTGTTCACCTGTTGAACTAAATGAACTATGACATCTATTAAACATTAACTCTAGTTATAAATGGAACCTTAATATGAAATGTTGGAGTAATGAATACGTATACATTCATTACACGTAATCACTGAAAATTGGGATTTTTTTTTTCCAATTTATGCTTTTGAATACTGCTAGCTTTGTTTATGTTTTTAATTAATTTCCCCTCCTTTACTCTGTGTTTTTGCATCTGAGTTAGGTAGATATGAAGAGTGTTTTCAGTTTCCCTCCAAACAATTTTTTGCATTCACAACTGGAGCACACAGAAAACTTTAGGTGAACCATTGATTAAAAATGCAGTTTAATTTGTCTATTTACTGGAATATCTAAGCATGGCGGCATCTTAAGAATTGATACTGTTTGTACTAACTTCCAAACTCTAGAATGTACAGTTACAATTCAGAAAAAGCTGTGAATGTTAAAAAAATCAAAGTTATAAAGCATGCGTTAAACTTATTTCACTCAGAACAAGACAACCCTCCTTCAAAATCACCAAAACAAAGTGCACATAAATACACTATCATGCAAATCAAGCTTTTGCTCACACATTTCAGGTTCACAAACAGTTCTAATGTTAATTTGTAAGACACTAAGCATTCCCATGCTATTAACTTAATTGACATCCTCCACGAACTTCACAAGCAGATTACATTTCAAATTTGCATTGCACTCTACTGCTAATGCAAACAGCATGCACAAAAAGGTAGATTCAACTAGTGAAAGCTTTAATGCTAATTATACAGCTACTACTCTGCTTATAGACCTGTGTGTGAAGCAAGCAGGTTGGTTTCTTAATTAAGGCTTAATTATGCAGCTGTGAATTAAGTTCAATTAAGCTTACATACAATAGTAGCTTTAGAACATTAGCAGTGAGTCTTACCTTCTGGAGTTGGATTGCAACCCAAAAAAAGGAGAGAGAGACCCCTTTAAAAACGTAAGCAAAGCAATGATCTAATAATTAATATAAACCCTCATCCCCATCCATAAAAGACCTTCAGAGGAAGTGCATCACTGCACCAATACACATTTTTGGAACAGACTTCAGTAGTACCCAAGCTTGTGGAGACTGAATGTATAAAAGGAGCAGGTGTGGGGAGAGGGTGCACCTGTCCTCATATTATTTTCAGCTCATTTTCAGAGAAGCTCTGACACCGCTGTCAACTCTGGACATAGCTACCTGGCTGCTCTTTGATCTAGAAGCTAAGTGAAACCATGCAGACTGCTAACAGACTAATGGGGCCAATGGTACTTTCCCTCGGTCCCTGCTTATTTCTATGCAGGTGGTGTACTACCAGCTGAGTAACTCATATGGGAACATACTGGCATAGCACAGAGTTCAACCATGGCTGAAGGTGAAAGTGTAGTAACGAAGGAACTATGGGAGTTTTTCCATAGAGTTGCCTCAAGGTAGCAATTTGTGTTCTAGTAAGCCTCCTGTTGCATTGGCTGGACAGACAAACCACAACATCTTAAGTTCAGGAGAAATGGGTGAAAGTAAATATACATTTCTTAAATAGAAGATATGGGTCAGTCAGCCTTGACAGTGTCTCCAGTAATGAGTTGCCATTTACATTTGGTAGCACCTTTTATCTAAATGTATCCCAGAACACTTCACTGAATGTTCATTGACTCCTCTCTCAGCCCAGAACCCTGCAAGAGAGGCACCATGCAAGAAGATGGCAAGCCTAGGGTACAGTATATCTAGCAAGGAGACCTAAGAAGCTCACTAATCAAAGGACGGCTAACTAAGAGGAGGGAGGCATGGCGAGCAAGTCTCCTCCACTTGCAAGGAAAGAAAGATCTTCAAAGAAATGGATCAGAGGGGACTCATTTTGGCCTAGGAGGGAAGGAAGTATAGCTTCTGTTAGGGTGAAGTCTAGTTTATTTGGTTTCCATTTCATGGGAAACCAAAGAAGACTACATTTCTCATTAGGGACACACATAGGGTTCAAAAAGAACATTCCACAGGTGTCCTTTTGCCTTTCTGCCCCAGACAACTTGCTAGCTCAAAATTAGACACCAAGTTTTACAGAAAAGAGAATGATTGAGGAGTCATCTGATAATTTCCTATAGTGCTCATCATGACAGGATCTCTAAACGCTATTCGTAATGATGAACTATCCCATCTGCCTAAAGAAAACCTCAATACAATAGGTATAAAAGGAGCGGGTGTGGGGAGAGGGTGCACCTATCTTCAGATATTATTTTCAGCTCATTTTCAGAGAACCTCTGACACCACTTATTGGCGACAACCCCTCAGTTGCCAGCAAAAAGTTGTCATTATCCAGCAGTTGCTAATAAGCAGAAGGCAGGTTTGCATCACTGCAACCAGGGAAGGAAGTGCTGTGACATGCCTTCCCTGGGTGCAGCCCTGCAAATCTGCCTACAGGCCAGGCAGTACAGAAGCAGGGAGTGAGGGCTGCAACCCAGATACTGAGGCTTTCTATGGTAAGTGGGAGAATAGGGGCTTGTGGAGTTGTGTCATACCTCACTCGCCCTGTGCTCTCTGGGGGTCAGGGCTCAGATTGTCCCAGCACTTCCGTCCCTAGGTGCAGCCTCCTGGCATGGCACAGCCTGGAGAGCACAAGGAAATGTACCATGTCCCTGTGTGCAGGCAGGTTTGCAACCAGGGAAGGCACATCCTGACACATCATTCCCTGCCTGCAGCTGGGACGTTTCTTCCAAAACATGTTAATAAGCAGCACGCCATTGCCAATATCCAAATCCTATTCATGTTAAAGTCAGTGGGGCAGGATTGGTTCCTGATAAAATGCTGCTACTGACCAGAAATTGCCTATATCTGAATTGCTATTAAGCAGAATCTATTGTATCTAGGATTTCTCTTCCCACCAAGGAGACAGCATACTCTGTTTTGTACAATAAATGACGACTCTACATGAGCGAATAGCAAAAACTTATTACAGAGTTGGATGCAGTGTTGTAGCCGTGCTGGTCCCAGGATATTAGAGACACAAGGTGGATGAGGTAATGTCTTCTACTGGACCAACTTCTGTTTGCTGAGCAAGATAAGTTTCCAAATTTACACAGAGCTCTTCTTCAGGTCTGCTTGAACCTTAGAGTTCTCAACTAAGACAACAGTGCTGGGAAAAGTTTCACAAATTACTGTGCCAAATACTTCTATGTATTTAACAGCAAAGAGTCCTGTGGCACCTTATGGACTAACAGACGTATTGGAGCATGAACTTTCGTGGGTGAATACCCACTTCGTCGGATGCATGCAGCCCTGCAAATCTGCCTACAGGCCAGGCAGTACAGAAGCAGTAATCATTCAGCATGACATGCATCCGATGAAGTGGGTATTCACCCACGAAAGCTCATGCTCCAATATGTTTGTTAGTCCATAAGGTGCCACAGGACCCTTGGCTGCTTTTACAGATCCAGACTAGCACAGCTACCCCTCTGATATTTGACTCTATGTATTTAGTTCACGCTGCACTGATTCCAAGTCCCTCTGAATAGGGAAGTCTTCTCTGACCCAAGAAAGAATTTTGATATGGAAACGACCCAGTCACCTAGCCTACATACTTTGTGGGTAACAGTAAATGTCCATTACATAAGAACAGGCATACTGGGTCAGACCAAAGGTCCATCTAGCTCAGTATCTGTCTACTGACAGTGGCCAATGCCAGGTGCCCCAGAGGGAGTGAACCTAACAGGTAATGATCAAGTACATTAGGTACACCACCACAATCTTTATGATTCTATGAGAAGGACAAGTATATAGAAGATTAGGGTTGGAAGGGACCTCAGGTGGTCATCTAGTCCAACCCCCTGCTCAAAGCAGGACCAAACCCAACTAAATTATCCCAGCCAGGGCTTTGTCAAGCCGGTCCTTAAAAACCTCTAAGGATGGATATTTCATCACCTCCCTAGGTAGCCCATTCCAGTGCTTCACCACCCTCCTAGTGAAATAGTGTTTCCTAATATCTAACCTAGACCTCCCCCACTGCAACTTGAGATCATTGCTTCTTGTTCTGTCATCTGCCACCACTGAGAACAGCTGAGCTCCATCCTCTTTGGAACCTCCCTTCAGGTAGTTGAAGGCTACTGTCAAATCCCCCCCTCACTCTTCTTCTGCAGACTGAATAAGCCTGGTTCCCTCAGCCTCTCATAAGTCTTGTGCTCCAGCCCCCTAATCATTTTCGCTGCCCTCCGCTGGACTCTCTCCAATTTGTCCACATCCTTCTTGTAGTGTGGGGCTCAAACTGGACGCAGCACTCCAGATGAGGCCTCACCAGTGCTGAATCGAGGGGAATAAGCACTTCCCTCAATCTGCTGGCAATGTTTCTACTAATGCAGCCCAATATGCCGTTAGCCTTCTTGGCAATAAGGGCACACTGTTGGCTCATATCCAGCTTCTCATCCACTGTAATCATTCAGCAAGCATTCATTTTTCACCCCTCTGTACTTATGTGGCGCTGATATAAATATTTTAAGTTTTAGATCTACATACACATATACACTCACCCCCCAAATACTTTAGCAGCTTTTACTATGAATTTACCAAAAAGTCAAAATAAAACCAGCAGCTAACCCACAAGCCGCACCCAACCACAGTTTTCTCCCCATAAACATAAGCCCTCGTGAAGCTTCTTCTTAGCCAACAGCTTAGGTGAATAAATAGGCTTAGTGATTTGCCCTGAAGATCAACAAGCCTGAGCTATTGCAGACCCACTGAGGGAGTGGAAGGAAAAGCAGCTTTCAAAGCCAAGTACCACTGCATCTTAAATTGCTGGACCCATCTTTCAAAGAAAGGGAATTTAATACTGTTTGCTTATTGAGGATCACCACAAAATAAAAACTGCATGTGGTAATTAAAGCCCTGCTGAGCCCAGACTTTGGAATTTCCACTGAATAAAGGGGGTGAAATGCCAGGCAGAGCTGCCAAGGGGTATAGTGAGAATCTGGTGATGTGTCTCCCTTGTTCAGTTAAGTTTTCACCTTATTATATGAGCCAGACTATTTTTATCCTGATTGGTATAAGTACTAAAAATGCTTAAGGAACAGAAGATAATAGCAGCAAAGAGTCCTGTAGCACCTTATAGACTAACAGACGTTTTGGAGCATGCATCCGACGCAGTGGGTATTCACCCACGAAAGCTCATGCTCCCAAACGTCTGTTAGTCTATAAGGTGCCACAGGACTCTTTGCTGCTTTTACCGATCCAGACTAACACGGCTACCCCTCTGATACAGAACATAATAGACGATACAAGATCATACTTTGCTAGCACTGTTATGATGTGTTTGCCTTTTTACTAACAAAAAGGTACAAAAAATTCCAGTTTATGGAATAGCTGTGAACAGCCCAAATAAAATTGAAGTGCCGTCCAAAAACCTAAGGTATGCCAGAGCTTTTCACTCTGTGATCTAGGAAATAAACAAAGCATAGAAATGGATCTCCTGCAGAAAGTAAAACTTGGATCCTATTTCCAATTAAAAACAAATCTCTTAAAAGAGCCAAGGAAAAACTTTTGTCCTTGTGAAAAAGCAGCAATAGGGAGCAAGAAAGAACAACTCCCACATTGCTACTGGTGCCAATTTCCCCTAGAAAGATAATCTTAAAGGCAGGTAACAGACAGAGCAGTGGATCAATCAATAGGCCACATGCTCATTAGAAGATTCAAACTCCACAAAGAAGCTAACCTAAACTTAATGTTAGAGCGGCTGCCCAAAGGAAAGATTACAGGGAGGGGATAGGAACCCACCAGACATGCTTCTATACCACCAACTCCTCTATAAGCAGATGAATGCACTTAGTGTACAAATAAGTCACATTTGAGGCCACTTCAAGTTGCAGGCATTAGTGCTAGGAAGAGAATGCCTCGTTCTGATGTACGTAAAAGCTGATACAAATCACTGTTCTATACCACTAGTGGGGCTAGAGTGACCAGTTTCTTCAATTTTCATAAACATTAGATAGCAGCAAGCATAGAAGGCAAAATTTAAAAAAGCATGCGCTAGTGCGCAACAGACAAAACCAAATATTTTAATAATCATATTGCTCCAAGAGTGTGCAGATAATCTTCAAACACAGAGAACGTATTTTCTATCCTTATTTCCAGCAATCACGCTCAATAAGGAAAACTCAACTAACGTGAATTAACTGGACAACAAATAGTTAAAAGAAAAGAACTGGACTCAGATGAGTGAGGAGAAGAGAAAAAATGTCATGGAAGTACATAAAGGAAGCATATGCTTCAGCTGAGGAACAGAAAAAAATTCACCTTGTCATATACTATTGGTCAGACAAAGAAAGAATCTTCAATTAGGCAGAACATGGCTTTGATCTGAAAGACTCAGGTTCAAAACTAGAGTCTGAATCCCAAAGCCCTGGGGTGGTGCAAAAAAATTCTGAAACATCAAATAAGGAGTAGGGATAGTGGCTACATTTCTTTTAGACAACTAAACCCTACATCCCCATGCGCTTAACCACGAGGCAACTTTGTAAATGCAGCCAAAAGTCTCAACTCCATATACATGAGCATTTACCTTTTGGATGTCATCTGTATAGTTAGAATATGCTACAAGCTATCTGTCTTCAAGAGATTCCAGTTTTAATAATGGATATTTTATACCAAAAGTCACAAGAGTTAGACATGCCTACATGTAAAAAAGTCAAAATGAACGTCTTTCACTGAGCCGAATAGGAACATATTACAACTCTTAGTTACAATGTACATTGGGAAGTGACTCCAATTTCAACAGGAGCTATTTAAGATGTATCCACCTCAGAGATCATCTATCACGAAGACCAAAAGTCTACTGACTGCGATTAAGGGCTTGTCTACATTGCCACTTTTAGCACTGAAACTTTTCTCACTCAGGGTGTGTGAAAAAACACACCCTTGAGCAATGCAAGTTTCAGCGCTGTAAAGTGGCAGTGTAGCTAGCGCTGGTAGCTATTCCCCTTGCGGAGGTGGTTTTTCACAGCACTGGGAGAGCTCTCTCCCAGCCCTGGAGCCGCGACTACACAGCTACGTTAAAGTGCTGCCGTCGGCTGAGTAGACATTCTACGAAAGCAAGTGGGATTACACTTGCATTTATTTAATTAGCCTCTACTTTTTCCAGTTTCTTCTCTCTGAATACCTACAAAAAATTACAGGTGATGGGAGATGCTCTAGATCCAGGTTTCTTCCTTCATCTTGGATGATGCAGCCATGAAAGGTTGTCTTTACACTGCTTCCATCCTTCCTTTTCCCTGAAGACATTACTGGCACTGATGGTGACGGTTCTGTTGCAGCCACAGACTAGTGAAACATCTGCACAGGATCTCAGTACTGCATCTATGATTTGAAAATGCTTGTCCCTAAGAGCTATTAGAGGTGAACAGCAAATTGCCCTACGTTGTTGCAATAGTTTGTGGCCAGGTATTTTATACTTTTGCACTCCTAGCAGTCTCTGCCAGAGGATGTACATAGCCTGAAAAGGCAAAGAATGAGAAGTAAACTCAGCATGGCTTGTCTTGCTTATGGAAGAGGTAGCACTGGAAAGCCTCACCGTTGTCTGTATTACCAGACTGGTGTAAAATGAAACCCCATTTCCTGTTTTGTTGCTAACAAACACACACATTTCAATTTTAGAACTAACAAACATTTATCAGAGGACTGGAATATAGGGCCCCTCGTTATTCTCAGTCTAGGGATGAATAAACATGAAAACTACCAAAATACTATCTCACACCTAACTTTGGCCTGCCAGCTTACAATGAGGCACCAGTGGGAAAAACATTATACCGATGCCCGTGCTGTGATGTGGTTAAGTACCAGGTGTCAGTCACCACTGCTGTCAATTAAGCACCAAATTCAGTTTTGATACTCTGTGGGTAAAAAGTGTCAATTAAACATTTCTTTAATATTCCATTTTGTGTTTGCCTTGCAGCACTAATCATCCAACACTAACTCCACAATTCTGCCAATATCCTCATTACCACAAATAAATATATGCAGGCTTTTTATGTGACCTCTATTACAACAGTAACCAAGTACTTCGCAAACATTAATTTATCTTCCTCAGGATGTGGTGAAGAATCATTCCATTTTATAAATGGATACCAGGCAGAGAGACCAAGCCCTTGACCAAGGCCATTCAGGAAGTTTCTGTCAATGCTGGGAACTGAACTGAGTTCTTCTGAATCACAAATCCAGTGCTTGAACCAGAAGATTAATGTATAAATTATTTTCTTAAACAATATGATTCTTTAGCTATTGGTTGCCTGCCCTCCTCTGAGTAATATATTTTAAGAGGATGTTGGCAATTCATGTCTTCATCCAACTTTGATTCCTTCCAAGCCTGTACATTTAATTTGCAGAATTGCAAATTAAAAGGTAAAAAAGTCATACCGATTTTCTGGTAATATAAACAAAGGAGGAGTATGAGCATTCCAGGATCATCTGCTTTATCTCCTTGAGCACGTAAAATATTTGATATTTCAAAACAGCCAAATTTCTTCACTTACACACAATATTCCCTTTTCTTCTGTTTTGCTTTCAGAAAAACCAAGAGCAAGAGCTATGTTACATCAACTACTGGATGTTTAATATTATGTCAGACACTGAAGCAAGAATGAAGCCAATAGAATTAATGGTTTTAACACAGGTCTTGGTGCAGTTGGATGACTCAGGGTCTAAAAAAAAGGAGGGGCTCCCGCACACTCCAAGCTATTTTCGCAGAAAACCACCACACACACACACAGAAAATTCATTGTGTGTCTTATGATCTAGAAAAGCAAAATACATGCTTTCAAAACTGAGCAGCATTTTTTAAATGTAGTAGCGTTTTGGGTGGTGTGTCAATCCATAATCCCAACTAGGGCTGTCAATTAATTGCAGTTAAATCACAATTAACTCAAAAAATTAATCATGATTAAAAAATTAATTGCGATTAATCACAGTTTTAATTGCACTGTTAAACAATAGAATATCAATTGAAATTTATAAAATATTTTGGATTTTTTTTCTACATTTTCATATAGTATTCTGTGTTGTAATTGAAATCAAAGTGTATATTTTTATTACAAATATTTGCACTGTAAAAATGATAAACAAAAGAAATAGTATTTTTCAATTCACCTCACACAAGTACTGCAGTGCAATCTTTGTTGTGACAGTGCAACTTACAAATGTATATTTTTGTTACATAACTGCACTCAAAAAGCAAAACGTAAAACTTTAGAGCCTACAAGTCCACTCAGTCCTATTTCTTGTTCAGCCAATCGCTCGGACAAATAAGTTTGTTTACATTTATGGGAGATAATGCTGCCCACTTCTCAGTTACAATTCACCAGAAAGTGAGAACAGGCATTTGCATGGCACTTTTGTAGCCGGCATTACAAGGCATTTGTGTGCCGGATACGCTAAACATTCATATGCCCCTTTGTGCTTCGGAGACCATTCTAGAGAATATGCTTCCATGCTGATGACTCATTAAAAAATTAATGCGTTGTTTAAATTTGTGACTGAACTCTTTGAGGGAGAATTGTATGTCCCCTGTTCTGTTTTACCTGCATTCTGCCATATATTTCATGTTATAGCAGTCGCGGATGATGACTCAGCACATGTTAATTTTAAGAACACTTTCACTGCAGATTTGACAAAGCGCAAAGAAGGTACCAATGTGGGATTTCTAAAAATAGCTACAGCACTTGACCCAAGGTTTAAGAAGCTGAAGTGCCTTCCAAAATCTGAGAGGGAGGAGGTGTGGCGCGGCGCATGCTTTCAGAAGTCTTAAAAGAGCAACACTCCGACGTGGAAACTACAAAACCCAAACCACCAAAAAAGAAAATAAACCTTCTGCTGGTGGCATCTGACTCAGATAATGAAAATGAACATGCGTAAAGAGATTGCACTATAGTACTTGTATTAGGCGAATTGAATTGAAAAATATTATTTCTTTTGTTTTTATACAGTGCAAGTACTTATAATCAAAAATAAATATCAAGTGAGCATGGTACACTTTATATTCTGTGTTATAATAGAAATCAATATATTTGAAAATGTAGAAAACATGCTAAAATATTTAAATAAATGGTATTCTATTATTGTTCAACACCGAATAATCGCGCTTAATTTTTTTCCATCGCTTGACAGCCCTAATCCCAACTATACATATAAAATGATGGGGTCTAAATTAACTGTTTCCACTCAAGAAAGATCTTGGAGTCATTGTGGACAGTTCTCTGAAAACATCCACTCAATGTGCAGCGGCAGCCAAAAAAGCAAACAGAACATTTAGAATCATTAAGGGATAAATAAAGACAGAAAATATATTGCCTCTATATAAATCCATGGTACGGCCACATCTTGAATACTGCATGCAGATGTGATCACCCCATCTCAAAAAAGATATGATGGAATTCGAAAAGGTTCAATTTTTTTGCCTTTTTCTGATTAGGGGTATGGAACAGCTGCCATATGAGGCCAAATTAACAAGACTGGGACTTTTCAGCTTGGAAAAGAGATGACTAACGGGAGCTATGATAGAGGTTTATGCAATCATGACTGGTGTGGAGAAAGTAAATAAGGAAGTGTTATTTACTCCCTCTCATAACACAAGAACTAGGGGTCACCAAATGAAATTAATAGGCAACAGATTTAAAAGAAACAAAAAGGAAGTGTTTTTTCCACACACACACAGTCAATCTGTGGAACTCCTTGCCAGAGGATGTTGTGAAGGCCAAGACTAGAATAGGGTTAAAAAAAAGAACTAGATAAATTCATGGAGGGTAGGTCCATCAATGGCTATTAGCCAGGATTGACAGAGATGGTGTCCCTAGCCTCTGTTTGCGAGACGCTGAGAATGGGTGACAGGGGATGGATCACTTGATTCATTCCCTCTGGGCACCTGGCATTGGCCACTGTCAGAAGACAGGATATTGGGTTAGTACCTTTGGTCTGACCCAGTATGGCCATTCTTATGTTCATTCCAAGGTGAAATTAGCTAGTTTCTAAAAAATCTTTAGCTGTTTGCTATATTTATCAAGGTAAATCAAGTTCTAGAATAAGGACTTCTCATGACAATTCTGTTTCCTAATGCACAGAATGAAATCCATGCTCTGTACTCCTCTTCCATCAGCCAGGGTCTTGAAAGCCAGTCCTTCTCCCCAAATGAGCGCCTTGCAAATTAGTATGCTACCATGTCATCAGATGTATTTCTACTGGGGGAGGGGGGAGGGAGAGAATGAAAGCTGTATTAAGACCAATGTTCCCTCTAATTTTTTCCATCCATGTGCAGAATAAATTTTGTTATGTGCACTGAGATAATGTGCAGATGTGCGCCACCAGTAGAAACAAAAAAACCTAGATATAATATACATTTTAAAAGGTACCACAGGGATAATTACTCCAGCCAGGACAGGTTAGGCATTAACTCACTACTCAAAGATTTAAATTTAAATGTAAGAGAAAAAAAATGAAATGCACAGACCAGTCAAAACACTAAAACAACACTCTGAAAGAATAAAATTACAGAGAATATATGGGCTTTGCAGGAAGCACCAAGTAGTAAGAACAAAGAACAGTAACACAGTGTGTTCCTGAGCAAGGCTGTTCCATCTCCCCTGGTGGAGTACAAGGGCAGGGGGAGGGGGACACCCTGACATCAGCACCCCCCTCCTGCCCTCGCTCTGCACAGCCAGCAGAAGGGTCCCAGCAGCAGCAGGGGCTCCACGGCAGAGGCACCTGCCGGCTGGATGTGTGAGCCGCTCTGCTAATCAACTGTGCGGCACTTCAGTCATTCCTGGGTGGCCGCCCCAGCATGCAGTTTACAGGGAACACAGATTAAGACCCCAAAACTCAGAACTTTACTACTTCAGCTTGCTATTTAAAGAATATATTAAGTCCAGTTAGCTGCGTCATGTTGCTAAGCAGGATCAGCAATTTTCTTGGAGTGAAGGATCTCATTAAGAGAAGACTAACCACCCACCCACAGAGACTATAGCAGGGTCACAAATCTAAATTCAACAGATTAAGCAAAACTGAAAGAACTGTCAAGCCAGGAGCCCTGGCACTACTAAATGGCCCTAATGCAGGGAATGAAAATCTGATAGGTATTCACAGGCGAGGCTAAAAATGCAGATTCACTTTTAAAAAAAAAAAAGGGGGGGAAGCAATCACAGCAGGTTGCAGGTAGTAAGTTGAAAAACAGCCCTGTCCATTGCTGCTCTGCCCTGGGTTTTGATATTTTTCATTATAAAAATTAGCTCTCTACATTTTTCCCCATCTGTTGGTTCCCTGTGGTTGCAAGTATTGCCCATTAATTAAAATAGTCTGCCATGCGATGAGACAGCACACACAGCTCAAGGAACAGGGAAGAAGCAACAGTTATGGCCTCTTATGGAGCAGAAAACTAAATTGCCAGAGATGCAGTGTGCCCCATTTCAAGAGGGAACCCACTGTGTCCACCCTATGAACAAATCCATGTTGCCAGCTGTTCCACAATACTGTAGTCACTAGCTCCCTTTCTTCCTCTGCAGGATGGAAGCGATAATGGTGCTGGCAACGCACAGTGTGGGCAGAAAGGAAGCAAGTAGGAGAAACTCTTGTCTATGGCAGTAATCTACCAGGCCAGGACTACCAAGGTCTACAGTTCAAACTTATTCAGAACCATCATTATAGATACCCCTTAGGGGTAGAAAGTTTGGTCAGCAGAACCATATTTCACTCGAGCTACCCTGCTTTCCTCACTGTTTTTGTCCATGATGCAGAATTCTAACTTTATCTTCCAGAGCTGCAGACATTAATTTTGTATAATTTGCAATGCAAAAAATAAAAACTAATTAAAAATCAGAACCATTTTATGGTGTTTTTAAAGGCAGGAAAAAGCCTCTTAAAAACTCAATTCATACAAATTAGAGATGGAAAATATCTAGTCCATCACCCTGGCCAACACACAGTCCCACATACATTCCAAAGCGCTCTGTCCAATCATTAAGTAACTGGGCTCTCATTTCCCTCTCAAGACTATTCTAAAAATCTACATTTAAGCAGCAGTCAGTGGGAAGCATGCTCTTGCAACTCAAGCATTCTTCAAAGCACAGTATGTTCAGTAGCACTCATAACCAGTGTTTTGCTTAAAGTGGAAGAGACATTCAGTTTAGATGAGCATATCACAAACCCCTTTTATTGAATGGGAAGGGCAGAAGCTCATTGCTATCAATGGCTGAAAGCTAAAGCAATCAGGTGGCTGACTATGTTGAAAGGCAAAAAACCTTCCCCTTTGACTACAAATCAAATAAAAAGGTGAAAGCTTAGTATAGGACTTCTTGAGGTCCCTTCCAGTCCCTATGATTCTATGACTCTATAACAGGGGTGGGCAAACTATGGCGAACGGGCCAGATCTGGCCCATCAGGACTTTGGATCTGGCCCGTGGGATTGCCACCCCTGTGGCACCGCAGGTCCCATGCCGCTCCTGGAAGTGGGCGGCACCATGTCCCTGCGGCTGCTGGGGGGGGAGGGAGAGGGGAGAGAGAGAGGGCTCTGCGCGCTGCCCTTGCCTACAGGCACCGCCCCCCACAGCTCCCATTGGCCGGGAACAGGGAACCACGGCCAATGGGAGCTTCGGGGTAGGTACCTACAACAGGCAAGGGCAGCACATGGAGCCCTCTGCTCCCCCTCCCCCAGGGGTCGCATGGACGTGGTGCCGGCCGCTTCTGGGACAGGGACCCTGCCCCGGTACCAGTGCATGCCGCTGCCACCTTGGAGCTGCTCCAGGTAAGCAATGCCAGGCCGGAGCCCACACCCTGAACTCTTCCTGAACCCCGCACCCCAACTCCCTGCCCTGAGCCCCCTGCCACACCTCACACCCCTCCTGCACCTCAACCCCCTTCCCTGGGCTCCCTCGTACACCCTGCACCCCTCCTCTGCCCCAACCCCTTGCCCTGAGCCCCTTCCTGCACACTGCACCCTCTCCCACATCCCACACTCCCTCCTGCACCCCAACCCCCTGCCCCAGCCCTACATTCATGGCCCTGCACACAATTTCCTCACCCAGATGTGGCCCTCGGGCCAAAAAGTTTGCACACCCTTGCTCTGTAAGCATGAAAGGCCTTCCAAAGCCCTGCAAATCTCAAGCTGAGGCAGCTTCTATCTTAGCTCAAGAATTGGAGATATTTTTTGGTAGAGAGCCCTAACAGAGATGGAGAGCACACACAACTTTACAGGAGTCTATAATTCCAGAATTTGTAGTGACTCCTCTGGCTCTCAAACATATTGAAGAAACACTAGGAGACTCTTGAAAGAACATCTTGACAGAAGGGTTATGGGACACACAACTGGGGCCCAGAGGAAAAGAAATGGATAGGGCTTGTCAACACAAGATCAGCTAGCCAGAGTCTGAATCTGCTGTTGGCACTTACGGCAATTCACAGAGTCATAGATCCCAGACATGCTGCTACCATATGTCACAGTTTCAAGACAACTGGACCTGTATTTCCCCTTCTGGTCCCTCTAGAAGTCTGGGTCCCAGCCATAATCTCTCTTGGGTGGAGACCCACACCACACTCCCTCCTGAAAGGGGTATATCCAGGCTGCACAGTGCCCTGCCTACACCGTAATATTCCAAGCAAGCTTAAACAAGCCTTGCTTTCTCTTCGAAGGTTATGAACAGAGAAAGTGCTATCAGGTCCAAGTTATCACACAGATCTTTCTAAGCAAGCACATTGATCTTTATAGGTGAACATGACTCGTTGGGGAAGAGTCAACGGGGCTTTTGTAAAGGGAAATCATGCCTCGCCAATCTATTAGAACTCTTTGAGAGAGTCAACAAGCATGTGGACAAGAGTGATCCAGTGGATACAGTGTACTTAGGTTTTCAGAAAGCCTTTGATAAGGTCCCTCACCAAAGGCTCTTAAGCAAAGTAAGCTGTCATGGGATAAGAGAGAAGGTTCTCTCACGGATTAGTAACTGGTTAAAAAAAAGATAGGAAACAAAGGGTAAATAAATGTTCAGTTTTCAGAATGGAGAGAGGCAAATAGTGATGCCCCCTAGGGGGTCTGTACTGGGACCAGTCCTATTCAACATATTCATAAATGATCTGGAAAAAGGGATGAACAGTGAAGTGACAAAATTTGCAGATGAACCAACATTATTCAAAACAGTTAAGTCCAAAGCAGACTGTGAAGAGCTACAAAAGGATCTCACAAAACTGGGTGACTGGGCAAGAAAATGGCAGATGAAATTCAATGTTGATAAATTAAAAGTAATGCACATTGGAAAACATAATCCCAACTAGACATATAAAATGATGGGGTCTAAATTAGCTGTTACAACTCAAGAAAGGTCTTGGAATCACTGTGGATAGTTCTCTGAAAACATCCACTCAACGTGCAGCGGCAGTCAAAAAAGTGAACAGAATGTTGGGAATCAATATTAAAGAAATACATAGTAAGACAGAAAATATCATAATGCCTCTGTATAAAAATCCATTGTACGCCCACAGCTTGAATACTGTGTGCAGATGTGGTCGCCCCATCTCAAATAAAAGATATACTGGAGTTGGAAAAGGTTCAGAAAAGGGCAACAAAAATGATTAAGGATATGGAACAGCTTTCAGATGAGAGATTAATAAAACTAGAACTTTTTATCTTGGAAAAGACCACTAAGGGGGTGTAGCAGGGCCGTTACCCCGCTCCTGGGACAGAAGGAGTGAGAGCAGCTGAGGGAGAGAGGCTAGGTAGCTGGCCACAGGTATGGCCAGCTCAATCAGGGCACAGTTGGCCCTAATAAGAGGGCTGTGAGTAAGGAGCCATGAGAGTCTCACTCCAGCCTTGGAGTGAGAAGGACCTAGCTGCCTGGGAGAGACCGGGTACTTTCGGCAGAGCAGTGCTGGGGAAGGGGCACGCTGAGCTGGGGAGCTCAGGCCTGGCTACCTCCCAGGCTGAAGCCTAGCAGGAAGGTCAAAGGAGGTACTGGGGCTGCAGGGAGACAGCTGGGCTAGAAAGGCAGCAGGTCCAATCCCCTTGCCAATGATGAGTGGCCATTACAGACTGCAGTTTGCCCCAGAGAAAGGGGGCTAGATGACAACTGGTGGTAGCCACTGAGGCAAGGTAGGCATAGGAGGAGGGGGTTCCCGTGGGAGGGAGACCCAGAGTGTGGGAGCACTGCTGTGGGGCAGCACCCCAAGGTAAGGGGCACCAGAATCCAGGAGGGACACAGGGCCAGAAGTGGTGGAGACAAGGAAGCAGGTACTGGTAGGGAGATACCAGCCAGCAGCAGGTGCTCTGAGGTTGGACTGAGCTAATTCCCGGACTGACCAGCAGGAGGCGCCACGGCAGTGAGTGCATGCTGTGTTACAGGGGTGATATAATAGAGGTCTATAAAATCATGACTGGTGTGGAGAAAGTAAATAAGGAAGTGTTATTTACTTCTTCTCATAACACAAGAACTAGGGGGTCACTAAATGAAATTAATAGGCAGTGGGTTTAAAACAAACAAAAGGCAGTATTTCTTCACACAACGCACAGTCAACCTGTAGAACTCTTTGCCAGAGAATGTTGTGAAGGCCAAGACTATAACAGGGTTCAAAAAAGAACTAGATAAATTAATGGAGGATAGGTCCATAGATGGCTATTAGCCAGGATGGTCAGGGATGCAACCCCATGCTCTGAAGTGTCCCTAGCCTCTGTTTGCCGGAAGCTGGGAGTGGGTGACACAGGATGGATCACTTGATGTTTGTTCATTCCCTCTGAAGCACCTGGTACTAGCTTCTGTTGGAAGACAGGATACTGGGCTAGATGGACCATTGATCTGACCCGGTATGGCTGTTCTTATGTTCTTAAGGTGAGAACATTAAAAACAATAAAAGAACCTACACGCATGCTAAAAAGCTTACTAGAGGTCACTCTGACTCCAACCTCTGGCTCTGGCAGGTGTCAGTCCTTCAAAACGCACAAATGGGTTTTCACTATGGTTACAAATTCACAACTGCCTCTGATCCAGAACCAGAACCCTGGCTAGGCAGCTCAGCCCTTTCTTTATACGGCTTGGGCCTTTCCTCTCCAGGAACCGGTACTCAGCAGACAAAGGCAAGGCTTTTGCATAACCAGATGTTGAAAAGCAGCATTAATCTCCCCTTAGGCAGTCTCCAGGAAATCCCAAAAATTTATTATTGTCCAGGACATTTTCAACATCATCCTTTGAGCTCACAGGTCTGACATCACATCTCCCCCCGAGAGAAGCGACATACAATCCCAGCTCACAATAATACATAAGCTTTGCATTTAATACAATAGACTCCAAAGATACTTAAGCTTAATTCTATAAGGTTTTTCAAGGAAATTGCCGTATCTGTCACAGAGTATCAAGACCAATTTGGAATTATGAGAAGCAGATCTGCTTCATCTTCTCTAATCTGTGAAGAAACCTGGGGATAGAGGGTATAGTAAAAAAGATATAGAGAAGTCCAAAAGAGCAGAGGCTCAAGAGGATCACAGCTTCTGCTCCACTTTCTCTGACCATGCTTGCAAACATACAAAACAGCAGTCTGCCAATGACAGCAAGTTTGAAATAATACTTTGTTAGATCTATTTGGCAATGTAGTCTGCTATCATGTTTAAGACACCTGCTAGATTTATTGCTGAGAGGACTTTCATCCCACCTTCAACATTAAAGCCTCTAGAAGAAAATAACTCAGAAACCCAGAGAAGTAAATCCTGATCAAATCTGCTCTAGATTGAGGAATTTGTCTAGAATCTATAACGAAAGCGCCAATCCTCTAAAAAGGTCTTGGTACAACTAGGATTCACGAGGACCTTGTACTTCATCAGGTTCTGTACAAGTGTTCATTTACATGACTTGCACTACTACGACCACCATCAAGAGTTTGTTTTCAAGATCCCAGACCTGCTTATGTTCCCTTTAAGATCAATGACAAAACTTGATTTACTTCATTAGGAGAAAGCTCACTGTCACTAAAAGACTAAAAAACGGTTACTTACCTTTGTAACTGTTGTTCTTCGAGATGTGTTGCTCATATCCATTCCAGTTAGGTGTGTGCGCGCCGCGTGCACTTTCGTCGGAAGACTTTTACCCTAGCAACCCCAGTGGGTCGGCTGAGCGCCCCCTGGAGTGGCGCCATAACGGCACCGCATATATACCTCAGCCGACCCACCCGACCCTCAGTTCCTTCTTGCCGGCTACTCCGACAGTGGGGAAGGAGGGCGGGTGTGGAATGGATATGAGCAACACATCTCGAAGAACAACAGTTACAAAGGTAAGTAACCGTTTTTTCTTCTTCGAGTGATTGCTCATATCCATTCCAGTTAGGTGAATCCCAAGCCTTACCTAGGCGGTGGGGTCGGAGTGAGACGTGGCGGTATGCAGGACCGCAGAGCCAAAGGCTGCGTCACCTCTCGACTGTTGGACCAGGGCGTAGTGTGAGGCAAAAGTATGGACGGATGACCAGGTCGCCGCTCTGCATATCTCTTGTATGGGTACGTGCGCCAGAAAGGCAGCGGAGGATGCCTGGGCCCTGGTAGAGTGGGCGGTGAGATGGCCCAAGGGGACATTAGCCAAGTTATAGCAGGTGCGAATGCACTCTGTGAGCCACGAGGAGATTCGCTGTGATGATACAGGAAGGCCTCTCATCCGATCAGCAATTGCCACAAACAGTTGCGGGGATTTGCGGAACGGTCTTGTGCGGTCAATATAGAAAGCCAACGCCCTGCGAACATCGAGGGAGTGAAGTCGTTGTTCTCTCGGAGATGCGTAAGGCTTCGGAAAGAAAACTGGCAGGAAGATATCCTGGTTAACGTGGAAGGCGGACACTACCTTCGGGAGAAACGCCGGATGTGGGCGGAGCTGTACCTTATCCTTATGGAAAACGGTGTATGGAGGGTCCGCCATGAGCGCCTTGAGCTCAGAGACTCGTCTGGCAGATGTGATAGCCACGAGAAAAACCGTCTTCCATGAGAGGTACAGCAAGGAGCAGGTGGCCAGCGGCTCGAAGGGCGGAGACGTGAGCCTGTTGAGGACCAGATTGAGGTCCCAGGTGGGAATCGGATGACGAACCGGGGGGTAAAGACGATCAAGGCCCTTTCTGAAGCGAGTAGTCGGCGGGTGAGAAAACAGGGTATATCCGCCTTCACCGGGGTGGAAAGCGGAGATGGCCGCTAAGTGCACTTTAATGGAGGACAGCGCAAGACCTTGTTGTTTGAGCGACCAGAGATAAGTCCAGGATCATCGGAAGTGGGAGTTCCGAAGGAATAGCGTCCCGCGCTTGAGCCCAGCAAGCGAAGCGCTTCCACTTGGCCAGGTAGGTAGATCGAGTGGAAGGCTTTCTGCTGCTCAATAAGATGTGCTGCACGGGAGCAGAGCAGCGCAACTCCGTCTGGTCTAGCCACTGAGGAGCCACGCCGTGAGGTGGAGGGACGGTAGGTCCAGGTGACGGAGAGTGCCGTGATCTTGTGTTATCAGATCGGGATGAAGCGGCAGAGGAATGGGGCTGGCTACCGACAGACGGAGCAGCGCGGTGAACCAGTGTTGCCTGGGCCACGCTGGCGCAATTAAGATGAGACGTGCCTTGTCCCGTCGGAGCTTCAGCAGGACCTTGTGTATGAGGGGAAACGGAGGAAAGGCGTAGTACAGGTGACGAGTCCATGGAAGGAGAAACGCGTCCGACAGAGAGCCTGGTGCCAGACGTTGAAAGGAGCAAAACTTCTGGCATTTGCGGTTCAATCGGGACGCAAACAAGTCTATGTGGGGAAATCCCCACTGTTGGAAAATGGAATGAGCGATGTCTGCTCTCAGCGACCACTCGTGGCAGAGAAAGGACCTGCTCAGGCGATCCGCGATGGTGTTCCTGACGCCAGGAAGGAATGACGCTACTAGATGTATCGAGTGGGCTATGCAGAATTCCCACAGTAGCATCGCCTCGTCGCAGAGGGGGGATGAGCGGGTCCCGCCTTGCTTGTTGATATAGTACATGGTCGTTGTGTTGTCCGTAAAGACTGAGACACAACGGCCGTGGAGGCGAGTCTGGAACGCTTGGCAGGCCAGGCGTACTGCCCAGAGCTCCCTGACGTTGATGTGCATGTTTAATTCCTGCAGCGACCAAAGACCTTGAGTCTGAAGATCGCCGAGATGGGCTCCCCATCCAAGGGACGAGGCGTCCGTTGTCAGAGACAGGGAAGGTTGAGGAGCCTGGAATGGGACGCCCGCACATACGTTGGACGGGGTCAGCCACCAATCCAGGGATTGAAGGACACCCGCTGGGATGGTGAGTATGGTATCCAGGGGGTCCCTGTGTGGGCGGTACCTGGAATGGAGCCACAGCTGAAGCGGGCGGAGGCGGAGTCTGGCAAACGGGGTGACGTGTGTGCAAGCCGCCATATGACCGAGGAGGCGGAGGCAAGCACGGGCCGGGGTCATGCGAGAGGCCTGAAGGTCGCGGATCAGCTGCGTAAGGGCCTGGAACCGAACCTGCGGAAGGAAGGCTCTCGCTAGAGCGGAGTCCAGGGTTGCGCCAATAAAATCCAACCTCTGAGTTGGAACTAAGGTGGACTTCTCTATGTTGAGAAGTAGGCCTAGGCACGTGAATAAGTCCTTGGCCTCTGTGACATGTTGCTGGACCGTGGCCTGCGAGTCCCCCCGATGAGCCAGTCGTCCAGGTATGGAAAAACGCAGATGCCGCGTCGACAACGGCCATGCACTTTGTGAACACCCTTGGGGCCGTGGACAGGCCGAAGGGGAGTACCGCAAACTGGAAGTGTGGGTGAGCGATTGTGAAACGGAGGAAGCGTCTGTGCGGTGGGAAGATTGCGATATGAAAATAAGCGTCCTTCATATCGAGGGCGGCATACCAGTCTCCTGAATCCAAAGTAGGGATAATGACCCCGAGGGATACCATGCGGAACTTCAACTTTAGCATGTATGCGTTGAGTCCTCGCAGGTCGAGAATGGGTCGGAGGCCTCCTTTGGACTTGGGAATCAAAAAATATCGGGAATAAAACCCTTTGCCCCGTTCCGCGTCCGGAACCCTCTCGACCACTCCGATGGCTAGGAGCGAGTGCACCTCCTGTAAGAGGAGTTGCTCGTGAGAGGGGTCCTTGAAGAGGGACTGGGAAGGAGGGTGGGAAGGTGGAGGTGAAACGAATTGGAGTTGGTAACCACGTTCCACCGTGCACAGGACCCAGGCATCGGTGGTTAGCCGGGCCCACGCCGGGAGGAAATAGGAAAGGCGGTTGGAAAAAAGGAGGGAGGAATTGGGAGGAAGAACTGGTATGTCGTCCCCGGGCGCATCTTCAAAAAGATGGTTTAGGCCCCGGCGGTTTAGAGGGGGCTCGCCCTTGGGACGGTTGGTTGCTGGGCTGTCGCCCACGGCCGCCACGACCCCGCCGTCGACCAGAGTCTTGCCTGTAGCGAGGCATATAGTAAGGGCGGTTAAATTGGGGACGGAACGGACGCCTCTGGGTAGCTGGGGTATGCATCCCCAAAGTGCGGATGATAACCCTGTTATCCTTTAGATTTTGAAGCTTGGAGTCCGTCTTTTCTGAGAAGAGCTCCTTCGAATCAAAAGGAAGGTCTTGAATGGTATATTGAACCTCAGGGGGAAGCGTCGAACTCTGGAGCCAAGAGATCCGGCGCATGGTAACGCCCGAGGCTACAGTACGCGCCGCCGAGTCAGCCGCGTCTAAGGAGGCCTGTAAGGAGGTGCGTGCTACCTTTTTGCCTTCTTCTGCAAAGGCCGCAAACTCCTGTCGGGAATCCTGAGGCAGGAGCTCTTTATATTTTTTTACCTCAGCCCAAGTGTCATGGCCGTAGCGGCTGAGCAAGGCCTGCTGGTTAGCCACACGGATCTGTAGGGCACCGGCAGAGTAGACCTTGCGACCAAGCAAGTCCATGCGCTTGGCCTCCTTCGACTTAGGAGCCGGGCCCTGTTGGCCGTTGCGCTCTTTGTCGTTGACCGACTGCACTACTAAAGACGAGGGGGTAGGGTGCACATACAAATGCTCGTATCCCCTGGAAGGGACCATGTATCTGCGTTCCACCCCTCGGGCTGTGGGCGCAATAGACGACGGAGTCTGCCACAAGGTATCAGCGTTCACCTGGATAGTCCTTATGAAGGGTAGAGCTATGCAGGTTGGAGCGTCCACGGACAAAATGGTCACTATCGGATCACTGACTTCCGATACCTCCTCAGCCTGGAGATCCATTCGCAGTGCTACCCTGCGAAGGAGCTCTTGGTGCGCTCTTAAGTCAATTGGCGGGGGACCCGCTGATGACGAGCCTGCCACCGCCTCATCTGGGGGAGAGGAGAAGGAAGAAGTGTCGGGCAGAATGGCATCGTGGTCAGCATCCGGCTCCTGTAAAGGTTCCTGCCCCAGAGGTTCCTGGGCAGGCTGAGCCCCTTCGTCCGCACCGGATGGTACCTCAGTGTCGACTGGGGAGCGGCTTACGGTAGCCTCTGGGACGCGTGGCTCATGCGATACCGTGCGCATAGGAGGCACAGGAGGGCCTTGGCTTTGGTGGTAGGCCCAAGGAGTCCAATAACCCCACTGATTTGGGTCCTGGTCCGCAGGATGGGATTGCCGGAAAACTCCCGAAGGGACCTGAGAGTCGTGGTCATCGACACAGTAGCTGTTGGCATGTGAGGAGGCCGAAGCGTGTCAAGAGGGCCAAGGAGGAGCAGATAAGCCTTCCGCCGAAGTGCCTACCGATCTCATTTGCCGCCTTTGTGGTGAACAGTGCCGGGAGGCCTCTCGGTACCGAGAGCAGGAGCGAGAATGGGACCTGCGACCGGTGCGGTGCCGGGAGGTCGAGCGGGATCTCCACGATCGGTGCTGGGAACGACTCTGCGAGTAGCGGCGGCCATAGCGGTACCGAGAACTGGACCGGTGCTGGGAGTGACGGGTCGGAGATCTAGAGTCCGACCGGTGCCGCGAGTCCGACCGGTGCTGCGTGGTCGAGCGGTGCTGGGACTGCGAGCGGCGGTGCGATCGACGGCCGGATCGAGATCGGCGCCGAGAGCGGGAGCGGGATCGGCGTCGAGAACGGGAACGGGTTCGGTGCCGGTCAGCGTCGGTGCCAGCAGGTGGCCTAAACATGGACGGCTTGCCCATGGAGCGGGGCGCCCGCACCGGTGGCGCCGGGGGCGGTGGCACAACCGGTTCTGTCAGCGCAATGAGGTCCCGTGCAGCCTCGAAGGTCTCAGGCGTCGATGGCAGTGGCATCTCAACCGCGGCCGGAGCCGGGGAGGCTACAGGTGCCGGGCTCGACGGCCTCTCGGGGGCCGGAGTCGCCGGTGCCGGCAGAAGCGTCCGCGGCAGAGGAGCCGGTGCCGCGGCAGGTTTTGGTGCCGGGTGATCCGGGCAGGGCGCACTCTGTGGCTTCAGAGCCGGCGGTGCCGTGGAGGCAGCGGCCTTTCCTTTCTTCGCCCTCAGCGAGAGAGAGCGTCTCTGGGCCGGTTTCGGTGCCAATGACGGTTTTGGTGGCACCGCAGAGTGGCCCGGCGCCGTGGTGGTGCTGCGAGAGTCTTTCGGCGCAGCTGGCGGTGCCGCAGCCGGAGGGGTTAAGGCTGCCTCCATTAGGAGCTGTTTCAGCCGAATGTCTCTCTCCCTCGTAGTGCGAGGCTTAAAGGCTTTGCAAATTGGGCACTTAGTAGATAAGTGCGACTCTCCTAAGCACTTTAAACAGGAGCTATGAGGATCCCCTGTAGGCATAGGCCTGCGGCAGGCCGAGCACGGCTTGAAACCCGGGGAGCCGGGCATACGCTCTGGTCCCGGGTGCGGGTGGGGCTAACCCCCTAACCATCTACACTAAACTGATTTTAAACTATGAAAAACAAGAAAACTTAAACTAAGATAGAAACTATGTACAATTTTTTACAGAGAAACTATGATGAAGTTAGGGAAACGGAGGACAGGCAAGCTGCACTCCGCTGTTCCAACGACCGACACGGGCGGTAAGAAGGAACTGAGGGTCGGGTGGGTCGGCTGAGGTATATATGCGGTGCCGTTATGGCGCCACTCCAGGGGGCGCTCAGCCGACCCACTGGGGTTGCTAGGGTAAAAGTCTTCCGACGAAAGTGCACGCAGAGCGCACACACCTAACTGGAATGGATATGAGCAATCATTCGAAGAAGAACGAGGCATAATCTTGGTGGCACATCTGAGACCAGGAAGGACCATTAGAATATTAATATTAGGAAAAAGAAGGCTTAATTAATAGATCATTATATGAAAAGATTCTTGTTTGAGGCAGAAGCTGGCTTCCTAGCAGGCTATAATTCCCAAGCTGCACAATATACCCAAGACTGATAGTAGGGGTAAGGGGCCAGAAGGGCCAATACCATGCTTTCTTTGGAACCCCTAGATGTAGGGAAATAATAAAGTGCTCTAGAGTCCCTGTCAAAGCTATACCGATCAAATTACTGGGACCTTGACAAGTGGCTGATGTGATAGCCTCTGGGCATAACAGGGGGAGGTGAGGAGGAGGAGTATTCCTCCTCTAGAGGTAGAGCTACCTTAACTGGGGTCCCAAGCAAAACCACAGCATCCACTCTGGCTGGCACTGAAGAAGAACTTGATACCATAATGGTACAAATGGTTGGTAGCATGAATGGTGTTCTCACCACAGAGGAGAGCAGTGGCGATTCAGCGTGAGCTGACACTGAGGTCACCCAGTACTGTGGAAGCTTTTGCTACTGGGAAAGATGGTACAGAGGGCAAACAGATGAAAGCCATCAGTACCAGAGTCCCGGATACTGATGATGTCAGTTCCAGGAGCTTCAGTGCCAAGGATTCTGCCAGGTGAGACATGCACAAAAGGCATGTACCAAAAGCACAGTGACTGGTACCCAAGGGGATGCCAACAGGACTCATCTTCAGCCTTGAGCTGTTCTTTAAAAAGGCAGCATGAGGAGACCTCTGCTTTTTTCTTATGAGGACTGGGTGAGAGTGACCTAGTTTTATGCTCCTTCCTCCCTTAAACACAGCCTTTTTACCAGTCTGAGGACACCACCTTAGACACAAGTCCTAGAGCACGGAGGCTGAGCTCACAGGAGCACTTTGAGAAGAGGCTTGTTCTGGTCGGTCATGCTCACTCTCATAGATCTGTTGTAAGGGCAGAACCTAGTACTAGCAAAGTCTCACAGCCAGCCAGGAGGGGATTCTTTTAAAAAGGGAGGGGGGGGGAATTAGTAACATGTTTGTTTTAGTTAATTTCTAGTTAATTTTTCTTTACAGTTCTGCACTGGTACAATGTGGCAACATCTGAGCTAAAAACACTCCAGAAAAATGTTGAATTCCAGATTTTAAAAAGTGAATACAAGTTAATAAAAGCTAGTATAGTAATTTTCAGTTTTGCATTAAAAAGATTATCCCAATAAGATTGGAGCCTAAAATACCAGAGCACGTCCCTTTTTATGACCAATTACAAGGGCTGCAAAACAAAGACAGATAGAGGTTCCTTAGAAACAAATTATGAACTGCATGAATCACTTGGAGTAAAATTCACAACCTTAAGTCACTTGGGAATCATTTAATAAAATAGAATTTAAGGGCCTAAGTCCTTTATGCCTTGAAAAATTTACAATTTTATATTTAGTAACCAAACAAATGCACAAGATAGGACTGAATGGTAGAGCAACTCACCTGATTTCTTTCAATCCTTCTTTCTGGATAACTTGAAGAATCTCTTTATGGCTCATAGGAGTATTGGGGTATTTCTCCAGGACCTGTCATGCATAAACAGATGAAGAGGGCAAAATGACTTATCTTCAAATTTTTCAAAAAACAAAATCTCTTATCCTAAATAAATCCACACTTAACCGTTTTCATGTCTCCAGGGAGCACTAGGAGACAGGAATCTCTTTCCTACACCTTTCACCTGAGAATATAATTGAAAGCCATGGTGATAAATACATAAATACTGTATCATATCTTCAAATTTCTTTTGACCATTTAAAACTGAACGTAATTGGGATTTTTAGTTCTCACTTAAGTGGATGGACAAATCTGATTGGTCTATATAGGCTACACCATCAGAAAAAAAAACTTACAAGTGCAAAATAGTGCTGTATCCCGAAAAACAGCAGGATGCCTGTTTTAGCACGTACATAAAAGTGAAGGGGGGGGGAATATCACAGAGCTAGATGAACATCTTCTATTGGACACTCAGACTGCTGTGACGGAACTGACCACTGGATCCTGTGCTCTTTAAGCCTAGATTATACTTAGTCCTGCCATGAGTGCAAGGGACTGGACTAGATGACCTCTCAAGGTCCCTTCCAATCACAGAATCATAGAATATCAGGGTTGGAAGGGACCTCAGGAGGTCATCTAGTCCAACCCCCTGCTCAAAGCAGGACCAATCCCCAACTAAATCATCCCAGCCAGGGCTTTGTCAAGCCTGACCTTAAAAACCTCTAAGGAAGGAGATTCCACCACCTCCCTAGGGAACCCATTCCAGTGCTTCACCACCCTCCTAGTGAAAAAGTTTTTCCTAATATCCAACCTAAACCTCCCCCACTGCAACTTGAGACCATTGCTCCTTGTTCTGTCATCTACTACCACTGAGAACAGTCTAGATCCATCCTCTTTGGAACTCCCTTTCAGGTAGTTGAAAGCAGCTATCAAATCCCCCCTCACTCTTCTCTTCTGTAGACTAAACAATCCCAGTTCCCTCAGCCTCTCCTCGTAGGTCATGTGCTCCAGCCCCCTAATCATTTTTGTTGCCCTCCGCTGGACTCTTTCCAGTTTTCCCACATCCTTCTTGTAGTGTGGGGCCCAAAACTGGACACAGTACTCCAGATGAGGCCTCACCAATGTCGAATAGAGGGGAATGATCACGTCCCTCGATCTGCAGTGATTCTATCTGAACAGAGTCCAGACACGATCCCTGTCTTGGAGACTTTAGGCACACTCTTAGGGTGCATATCCTCTAGCACCTCCGCCTGAGAGGTAAGACCTCACAGTCCAACCGCCTTATCCCTAGAACCCTTAGGGCCTGCCACCATAGCTTAAGACAGTGGTCCCCAAACTCTAGGGCGTGCACCACTAGTGGGCAGGGAAGAACTTTCAGGGAGGTGCACCAGGGCCTGGGCCAGCCCCCATGGGGAGACGGGGAGGGAGAGTCACCCAGCCCCACTCTGCCCCCAGCTCCACTCCAGCCCTGCAATCAGCCACAGGTCCAGCTGTGGCCACAGCCCCTAGGCCCACAGCCTCGGCCCCAGCTGCAGGGCCAGCATCGCTCCTGGCCCCAGCTCCTGACCATGGCTCCTGGGGAAACACGGACCAGGTAAGGGGGATATGGACAAAAAAGTTTGGGGACTTAAGCACACCTTCTCCCAGAACTCCACCCTAAGGTGCGAGCTTTCTGATTTACAGTTTACCTCTTCAAGGGGTACTGTTGTAAAACCAGACCGCAAACAAGACGTAAATTTGGTAAAGCAATTTACCAAAGGTCATGGAGTATCCACCATCACTTAAAATTTTTAAATCAAGATTGGATGTTTTTCTAAAAGATCTACTCTAATGATTATTGAGGAAGTTGACAGGTTTTCATTAAGCTGGTTTTGCATAATCACTCAATTCCCGTTTCAATGCTTTTTGGTGAGTTTTAATTCTTTTCCTTTTATGTTTCAATCAATACATTTCTAACCTTTAACCTCTAACATGAATTTCCTAGCATGTTTGCCATGGTATTAAGCAAGCTGATGCCTATGCATTAGAAATTTCATTTATAACTGTTTAATGTTGAATTGTGACAGGGTCATATTAACACCTTGGACTCTTTGGGCCCACATTGTCCATCAACATTAAAACAGCAGCACATGATAGGTGTAACACAAAACACTTTGCGCAGGGTTCTAAAACATCACTCTCCTTCTTTAGTAGCACAAGAAATACACAGATCTATACAAAAATAATCATCCCTACACACACACTCCTTGTTTCACTTTCCTCAACACTCTGGAGTATACTTTGGGCAGGGGTCCAGGTCCTCTGCGGGTGTCCAAGACTCTTCTGCAGCTCATGGCTTGACTTCTGAACCAGGTAGCTTTTCTTCCCCTCTAGCTCAGCTTGCGTTTTCTGACCTTGGTAGGTCACACAGTTAAACTGTGTATTTATACCTTCCTACTGTATTTTCCACTCCATGCATCTGATGAAGTGGATTTTAGCCCACAAAAGCTTATGCCCAAATAAATGTGTTAGTCTCTAAAGTGCCATAAGGACTCCTCGTTGTTTTTGCTGATACAGACTAACAGGGCTACCCGTCTGGACAGCTGAACTGAGCCCTCTCTGATATGAAAGCATACCCCCAACTTCTTTTCCTGCCCAAAGCTTCTTGTGTCTGAGTCCCTCAAGTTTATATGTGGCAACACCAACACCTGGTTCCTTTGTTCTGCTGCTAGAGATTTTCCATTGCTCTAAATGCCAGTCACCTGTTGAGGGGTAGAAGAATACTGGTTCTCTGAGGCTTGGGCTAACCCGATTGTCCCTAGGTGTTTCCATCTGAATAGCCAACCATTTAGATTTAATGACAGTATTGTCCCTAGTCTAGCAGAGATGTGATCAGCTCTGTCAGCCTATGACAGAATCCACATACCATAGTTATTCAGTAATACTATGAAAATTGCTATAACAGCTTCATAATACCAACCAGAATTCATAAGATGTACAGATTACCCAAATCATCACAGGGAGGTTGGGAAAAGGAGAAGGGTAAAAAAAGAAAAAAAATCTACAGTTCAGAAGATACTACAAATATTCTTCCTTCCCCCAGAATGGTAAGTGTTCTATACTGATGCACATTTCTAGATGGAATAAGATTGTGTCCCATCTCATCAGAAGTAGATCGAGATCCAACAAGCCACATATTCAATTACTTCAATTCTTCTACAGAATGAAGTCTCATATCCTGAAAAAGCTCCAACTGGTACAAAATGCAGCAGCCATTTTGCTTAGTAACACAGGTCAGTGTTAACATCTTCCCAGTCAAGTCTCTCTTTGAAACCATGACATTATTCCAGTGGAATACAACTAACTGCCTACCAAAAGAGAGAGGCCCATGAGCACTGGAAACAACTTTAAAAGGAGCAGGACATCAACTGTGAAATTCGCTACTAGAAGAATTAAGAATAACTACTAAACTCATCCAATTCAGAACTAAATGCAAACCTTGTCTCTTCAACTTGGCTTTCCCACAATAATCTCTTTGACTAACTTTATAGGGTCTTTTGTGTGTGAAATAGTTTTTCCTACTGAGTGGGAAGGAAGAAATACATGGATATTTGTGTTTTTAAATGTGTGCAAGATGCTCAGAGAATACAATGACAGAATCAATTAAGAGTACCTAGACAGCACTGAGTCAAATGGATGTTCAAGTCCTTCACTGCCTCCAGAAAATGAGTATTTTCCAAGTATTGCCAACGTGAAGTATTCTAAAATGTGTGTGAGAGAGAGAGAGAGAGAGAGAATGTTCCTGCTTCAAAAACAATCCTTATTAAGAGTCCTGGTTCAAGACTGAGACTTAATTGCATTATCAAAGCACCTAGATGAATGAATAAATGAATGGACAGTGATGGCACAACCCTTGGTAAGTTATTCCAATGAAAACTAAAAAATTAGGGTTAAACCAATTAATTTAATAGGTAGGTTTAAAACAAACACAAGAAAGTATTTTTTCATGCAACACACTGTCAACCTGTGAAACTCCTTGCCAGAGGATGCTGTGAAGGCCACGACTATAATGAGGTTCAAAAAAGAACAAGATAAATTCATGGAGAATAGGTCCATCTATGGCTATTAGCCAAGATGAGCAGGGATGGTGTCCCTAGCCTCTGTTTGCCAGAAGCTGGGAATGGGCGACAGGGGATGGATCACTTGATGATAACCTGTTCTGTTCATTCCTTCAGGGCACCTGGCATTGGCCACTGTCAGAGGACAGGATACTGGGCTAGACGGACCTTTGGTCTGACCCAGTATGGCTGTTCTTATGTAATAAACCTTAGTTAATAACAACTGGCTGTAAGTGTGTATTTGGGTAAGATCTGAGATATTCGTTAACTTGGTGTGGGTAAAGTGTCCAATTATTTGGGATTGGTAGAATTTTGTATATGAACAAGATTTTCTGTAATCCTCATCATATTTGACTTCGCTGTCTGGGTGGGAGCTCAAGTCTCGGTTGTTTTAAGGGAACTGTGTTTTTGGTTTCTGGGTAACCAGTAAGGTGTTGTGGAAGCGGTTTCATTGCTAGTTTGAAGGATTTTCTATCCCATTCTGTGGGGTTTGCCTAACTGAGCAGTCACAGCAATCTCAGCATGGCCCCCTTGAGACTCCAGTCACAACAGGATACTGGGCTAGATAGACTATTGGTCTGAGCCAGTAGGGCCATTCTTATGCTTAAAGCACAAGAAGCAAGGATCCAAACCATGAAGAGCTTTATGCAATATAAATCAAAAGATGACAAAGGGGAAAATAAGTTAGTGTTCTGCTGTTTCTTGTGCAATGTGCAGCGGCAGTCGAAAAAGCTAACAGAATGTTGGGAATGCCTTGACAGAAATCCATGGTATAGCCACATCTTGAATACTATGTGCAGATGAGGTCACCCCATCTCAAAAAGAGATATACTGGAATTGGAAAAGGTTCAGAAAGGGGCAACAAAAATATTAGGTATGGAATCGCTTCCGTATGAGGAGAGATTAATAAGATTGGGACTTTTCAGCTTAGAAAAGAGACTACGAAAGGGGAATATGATAGAAGTCTATAAAATCATGACTGGTGTGGAGAAAGTAAATAAGGAAGTGTTCTTTATTTCCCCTCATAACACACGAACTAGAGATCACCAAATGAAATTAATAGGCAGTGGGTTTGAAACAAAACAAAAGGAAGTATTTCTTCACACAACGCGCAGTCAACCTGTGGAACTCTTTGCCAGAGGATGTCGTGAAGGCCAAGATTATAACAGGGTTCAAAAAAGAACTAGATAAATTCATGGAGGATAGGTCCATCAATGGCTATTAGCCAGGATGGGCAGGGATGGTGTCCCTAACCTCCGTTTGCCAGAAGCTGGGAATGGGTGACAGGGGATGGATCACTTGATGATTCCCTGTTTTGTTCATTCCCTCTGGGCACCTGGCATTGGCCACTGTCGAAAGACAGGATACTGGGCTAGATGGACCTTTGGTCTGACCCAGTATGGCCGTTCTTATGTTATGTTCTGATGTTTGTCTAAGACAAAAATAATTCTGCTTCACATCAGAAATTCATCTCTCATCTTCCCCACTTTGGTTCACTTTCTTGATATTTGTGATATAGTCTCATTCCAACAGTCCTTTAGTCCATGCATAGAATTTTCCAGGAAATATAGGAAGTGGTTAAGATTCTGAGTAAGACAATTTTTCTCCCAAACATTAAACACTTTCATCCCTTCAGTTCCTGATGAGAAAACTCCGACTTGTGCCATATGCAATTCCAAGGAAACATCGACCAAAGAGGAGAAAAACAAGTTTTGATATTCCTCATACTATTAAGATAAATGTACAGAATATAGGTTGTTTTTCTAAACCTTTTCAGGTCTTAGCACATAGCATAGTGCTGGGGCTAAAACAGTAATGCAATCCTTGGATGTATAAATACAAGAACATCAAATAGTACAGAGCACTGGCATAATCACTGCTGGAACACTGTATTCAATACTAGTGTCCACACTTTAAAAAGAACATTGAAAAATTGGATAGGGTTCAGAGATGAATCACAAGAATGATTTGAAGCCTGGAAAACATGCTATTGTACAGTGAGACATTTGAGCCCAGTCTATTTAGCTCATCAATCAAAAGTTTAAGAGGTGACTGGATCATAGTATATAAGTACCTATGACGGCAGAAAATAGCATGCACCTTCATCTAGCAGACAGATATCAGACAATCCAATGCCTGGAAACTGAAGCTAGATACATTCTAACCGAAAATAAAAGATGCAAATTTGTAACAATAAGGGTAATTAACCATTGAAACAATTTACCAAGGGATGTAGTGGCTTCATCGCTTTCAGTCTTCAAAATCAAGATTAGAAAATATGCTTTAATTCAACCACAGGTTACAGGTCTTCATGGAAGAGTTACTGGATGAAATTCTATGGCCTGTGTTATATAGGAACTCAGATGCATGCACACACGCACACATACACGGCATTACTGCAGTACAAAAGATAACAATGTATGACTGTCGGACCTGTACACTAAGCAGTAAGGAAGACAACTAAAGAGAAATGTGAAGTAGCAGAAGAACTGTTTGCAGCTTTCATGTGTTATTTGCACCAGTTTTTACCGTAGATGATGAATGGTGAAATGGCCTGTTAACACCCTTCCAATCAGAGGGTGAAAGAAAAAAAACGGGGGGGGGGGGGTTAAAGTGGGTTATAAATTGTTGTAAAAAGCCATAAATACGGTGTGACACGGGTTGGTGTGGTAATATCTTTTATTAGACCAACTTCTGTTGCGGGGGCGGGGGTGTGTGTCTTGTCTACACTTACCGGAGGATCAATGCATCAGCGGTCGATTTAGTGGGTCTAGTGAGGACCCACTAAGTCAACCGCAGATCGCTCGCCCGTCGACACTTGTACTCTACCTGAATGAGAAGCACAAGGGGAGTCGACAGGAGAGCGTCTCCCATCGACATAGCGTAGTGTGGACCCTGCGGTAAGTAGATCTAAGTAAGTCAACTTCAGCTACGTTATTCACGTACCTGAATTTGCGTAACTTAGATCCAGCTCTGCCTGTAGTGCAGACAAGGCCAGAGAGAGATAATCTTTTGACCTTCACAGAGCTCTTCCTGACCTGAAGAAGCTCAAAAGCGTCCCTTGTTCTCTCACCAACAAAAGTTGGTCCTACAAAAGATATTACCTTACCCGTCTTGTCTCCCTAATATGCTGGGACCACACACCTACAACCTCACTGCATACTATTATAAATAGTGACACCAGATAGCTCTAGACATAAAAGTACAGTGGTCACTACGATTCAGGATAAGGCTACTTTGGATATCACATATATCTCCCTCCATCTCCAAAGCATAATTAATTATCCACAGTGACTAGCAAAAACTGAGCACAATTACAAAACAAGTGAAAGCTTCTAAAATTCCCATTACTGTAGGTGTTAGAACTTGCTGCATATACTGCACATTCTACACCCATTTTAGTGAAATGGGGCCATTTTCTCTCTCGTTGAAGGGAAAAAAGGCAGACAATATTTGCTATTTTCACTTAAAGACAATAGCTGCTGTGTCTCAGATTTACTCTGCGAGGAACAACTTCCTTCTCAGCCGGAAATTTATAGGGAAGAGGAAAAGGCTTATTATGAAGTTCTGCTACACAGGACTCTTCTGCTGGGGTATCAATGTGACCTGAGATAACAATTGAGTTTTTCACTGCCACCACCAATACAAACATGATAGCATGCAAGGAAGCACCAGCAAATGAGACCAGAAAGAAACAGGGAAAACAAGAGGAAATAAAGTACTACAACAGTAGAGAAGAGGGATAAGTCATCATTTACTGAACTTTAAACACATGCCAACATGACAGACATTAGTATGCGTTTAAATCCCATGTGGGGAGAGGATAGCTTCACCTAGATCTTAAGTTCATAGCTACCTTTAAGGAATACACTGTCCTCCTGCCACAGAAACCAGCTAAAGCACATCTGAATGTGAATCGTGAGCGACACCTTGTGGCCACAATTTATAGCCACATAGACAACACAATATACACAGTGCAGAATACTATATTGGCTGATAGGATGGAATCAGCTAGACTGGACGTGGTCCTTTCTATTTCTAAGACTATATTTCCTAAAGCAGGAGTAAAAGCTCTGCCTACTCAATACCAACCTGAAACATAACAAACAATACACGATGCAGAACTTTTATTAAAGGATCAACCCTCTTGTTTGTGTTTTTTGATCAATGGTGAAATAGTTAACACTGATATTTAAAACTAGTACATTTTTAAAATTAACAGCCTATCACGATGAATGGAAGCAGTTCACACCTCTCAGAGAGCTCCTGCTTGCCAGCTCAAAAAAATAGCCTTGGATCCGCAATCCTGTCTAGTCTCTTCGGCAAAGGCAGCTTTATCCAAAAGGCTTTTCTTCTTATGCCTATCAGTGCTGTCGCAGTTTTAAAACTAAGCTGACCTTGTTTACCTCAGTGCACTGTTTAGAACGCTCACACCAAATGAACAGCACTCACTCATCCACCTGCAAACTGTACCAGCTTTGGAAAGGGAGTTCTAGATCAAAACTGGCATTTCTTAGCCACCTGCCTGTAGCGATGTTCTGGCAATAAGACTGATACCAGCACTGGTCAGGGACATCATCAGACCAAGCAATTTCTCTCCTGCTCCCAATGATGGTTTAAAGAGAATTTTATTACTTGAATAAAGTGTTTAATCATTTGAGGAGCTTCTACTGGTGGTTTAACCAGATACTGACTCTAAATGGAAGCAAGTATACAACCCTCTACAGGATTCCCACCACATTGTTGGTATTGCAGGTTTTTCCATCTTTTAGTGTTACAGAGAAGCCAACCAGAGGATCAGAAATAACAGCTTTAATCACCTTAAGAGAATTTTCAGTTTATACAGTACATGCCAATGGGTGTTTGTCAGCTTCCAGAAGATGCGCTGAGCAAAGCACTCACATATCTTGGTGGTAAAACATTTCATGTATCTGTACTTGTTATGAACAGGCAAATTATCTTATCCAAGACAAAGTTGTCTGTGAGGAGATTGGGAGACCTTTCATTATGTCCACTATAGCCAGGAACAGCTGAGTGGACCTCTGAAACAGTTTGGCCGTCTATGTAGAATGCTAGTGCTCATCTAATGTCCTATGTGTGTTGTCCTTCATTCCTATTTGCATGAGGTTTTGGGGAAAATGCAGGTAAGTAAGTAGCTTGATTGCTATGAAAATCTGAAACTACTTTAGGGAGGAAACTCAGATGAGGTTGTAAGTATACCTTATCTTTAAAGAATGTACATCGTGGCTCGAATATCAGGGAACGCAGTTCAGAGACTCTTCTGGCAGAAGTGGTGGCAATTAGGAAAACCACTTTCCAAGAGAGGTATAGTAAGGAGCACATTGCTAACGGCTCAAATGGTGGTCCCATACATTTAGACAAGACCAGGTTCAAGCCACAAGGGGGAAAAGGGGCTCTCTTAATTGAGGATACAACCTTTCCAGGCCTTTAAGGAATCTGACTGTCATGTAATTTGAAAAAAACAGAATGGCTATCCATGCAAGGAGGGAAAGCAAATACTGCTGCCAGATGAACCTTGATACAGGCAATTGCTAAACCTTGCTGTTTCAAGTGCAAAAAAAAAAGGTGAGTATATGTTGGATGGATGAATACATCAGTGAGACTCCAGTTTGGCAAGCCCAAATCAAGAACCACTTCCATTTTGATAGGTAGGCAGCCCTGGTGGAGGGCTTTCTACTAATTGGTAACACCTAGCAAAACTTGCTCTGAGCAAACCTTTTCTCTGGGATTTAGCCATGGAGTTTCCAGGACGTTGAATGAAGGGAATGCAGATTTGGGTGGAGCAGTCAAACATGGCCCTGAGAGATCAAATCCAGGTGCAACGGGAGTGAGACTGGAGTTGCCACAGAGTTCCAGTCGAGAGGAGAACCAGTGTTGGTGGCACCACACTGAGGCCATTAATCTTGATCCCTGCTTGATCTGTAGTAGCACTCTATGTAGGAGTGTGATTGGGGAGAAAAGCTTACCAAGTGATCCACAACACTCTGTAGCAGTGACCTGTCCTCTATTATTTCCCACTCCCCAATTTTGTGTCATCTGCCAACTTTATCAGTCATGACTATGTTTTCTTCCATGTGACTGATAAAATGTTAAACAACATAGGGCCATGGAGCTATGCGAGGAGCTTGTTCCAATCCTCCAGCAGCAGGACATGCAAACAAGGGAGGCCATACCAGTACAGAAACAGGTTACTACAGTGACCAGGAAAACTGCTACGGGTCCATGGTTAACTCATTTAGCATTGGGAAGTCAAGTGTCACTGATGTGGCAGTGGGAGTCTGGGTGGCAGACATAGTTAACATGCATGAAATAACAGCTGGTTTTAGGAGAATAGGCTTCCCAAGTTCTCCTAGGTACATCAATGGCACTCATGTGCCTACAGTTTGCCCACCATTAGAAGCCCTTGAATGTGTCACCAGCAAATACCACTACATCATTCTGCAGGCATTGGCTGACCATAAAGACAGGTTCATGATCATCAACATGGGATGTGCAAGGAAGGTGCATGCCAAATCTCATCAGCACACCAGTATCAGTTACCTGTTTGGACAAGTAGGGATCTTATTAATTCCGAACTAGAGTTATCAACATGGTGACTGTGCCTCCTGCTATTTTACACTCTACTGCCCTAGTTCATAAAATTGTACCCTGACCACAGAGCACCCGGCAGAAGGTTTAATTACACACTTAGCTGTTGCAGATGACGCTAGAATACACATTTGGCATGTTGAAGCCAAGATGGCGCTGCCTACAAAACCATTTGAATGCCAGTGTGGTACGTGTCATCCATATTGTGCGCAGGGCACAGCACGTCACAATATCTGTGAGGGTAAAGGCAAGAATTTCCACCTGGAGCAGTTTCAAGGACACCGATGGTTTGTACAGGCAATCAGAAAGTGCACCCGTCATCACTGGGGTTGAGTCCAGGCAAGCAAGGGAACTAAAAGATGCCTTGTGCACATACAGGAACTCCTCACTTAATGTTATAGTTCTGTTCCTGAAAAATGTGACTTTAAGTGAAACGATGTTAAGCTAATCCAATTTCCCCATAAGAATGAATGTAAATGGAGGGGGGGGTAGGTTTCAGGGCAGCTTCCCCTACTCTGCAAGCACCAGGGGCAGGGGGCTCAACCCTCAGCCTGCCCGCTCCACTCCTTCCCCCAAGCCTCCACCCTTAACCCGCCTCTTCTCCCCCTTTACTTTGCTCACTGCATCCTAGTTCCTCCCCCTCCCTCCCCTCCCTTCTAAACACTGCAAGCCAGCTGATTGCGGCGTTCGGGAGGCAGGGGAGGGGGGGGGAGCCTGTGTGCCGAGTCCTTGCTCCTCCCCCCTCTCTCCTGCCTCCAAAACGCCGCAAGCCAGCTGATTGCCACGGACAGGAGGTGGGGGGACGAGGGGGAAGGCACTGATCCACAGGGTCTGACGGCGGCAGGCGCTGGGGGTCGGGGGGCGAGGGGGCATAGAGAGGCTGCCAGCTGTGGAGAAAGCAGGCAGCCAAACAATGTAAGAGTGGAGCATTGCAACTTTAAACAACTATGTTCCCTAATTGATCAGCAATGTAACAACGAAACAACGTTAAGCGGGAGGACTAAGTGAGGAGTTACTGTATGCACACATGTGCACTTCTTCATTCACTTCATCTTATGATGCATGTGGAGGAATGCAATGCTGTGTTCTGTGGTAGTCAAATAGCAAATAATTTGACATTTACTATTATTTGCAATTGATTTTGTGTGTTTGTAAAAACAAGTGTGACTTTATTAAAAGCTTTGGATACAATTTCCCGACCATTCCTTTTTCCAAGAACTTACTCGCCAACATAGTGGTCAACCAAGACCAATGTGTTCACCAAAAAATGTATTAAAATAATCAGAAGTATTCTGAAAACCATTTCAAACATCACTGCTGCCTGTCTACAAATAACTATTTAAAAAGGTAAAAAAGTGCAAGCATATGCAAAACTGCGCCATTATCTGATATGCAAGCTGTACAGTCTAACTGGCAGTGGAACTGAAAGTCAGGAGTGTCTCCTTCCCCCTGGTTGAACAGGCTGTATGTGGTTGAAGGGGGTGGTGTGAACAAGGTACATTTGCTCATTCCAGTTCACTGAGCTGTTCATAGCCCATCCAAACCAAGAGTTCTCCAAGGGCTGCACTGGATGCAAAATGTGATACAGGGCAGCACGGTCTAGAGGCTAGAGTCAATATAACTGCTCTCAGGCGCAGAGCAATATGTGCTGGAGGCCAAGGTACATATAACAGCCCTCTGGTACAAAGTAATACGACCCAATGGCCGAAGTCAATGTCACAGCCCCTAGGTATGGGGCAGTGAGGCCCAATGGCCAGTATCTGGGGAAGAGAAAGGGGCCGCCACCAGGGGAGCGGCGGCCTGGGTAGGGAGGCCTGGGCCCACCCGACTCCACCATTTTAACTTTTCAATTAACAAAAAAACAAAACAAAAAAAAATTACCTACTAGAATGTTCTCTCAAGAAACCTCATTCGCCAAGTGATACATTTCAATATTACCAAATTATCAGCATTTCCAACAGCTCACACAGAAAATTAGAACAATTCTATAACTATCTAGCTATCTAGGTCACTTGAATCCATATTGAAACTGCGCTACCTCCCTGGTCCAGTGTTTGGTACCAATACCTCATTCTCAAGTCATGAAAAAAGGTCTGGAATAGGTAGTGTTATTTTGCTTGATTACTCCCTACACACTCCCTTCCAAAGCATCTGGAATGTCCTTCTTCTAGGCCTGATACATCAACCACCTTCATTTCCCAATAATCTGCTCTTTTTTAAGATCATGAAACCTTGAAGTTATTATCAGTAGGACAATGCATCCTAGGGATCTGACCTTCAGCTACCTGCATGAATACCAAGAAAGAAAAAGCAATTCCAGCACTGAGCCATCTCAATCTCATCTGTCAATAAGTTTTCATTGCTGTTCTTTAATACCCTTAGCCTTGGCTGGCTGCTCACACTACTTGGACATTTGAAGAATGATTTTTACTAACCTTCTTTTCATCATTCTTCTGCATGGCTATAATTCCTCCAGAGTCCTTGCGACCCTCTCTATCATGTTTCTACTTCCTGGGCGATATTGATGCAATTTTTAGTTATGTTGCCAATATTAATTTCTTACACAATGTTTGAGTGTGCACATCCATTTTTCACAGGATACACTTCACGCTCATAGTTCCCCAGCCCATGCCTCACAAGGCAATCTTGTTTACTGCATTCTTGCCATCTTTCTAAAAACGTTTTAGTCAGAAGTTAAAGGGAAGCTAAACGCAAAACTCAAGTTAAACTCCAATACAGAGTCTTAGCCTGGCAAATAACTAGTTGGAATAGTGCAAACATATAGACAGATGCTAGTGCTTGTTTTCTCCAGCAGTTTACAACAAGCTTATATAGTGAGCTCCTTCTGGGTATCGGACTCCTCTATAACCCTAATGACAGAATTCAAGAGCTGCAGAATAAAACTGCTCTGCAATCTGAACCAGAGATCATTAGGCTTGCATCATTCCCAGACATTACATTCTGGCATTAGACAATGAATGAACTAACACATTTAAATTCACTGGAGAACCTTTGCACATTAGCCCACTCACTTCAATCAGGGAGACTGCTGTATTACACTCACTCTCCAGACTGAACTAACCTCGTTATCTCTAGCCGGCTTCTTGCTTGCATATATATATATTGTGGTAAATTGCCGGTACTGTTATGCTGGGTCTCGCGCTCTCTCTTCTTTGGGGAAGGTTCAGGGCGCCATTGCTTGCCTCTGAAGCGGTATTTTTAATTACCCCACTAGTGTCCCTGAGGAGGGGAGTGGAGAGGGAGGGACCTGGGCCCGCCCTCTTCTCCAGGTCCCAACCCAGGGGCCCTGAGGTTAGTGGTGAACCACTTGTACTGGTGGTTCCTTCCCCTGGGTTACTTCCCTCTCCTGCCCTTCAGCTTGTGGAGGGGCTTCTTGCCGCCTTCCTTCTACA